>NC_088224.1:34457395-34797753 GCF_036934945.1 Oncorhynchus masou masou | reverse complement strand
GCTACCACTAGAGTGAAAGCACTGCCAGCATTCAATAGTGACCAAAACATCAGTCGGGAAGCATAGGAACTGAGAAGTGGTCTGCGGTCCCCACCTGCAGAACCACTCCTTTATTGGGGGTGTCTTGCTAATTGCCTATAATTTCCACCTGTTGTCTATTCCATTTGCACAACAGCATGTGAAATTTATTGTCAATCAGTGTTGCTTCCTAAGTGGACAGTTTGATTTCACAGAAGTGTGATTGACTTGGAGTTACATTGTGTTGTTTAAGTGTTCCCTTTGTGTTTTTGAGCTGTGTGTGTGTGTGTGTGTATATATATATATATATATTCAAACCAATTTTTATTTGTCACATGCGCCGAATACTAATCTACAATGCAGTGTAAAAAAAAAAATGGGACCCGGTAATGTTTGCCATGTGGTAGCAGGGAGAACAGTCTATGACTAGGGTGGCTGGAGTCTTTGACAATTTTTAGTGGCTTCCTCTGACACCGCCTGGTATAGAGGTCCGAGATGGCTGGAAGCTTGGCCCCGGTGATGTACTGGGGGGGATGACGTCATTGAATCACTTATTGATGAAGCCAGTGACTGATGTGTACACCTCAATGCCATCAGAAGAATCCAGGAACATATTCCAGTCTGTGCAAGCAACACAATCCTGTAGCTTAGCATCTGCTTCCTCTGACCACTTTCTTTTATTGACCTGAGTCAGTGGTGCTTCCTGCTTTAATTTTTGCTTGCAAGCAGGAATCGGGAGGATATAATTATAGTCAGATTTGCCAAATGGAGGACGAGGGAGAGCTTTGTACGCGTCGGTGTTGTAAAGGTGGTCTAGAGTCTTTTTTCCCTCTGGTTGCATGTTTAACATGCTGGTAGAAATGTGGTAGAACTGATTTGTTTCCCTGCATTAAAGTCCCTGGCCACTAGGACTGCCACCTCTGGATGAAAGGGGGATACCTAGTCAGTTGTAAACCTGAATGCCTTCAACTGAAATGTGTCTTCCGAGTGTTTTCCTGTTTGATTATGGTGTTATGCAGCTCATTGAGTGCTATCTTAGTGCCAGCATTGGTCTGTGGTGGTATATAGACAGCTATGAAAAATACAGATGACAACTCTCTAGGTAGATAGTGTGGTCTACAGCTTATCATAAGATACTCCACCTCAGGTGAGCAGAACTTTGAGACTTCCTTATATATCATACACCAGCTGTTTACAAATATACATAGACCACCACCCCTTGTCTTACCGGAGGCGTCTGTTCGGTCCTTCTGATACAGTTTAAAACCCGCCAACTATATGTTATTCATGTTGTCATTCAGCCAGGACTCTGTGAAACATAAGATATTATAGTTTTTAATGTTACGTTGGTAGTTTAGTCTTGCTCGTAGGTCATCAATTTTGCACGTTGGCCAATTGAACAGATGGAAGTGGGGGTTTACTCGCTCGCCTACGAATTCCTAGGAGGCAGCCCAACCTCCGCCTCCTTTTTTTCTTTCCGTCCTCTCTTTGCGGAAATGATGGGGATTTGTTTTTTTTAAGTTAGAAATTTCGCAAAGAAACTAACAAAATAGCAGTTGGTTAGAAGCACATACAGTGGGGCAAAAAAGTATTTAGTCAGCCACCAATTGTGCAAGTTCTCCCACTTAAAAAGATGAGGCCTGTAATTTTCATCATACACTTCAACTATGACAGACAAAATGAGAAGAAAAAAAATCCAGAAAATCACATTGTAGGATTTTTAATAAATTTATTTGCAAATTATGGAGGAAAATAAGTATTTGGTCACCTACAAACAAGCTAGATTTCTGTCTCTCACAGACCTGTAACTTCTTCTTCAAGAGGCTCCTCTGTCCTACACTTGTTAACTGTATTAATGGCACCTGTTTGAACTTGTTATCAGTATAAAAGACACCTGTCCACAGCCTCAAACAGTCACACTCCAAACTCCACTATGGCCAAGACCAAAGAGCTGTCAAAGGACACCAGAAACAAAATTGTAGACCTGCACCAGGCTGGGAAGACTGAATCTGCAATAGGTAAGCAGCTTGGTTTGAAATCAACTGTGGGAGCAATTATTAGGAAATGGAAGACATACAAGACCACTGATAATCTCCTTCGATCTGGGGCTCCACGCAAGATCTCACCCATGGGGTCAAAATGATCACAAGAACGGTGAGCAAAAATCCCAGAACCATACGGGGGGACCTAGTGAATGACCTGCAGAGAGCTGAGACCACAGTAACAAAGCCTACCATCAGTAACACACTACGCCGCCAGGGACTCAAATCCTGCAGTGTCAGACGTGTCCCCCTGCTTAAGCCAGTACATATCCAGGCCCGTCTGAAGTTTGCTAGGGAGCATTTGGATGATCCAGAAGAAGATTGGGAGAATGTCATATGGTCAGATGAAATCAAAATAGAACTTTTGGTAAAAACTCAACTCGTCGTCTTTGGAGGACAAAGCATGCCGAGTTGCATCCAAAGAACACCACACCTACTGTGAAGCATGGGGGTGGAAACATCATGCTTTGGAGCTGTTTTTCTGCAAAGGGACCAGGACGACTGATCCGTGTAAAGGAAAGAATGAATGGGGCCATGTATCGTGGAATTGTGAGTGAAAACCCCCTTCCATCAGCAAGGGCATTGAATATGAAATGTGGCTGGGTCTTTCAGCATGACAATGATCCCAAACACACCGCCCGGGCAACAAAGGAGTGGCTTCGTAAGAAGCATTTCAAGGTCCTGGAGTGGCCGAGCCAGTGTCCAGATCTCAACCCCATAGAAAATCTTTGGATGGAGTTGAAAGTCTGTGTTACCCAGCAACAGACCCAAAACATCACTGCTGTAGAGGAGATCTGCATGGAGGAATGGGCCAAAATACCAGCAACAGTGTGTGAAAACCTTGTGAAGACTTACAGAAAACATTTGACCTCTGTCATTGCCAACAAAGTATTGAGAAACTTTTATTGACCAAATACTTATTTTCCACCATAATTTGCAAATAAATTCATAAAAAATCCTACAATGTGATTTTCTGGATTTTTTTTCTTATTTTGTTTGTCATAGTTTAAGTGTACCTATGATGATAAATTACAGGCCTCATCTTTTTAAGTGTGAGAACTTGCACAATTGGTGGCTGACTAAATACTTTTTTGCCCCACTGTATAACGTCAGCCATTCTCTCAGGCGCCATTCTACCATTCATGGGAATACTTTGGAACAGATTTCCAACATTTTAAAAATGTTTTTAAAAATGCTCAAACTTTGGGCGCCAAATCAAAGCACTGCCAGTTGGGGAACCCTGACGTAGGACATCAAATGTTGTTTCTATTAAAAAAGTGTAATTTTTAAGAGCAAATGCCTGAATACAGGGAAAAATCTGGAACCTGGATAAACAAAGTGGAATTTGGCAAAATATGAAATTTGTTATAGGTCCTTAATTAGCTTGCACGATGGATATCAGTGAACATGTTGGTAATACCTTTCCCTTGATCAAAAGCTTCATATTGTTGTGAGTAGCAGTCATTTCAACCTAGAGTAAAGTAGGTATTATCTGTATTTGTCACTGAATCTCTATGATGTTCCTTATGTCAAATAGAATTTCAAAGTGATTGTTAAGTGATATCAGTTTGTCAGGTGTTTCTCTAGTTGTTCCCAAAATGATTTCACACTGCATGAATCATTTATTTAATTAGGGTTTTTCCTTGAGGTTTCTTGTAATGTTTTTTTTCGCTGTACAGCCTGTGTAGGTAGGTGGTGCCTACTTGTACATGAAATATACTAGTCCATTAAGTAATTCTGGGATATCCCAGAAGTTATTTGTTCCTCTTAGTGCAGACTTGGGAAATGAGTCATTCCTTTGCTGGCAGGCTTTCTGTCCACCCACAACTCTACAGTGCCAAGGGAGTACTGCTTTTCTCTCTGACCCTCCCTCCCCTGACTCCATCTCTCTCTCTCTTTTTTCTCTCTCCCTCAGATGCGATGACGGCTGGCTCCAGAGACAAGAGGAAGTGGCTTTTGCCTCTGTGCTCCCCCGACAGAACCAGTCTTTAACACAGACAAACAACGGACACTTTTTGCCAGACGCTTTCTCCCAAGCACTGATTTTGCTCTCCTCCCTCTTTGGGACATCATGGAACGCCAAGGCCCACTCCCTATAATCGTGGTCATTCTAGGGGTTATGGGTACATGTTTGGCCAGGCTTACCCCCCGGGTCTCGTTTACTATGGGTAAGTCAAACACTTTTTATGATCTTGTTAGCTCCTCGAGTATGAACTTTTGAAATCCAGTGATGCATTCCAAGGCTTTCATTTAGTCTCGCTGTCTTAAAGTGACAGTCGCTTAAAGCAAAGTACTTTGCAGCTGTGAATACTCTCCAATGACTGTATTTAGCTATGGATTATAAACTATATATATTTTTAAACTTAAGAACAGATCAAAAAGACACTCTTGGTGTGAATGCTTGTCAATCATTCCCGGCTTGGGCTGGAGAGACCCACCCAGTCCACAGACGTTTGTACTTCCAATTGAACTATGCTCCTATACTCGGTATCGTGATATGAAAAATGACAATGACTTGGAATGGCACGGTAAGTATTGTTCTCACCATTGTAGCTCTGGTAGTAATTGCATCCCTCATATGACTAGATGGAGGTTCAATGGGGCCAACGAAGGGTCAGAAGTGCAACAGCGCTAACAGGGGGGAAATGCGATCGTGAGTGACAAGCATTGCTAAACATTGCTCTAACTGGGTGAGGCCGATTCAGCGTTGAGTTAATTGTTCAAGAATCAATCACTTACGAATGATCAATGCTCATTGGTACTTTTTAAAAATGTATTTAACCTTTATTTAACTTGGCAAGTCCGTGAAGAACAAATTCGTATTTACAATGACGGCCTACTTGTCTCTGAGCAGAGATGATTACTTCAGACCAAAATACACATCTTTGCCATCTGTATATGGTGACGCTGTCATTATGTGCATGTTGTATAGTTGGTTCCAAAGTTATCCCACATGAGCCTTTCACAGGCTCGCATGGAATAACTTTGAGTGGTCTGTTGCCATCCATCATTTGTGGATATTCTGGAGAGGGGAATGAAAGTTGAGCTGAACCGATGCGCTGTTGTCTCTCTCTCTCGTACAAAGCACTGTTCTCTGCAGTCATAATAAGAAGAGCTCCCGGGTTTTGCCCCAACTAACGACGTACTAATGAGACGTGCATTATGGTTAACGAAGCAGCCAGCGGATGACATCACAATGGTTTTGAACTGTTCGGTTGCATGGTCTTCAAAGCGTGTATTCATTACTATTGTTGAAGTGAAACTAACAGCGTTTGAACTACTTTGCAGATATGAAAAGTTTTTATTACGTTTTATTTACTGCAGTGCTTTCCCACTCTATATTGCCATAGAATATTCACAAATGCCTTACTGTCATTCCCAAAAATTCGATGAAAACGTGAAAAGGAACGTACAGTGCTCGCTTTTCAGAAAATATAATACAATAAAAAGGTATATTCTTCCAAGGTGGTTATTATGAACAGATTTTAATAAGATTTAATGTGGCTAAAACACTGTCAGTTCCACTTGAAGGGGCTGGGCAGTAACATAAAAAACCCCGGAATGTTGTAATATGGTTTTTAAACTTTCAGTTTGTTTGCTCCAGTTAAGGGTTGGAAGTTGTAACATAAAGTAAATAGTATCCAACGTTGGCCATTTGTTTGTATAACACTACGGTTCCTGCCTTAGTTTGCACTGAAAATGTCTCCATTCCTGCTCAAATATCACGCAAAGCACAGTTTCCAATAGAAATGTAGCCTATCCTCTAAGCTTCTAGTTCTTTCAGCTGTTGAATCTATGTTTGGAATTTACGTTTAAGATGCAGATAACCTCAAGGGATTGCCAGAATGTTTCAGTTCAATGTGTCTTCAGTGTTTACTGTGCAAATTGCTGAACCATTTTCACCTATCTCTGCTTTGCTTTTCCTATGGCCATTTCAGTGGCTTGTGTTTTGTTTAAAAGCTGTGTTGGCCATTGAGACCGAGGCCCTAATGGATTTCTACTTAACATCGGAAGTGAGTTACGGGAACTACTCAGTAAAACAGGGTAATAGTCTGCAGTGTCATCAATGGAATCGAGTAGGCCCCTGACTTGAAAATATTACTGGGTAAGATGAGGACACTGGCACAATTTGGCAGACTGTTTCAGGTCTTATAATAATGTGCAGTTCATAGAGCCCTATCATATGTTTTTGTTTTTTTTGCCTGATTACCTTTTAGTTTTTTCCCAAATTCTGTTTTCACCCATTTGTTTTTCTTTGATTCCATTGGCACCCCAAAAGTGCAGGGGTTTGATCAAAATCCCACTTTTTAAATAGGTCAGCCAATGTTGGATGCACCGATATGACATTCTTGGCCAATACCAATATCCTACATTTTCCTAGCCAAAAAACCTGATCCTGATAACCGGTATTTAACATTTTTTTTTGTGGCCTTCTAAGCATTCTAGTACAGTTAAATAGTTGAAACACACACACACACACGGACCAAAAAGTCCCCATCACCAGTAAAACATAATCAAAACCTATTTCTTTCATTTACTTGCTGTGCTGTTTCGTTGTTAATTTGTTCAGTCGTTTCATTATCAATCAGGATTTCATCATACATGTCAAGCAGTGAAGTTTCAGCTCTGTCTGTGGCCTGTCGTGGGTCCTCTTCTGTGCTTCACTGTCACTGTGTCCATTTCTATCTTATACAGCTGTGTCTAACATTTCACATAAACCCTGTTTCTTGTCTGCATCAAAGTAGCGGTCCTTGTACCTAGCATTGAGCATGGTGGCGAAACATTAAGGAGGCTCAGAGAATGCCACCGAATCGCTTGGTTTACAGTAGAGGTCCCACCAATTTAATTGGAATGGCCCATTTCAAGTTTTCATAACAATCGGTAATTGGCATTTTTGGACGCCGATAATATTACAATCCACGAGGAGACTGCGTGGCAGGTTGACCACCTGTTACTCCACGAGGAGACTGCGTGGCAGGCTGACCACCTGTTACGTGAGTGCAGGCAGCAAGGATCCATGGGAAGTTGCTAGCTGGTATTAAACATCTTATAAAAAAACAATCAATCATCATTGATATTACTATTTTAACTAGCTTGTCCTGCGGTGCATATAATCAATGCGGTGCTTGATATTGTCACTTCTCGTGCGATCAGTGTAAGCAGAGTCAGGGTATATGCAGCAGTTTGGGTCGCCTGGCTTGTTGCGACCTGTGTGACAACCGTTTCCTCCTAACACAGACCGTCATTAATTTGCCAGAATTTTACATAATTATGACAACATTGAAGGCTGTGCAATGTAACAGCAATATTTAGACTTAGGGTTGCCACCCGTTTGATAAAATATGGAACGGTTCCGTATTTCACTGAAAGAATAAATGTTTTCAAAATAATAGTTTCCGGATTTGACCATATTTATGACCGAAGGCTTGTATTTCTGTGTGTTTTAATTATATTATAATTAAGTCTATGATTTGATAGAGCAGTCTGACTGAGCAGTGGTAGGCAGCAGCAGGCTGTTGACAATATTGAGACTATATACAGGGGGGGGGGTACCGATACAGAGTCCATGTGCGGGGGCACCGGTTAGTTGAGGAAGTATGTACATGTAGGTAGAGTTAGTCACTCAGAGTGGCAGGGGTGTAAAGGGGGGGCAATGCAAATAATCTGAGTAGCCATCTGACTAGATGTTCAGGAGTCTTATGGCTTGGGGGTAGAAGCTCTTTAGATGACTCTTGGGCCTAGACTTGGCGCTCCAGTACCACTTGCCGTGAGGGAGCAGAGAAAACAGTATGTCTAGGGTGGCTGGAGTCTTTGACAATTTTTAGGGCCTTCCTCTGACACTGCATGGTAATGAGGTTCTGGATGTCAGAAAGCTTGGCCCCATTGATGTACTGGGATATTCGCACTACCCTCTGTAGTGCCTTGCGGTCAGAGGCCGAGCAGTTTCCATACTAGGCAGTGATGCAACCAGTCAGAATGCTCTCGATGGTGCATCTAAAACCTTTTGAGGATCTGAGGACCCATGCCAAATCTTTTCAGTCTCCTGAGGGGGGATATGTTTTGTTGTGCCCTCTTCACAACTGTCTTGGTGTGCTTGGACCATGTTAGTTTGTTGTTGATGTGGACCCCAAGGACCTTGACGCTCTCAACCTGCTCCACTACAGCCCTGTCGATGAGAATGGGGGCGTGCTCGGGTCCTCTTTTTCCTGTTATCCACAATCCTCTCCTTTGTATTGATCACGTTGAAGGAGGTTGTTTTCCTGGCACCACACAGCCAGGTCTGACCTCCTCCTTATAGGCTGTCTCGTTGTTGTCGGTGATCAGGCCTACCACTGTTGATTCATTGGCAAATTTTAATGATGATGTTAGTCGTGCCTGTTAGCAGTGTTTAGTCACAACCAATGGTCTCTTCTATGGCCTTGCCTGGGAGGATGAGATCAGTGGTTCCCAAACCGTTTTTGCCCAGGACCCCATTTTGATATCAAAATTATTTTTGCGTAATTTTTACCCCCCTTTTCTCCCCTATTTCATGATTACAACCTTGTCTCATCGCTGCAACTCCCCAATGGGCTCGGGAGAAGCGAAGGTCATGTCATGCATCCGCCAAACCACGCTTCTTAACACCCGCTCGCTTAGCCTGGAAGCCAGCTGCACCAATGTGCCAGAGGAAACACTGTTCAACTGACGGCCGAATTCCGTCTGCAGGCACCCGGCCCGCCACGAGGAGTTGAGCCAACCCCCTGGCCAAACCCTCCCCTAACCCGGACGACTCTGGGCCAATTGTGCATTGCACCTATGGAACTCCCGGTCACTGCTGATAATGAGACAGCCTGGGATCAAACCCCAGACTTCTGTGACGCCACAACACAACACTGCAATGCAGTGCCTTAGACCGCTGCGCAACTCAGGAGGCCGTATGTCTCTGTTATTCATTCACGTGTATTGACATCCACACATTTCCGGGAGCAACCACTTGCGTGACTGAGCAAGAAACCCAGTGGAGGACCCTTTTGAAGCACAGGCCTCTCAGACCACACTCATCACTGGGCACATCTCCCTCTCCCTGGGGTGGGCAGAAAGCACACTAGGAGATTGTCCCACAACCTCAAAGTTCATCTACACTCAGATCGAACATTCACACACACCCGCACAGTTTCTTCTGACTCACTGGGGTGGTTATGAATGATGTCCGTTTGCTGATATCCCTCACAAACCTTGAACACAAACACGCCACGCTCTTGCAAGCTTGTAAGCATTCATTCAACCCTCACTTTCCTCCGTTTGCCAAAAGCTTTTCACAATGCTTGAAGCACAGCGCTGTTTGACTTTATGACAAGCCTATCAACTCCAATAAGAACATCCAATAGTCAAAGGTCTATGAAATACAAATGGTATAGAGAGAAATAGTCCTATAATAACTACAACCTAAAACTTCTTAACTGGGAATATTGAATACTCATGTTAAAAGGAACCACCAGCTTTTTCATATGTTCTGAGCAAGGAACTTTAACATGGCACATTTAGCGCTTTTACTTTCTTCTCCAGCACTGTGTTTTTGTATTATTTAAACCAAATTGAACATGTTTCATTATTCATGAGACTAAATTGATTTTATTTATGTACTAAGTTAAAATACAAGTGTATCGGCATTAAAATCATAATTGGTCGACCTCTAGTTTACAGCCTCTAGTAGAGTACTTTTGCAAGTTTTAACCCCACTGCCTGTGTGGGCAATTTTGTTGAGCAAGTGTTTCAATGCCATGAGAGTGTCTGCTGCAGACACAGTTGATGAGCTTATTTCTTGAGTCAGTAGTTCGAATGGCGGCTCAGTATGATGAAATCCTGGTTGAGAATGAACAACGAAACAGCAGAGCAAGTAAGTGAAAGAAATAGGTTTTTGATGATGTTTTACTGGTAATGGGGACATTTGTAAATGCCAACAAAGTAACTTGTGTGTTTTAACTATTTAACTGCACTAAAATGCTTAAAAGACCGCTAAAATTCAAAAAATCTGATATCGGGTTTTTGTTTGGCACGGAAAATATCGGGTATGTGGTAAAAATGGCATATCTGTGCATCGCTAAGCTACGTTATATAGGTATGCACGTCAGCATTTGTAGCGAATATCGGCCAATTACGAGATATTGTGCATCCCTATCCAATGTAGTTGCTTTTCTAAGTCCACAACAATGCTTAAAACCCTATCAGGAGACCACTTTGGAAGTGTGGGCAAAATATTAGTGCATTTAGATTTTTGTGTGTAGGTACACTTTTAATGCCAGTGCACACCAGCAAGACACCGTTGTTTAGTTAGCAATGTTGCACACATGTGATTGCAGCGTTTGCAAAACAAATGGCCACTGGATTGATGCAAATAATCGTATTCTGCCAAATGCAAACATTTCAATGAGAAGGTTTTTTGGAAGCGCCTTTCCATCTCTACCATAAGAAGGTTATCGTTAGCATCATCGCTAATGGCTACACCAGTGTTGACACACACACACAGACCGAGGCATTCCTGTGCCTGTTTCAGAAAGTTGCAGAAAATACAAATCACTGATGCAATTTGTTCAAGTCTTATTATTAACTTGGGAAAACGAATTCTAATAATTTAGCTTAATTAATACGTTTAGTTGATGTCCTAAGTTAAATACATTTTTGAAAATTGTTGAAATCTGTTTTGTCTGGATTCCGTGATTTTTGTTCGCAACACAGATTTTATAGGGCCCTAAATTCACATTGAAGAGGACTCGCTGTATAACACAAGTGGAAGCCCAAACTGTGTCTGACTAGAAGAACAGGAAGCGAAGATGACCTGATTGAGAAAAATAAATGTGAAAGCGGATACATTTGCAGACTTAGGTGAAGCTTTTTTGTTTTGATTCCTCTCTGTGGCTTTGTTCTGTTTGGGCACAGTATCAGATTAGGTTGCGTGAGTGTTTTCGTATGTTTTGCTCAGGAATAGTACTAATGGGGTCACTCACCCTTTTTTACAGTTTTGTGCCGTCCCAAACTGTTTTCTTTTTCCTGGCTCGGATGCATCTAATCACATTGTCCTTTTTCAGCATGGTTTCAGCAACAGGCCGTTGCAGTACAGCTAAGCTCGGCTCAGTAGTGTGAAAAGGGTAAGCTTTTAGGCTTCCCCGGAAGCCTGGATTGAACTACTGGAAAAAATGTCCATCCTCTTAGACGATGCCAATACCCCATGCAAGACCCATTTTTCCCCACACTCAATGGAACAGCACAAACGCTAAGTTTAAAGTTGACAACACTTCCTCCAACTCGGGACCCAATATCAGCATCTCCAATAATGCTTATTGTTTAGGGTCAGAAGGGATTGGGATCTGGGGTGCTGATCTTTTATAATTTTGTGAGAGGTGAAAGGAAACAAAGCTGCTCCAGTGTCTTTTCTCCTTTCAGGGCTCACTTAAGTAGTGTTGGAGGCAGGCAGGGAATTAGGGGACTTGATAGAAGCCCGTGGTGTTCCCGTCCTCCCATGCAGCTCGAAATGTTGATTATCTCTGCTTCTTGTAGCTGGGATGACCAAGAGAGCCCGCCAGGCTGATGCCTTAAAACCTGCCTGCTGCTTTAAAGGTGTGTTTTAAGTTCTATCATTTTCTCCCAATAACATTGCAACTTACGAAAGCAGTTTGTCTTATGTTAGGCCAGTGGTCAGACCAGTATGCCAGGTCATTAATGTTTTTCTTCCAGTTTCCAGGAATAGCCTATTGACCTCAGTATCTGATCTACCTTTGCTGTAGTTGGATACATTAAAAAAATATATATAATAATAATGATGTTTTACAAATGCAGGAGAATTGCCTGGCTTTAAGAATGTGGTGTAGAAATGTTTACCTCAGTTTCTGCACCTGCCCTGAACACCTAAGTTGTGAAGAATGTGCTTTCTGCTCACGGTCTGTTAGCGAAATGAGTTTACTCTTTTCTGATTGAGACAGATGAACAAATTTAACCGCTCGTGACTCCATTCTGTGCTGTTTAGAATTCCACAGAATGGTGTTTGAGTTGGCCATGGGCGAGGACCTAAACTGATCACTTTTCACTAAGCTTTACAGAACTTGCTCATTTTCGTTATGCTGACATGCGGATATTTGGAGTTCCTCGTCTCATTGCTTTTGAGGAAGTGTCCTCGGGTAGTGCATTTCTGTCGTTAGCAAACTCTCACATCCCCATTTCCAGCAGACTTTAGTTAACCACTCAGCCTCAGGCAGTGGGGCCTCAGTCAGCTGGAGCCAACCACTAAGATGGTTGGCGTCATGCAACATGCACAACGCGAGTTGTGTACAAATGCGTGCGCACACACCCACACACATTTTATAGATCCATACTTTTTAATGAATGAGTGACGCAATGAATCACACGAGTGTCGATGTCATTACAAATGGATGGCCGTTATATGGTAGTTATTTAGATACAAAATGGCATCAAATTGCGGCGAGAAAAGGGAGAAACATATTCACAACCGTGTGAGAATCTCTCAGGATGAACTTCCACTGAGGTCTCTTCATCTCCTCACTGAGATGAGCCTCAGCCCCGTGTGTGCAGGCAGCGGAGGGATGATGACGCGCGCTGACAGGTACGGGACGGGATCCCTCCTAATCCCCAGGATGGCAGGTTTTATCTGCCGTGTTGCGCAACACCCACCCATCCCCCACTTCACCCGCTTTCTAAATGGGCGACTGCTCACACAGTAGCCCAGTCCGTTGCTCATTCATGAGTAACCCACCCATGAGACATGACCCATAGAGCCACACCGTAGTACGGAAATGCAGTAGTCACTCCCTCTGCCAAATGTCTCACATGGCCAACTCTACGGTGTGAAGTGTCTAAACTCTAATCAACGTAAGTGTGTACTAGTTTTTCATTTTTTTTATTCACAGTTAAGGAGCTCAGAGGTTTTGGGCTTCTCTGTTTTTGCCAGCACACTTGCCTTGACCCAAATGTTGGATCTTTTACTATTTCGAGCGAAGTCTTTAAACTTAATTCCTCGCTCTAGCCCTGTCTTCCACTCCAGCTGTGTTGAGTTAAAATACTGTACCTGCTCCCCCCTCGCCGTGGCGTCTGAGATGGGCGCTGAGTGCTCAGTTCTGGTTGAGCCAGTCAGAACTGGATTCAGGCCAAGCCATTTGTCTTCCAGATCTGTGTTCTAAGTGCCGTCTACACACACTGAACATTTTATCAGCACCAAACATCAGATCTAATATTATTAGTCAGATGTGCCGAACACAACAGGTGTAGACCTTACGAGCCCCTAACCAACAATGCAGTTTAAAAAAACGAGATAAAAGTAGCACTTAATTAAAGAGCAGCAGTAAAATAACAATAACGAGACTATATACAAGGGGGTACTGATAGAGTCCATGTGTGGGGGCCCCGGTTAGTTGAGGAAGTATGTACATGTAGGTAGAGTTAGTCACTCAGAGTGGCAGGGGTGTAAAGGGGGGGGCAATGCAAATAATCTGAATAGCCATCTGACTAGATGTTCAGGAGTCTTATGGCTTGGGGGTAGAAGCTCTTTAGATGACTCTTGGGCCTAGACTTGGTGCTCCAGTACCACTTGCCGTGCGGGAGCAGAGAAAACAATATGTCTTGGGTGGCTGGAGTCTTTGACAATTTTTAGGGCCTTCCTCTGACACTGCATGGTAATGAGGTTCTGGATGTCAGAAAGCTTGGCCCCATTGATGTACTGGGACATTCGCACTACCCTCTGTAGTGCCTTGCGGTCAGAGGCCGAGCAGTTTCCATACCAGGCAGTGATGCAACCAGTCAGAATGCTCTCGATGGTGCATCTAAAACCTTTTGAGGATCTGAGGACCCATGCCAAATCTTTTCAGTCTCCTGAGGGGGGATATGTTTTGTTGTGCCCTCTTCACAACTGTCTTGGTGTGCTTGGACCATGTTAGTTTGTTGTTGATGTGGACCCCAAGGACCTTGACGCTCTCAACCTGCTCCACTACAGCCCTGTCGATGAGAATGGGGGCGTGCTCGGTCCTCTTTTTCCTGCTGTCCACAATCCTCTCCTTTGTATTGATCACGTTGAAGGAGGTTGTTGTCCTGGCACCACACAGCCAGGTCTGACGACCTCCCTATAGGCTGTCTCGTTGTTGTCCGGTATCAGGCCTACCACTGTTGTTTCATTGGCAAATTTAATGATGATGTTAGTCATGTTTGTTAGCTGTGTTTAGTCACAACCAATGGTCTCTTCTATGGCCTTGCCTGGGAGGATGAGATCAGTGGTTCCCAAACCGTTTTTGCCCAGGACACCATTTTGATATCAAAATTATTTTTGTGTAATTTTTTACCCCCCTTTTCTCCCCTATTTCATGACCATGTCTCATCGCTGCAACTCCCCAATGGGCTCGGGAGACACGAAGGTCATGTCATACGTCCGCCAAACCATGCTACACCCGCTCGCTTAGCCTGGAAGCCAGCTGCACCAATGTGCCAGAGGAAACACTGTTCAACTGACGACCGAATTCCGTCTGCAGGCACCCGGCCCGCCACAAGGAGTTGAGCCAACCCCCTGGCCAAACCCTCCCCTAACCCGGACGACTCTGGGCCAATTGTGCATTGCACCTATGGAACTCCCGGTCACTGCTGATAATGAGACAGCCTGTGATCAAACCCCAGACTTCTGTGACGCCACAACACAACACTGCAATGCAGTGCCTTAGACCGCTGCGCAACTCAGGAGGCCGTATGTCTCTCTTATTCATTCACGTGTATTGACATCCACACATTTCCTGGAGCAACCACTTGCGTGACTGAGCAAGAAACCCAGTGGAGGACCCTTTTGAAGCACAGGCCTCTCAGACCACACTCATCACTGGGCACATCTCCCTCTCCCTGGGGTGGGCAGAAAGCACACTAGGAGATTCTCCCACAACCTCAAAGTTCATCTACACTCAGATCCAACATTCACACACACCCACACAGTTTCTTCTGACTCACTGGGGTGGTTATGAATGATGTCCGTTTGCTAATATCCCTCACAAACCTTGAACACAAACCCGCACGCTCTTGCACTCTCTCACACCCCCATGCATGGCCACATTAATCGTCAGACTCAACACCCTTGCAGGCCCGCGCCGAGATGTAAACTCTCTGCAGAGCACAACTTCACACAGATCAAGTCTCATGAGGCCCGAAGGAGTGAAGCAAACAGTCCTTGGCAACCGTTCAAGCTAAATGTGGTCAGCAACCCCTTCTAAGCTTGGCACGGGACACATGGGGGTCCTGAGTAAGGCCGTGTAGAGAAGGCCTTGCCCAGACAAACAAGCAACAGTTTGATTTTGACGTTCAACGTCCCCCCCACCAACTCCTCAGCTGATGTGGTTTTCTCATGACCTCCGCAACAAAGGAGCACTGTGTCCCCATGGCCTGGAAAGAGCCACTTCGTAGGTGGGGTGGGCATGGAGGAAAAACAATTACCTTTATCCCTGAGCCTGCACTTTTGCAAGATGTCTCCTGCTAACAGAGCTTTGAGAAGGACTAAGTGGAGTGGTGAAAGGTGACTTTCCACACAGTGCAACTGGTGTTAAACTAGAGAGGGATGGCAAAGCTCCTGAAGCAATCTAGGGCTGCCAAGTTAACCGACTGGATGTTACATCTGGGTCGTCAGCGTGACTCGACCGCACAAGTTCTTTTGGATTTAAAGAATTGGCATTAGCAGTTACCACTAGGAGCTTGCATGAGTCATCAATTATCAATCAAAAGTTGCACACACCAGCTTGGTATTTTGTCTCAGAGTTCCATAGTTATCTTTCACTTCCTCTGCAGCAAACATTGCGGCTAAGGAACATCAACAGTTTGCTAGTCACGGCACCAATGTGACTGATATTTGGGGCTGTTGGTGCAAGTTCAGAACCTGTTAGTGTGCTGAGCTGTACTTGCATTATGAGTTACTTTGCCCGAGGCCTAAAGACAGGTGTTGACTATCTTTGCTGCACTATTACAAACATTTTTACACTGAAGGCACACATTTGTCATGGTCTGTTCAAAACATTTTTTGGCTGAATACATGACTAATTTGCTTAAATTATTAAAATTGCTTTACCATTTGTGGACCCAGAGTTTGTTTTCAATGTAAGGGAATTCAAAGTTAAAGACGAGAATACTTCTCAAAAATCCCGGCATAATTTTAAACATTCTTATCATTCAGTCGTATGATCATCGCACTGATTCTAGGGCGATAAGTATAGTGGCTGACGTAAATGGTTCCCCCAAACTCTGTTTCAATTTCACAAACCAGTCAAACAACACACTATTTTCACTGTAGCTCATATATAGTAAACCATCATTTGGTCAAACTTTGGACTGTTCCCTTAAAAGGTTACTATCTATCACGTACTGAATCAGACACTCCCCTTCAGAGTTCAAGCAGAACTAGTCTTGTCCGCCAGTCATGTGTCTGACAACTGTGAACCCGGCAAGCCAGGCAAAAGCAGAACAAATGCATTCACAACTCTTCAAAAAGCACAGTTTCTGTGAAAAGTGTTAAATGGGCCCAATCAATATAATCAGTTTTTGCCGTTGACTGGTTTTGAGGAATTTCCTAGTTCTATTAATTTGGTTCACTCACGGTCATTACTTTTCAAGTGTCATTTAATGTTGTCACTGTTTTGTCCTCTAACGTTTATGGTGTACTAGGGAAATGTCACAATGTTTCATTCATATCCAGCACCACCCCATCATTGACATATTTGAAAATTGAACTTTTCTGGGGTTTTTTTGTAAAAAGAAGGTTACATTGTAAATACTTCAATCATCTACCAATTAGTAGGCAATACCTAGTCATAATTGGTCAAAATCACACTATCACACAATACCTCACTGGAAACCATTATCTTCCGCTATCTTTTACCTCAACATAGAAACGCACTATTTTCACATAATTTTGGCCATGTAGTATGTGGACACCTGCTCGTTGAACATCTCATTCTAAAATCATGGAAATGAATACAGAGTTGGTCCCCATTCCAATTCATCCCGAAGGTGTTCGATGGGGTTGGCACTATGTATTCAGGCAGGCAGTGTTTTCCCGGCATCCACCAAACCCATGATTCATCACTCCAGAGAACACGTACCCACTGCTCCAGAGTCCAATGGCAGCAAGGTTTACACCACTGCAGCCGACGCTTGGCATTGCGCTTAGTGATCTTAGGCTTGCGTGTGGCTGCTCGGCCATTGAAACCCATTTCATGAAGCTCCTGGCGAACAGTTCTTGTGCCGATGTTGCTTCCAGAGGCAGTTTGGAACTCGGTACTGAGTGATGAAACCGAAGACAGATGATTTTTTACACACTTCAGCACTCTGTGGTCCCGTTCTGTGAGCTTGTGTGGCCTACCACTTCGCGGCTGAACAGTTGTTGCTCCTAGACGTTTCCACTTCACAATAACAGCACTTACAGTTGACCGGGGCAGCTCTAGCAGGGTAGAAATTTGACTAACTGACTTGTTGGATAGGTGGCATCCTATGACGGTGCCACATTGAATGTCATTGAGCTCTTCAGTAAGGCCATTCTACTGCTAATGTTTGTCTATGGAGATTGCATGGCCAGAGCAACAGGTGTGGCTGAAATAGCCGAGTCCACTAATTTGAAGGGGTGTCCACATAATTTTGAGTTTATAGTTGATGTGCTGGAAATTATGAAAGTGAACTGTAGACTGACCTAACTACTGATGCCATAGGGCTTATACATTCTCTCTTGACAGGAGCAATGTAACGGATGATAACAGCAGTTTTCTGGATATCATTTGCTTCTGTGGTCAAGCAGAAGTTGAAGAACAAGTAACGCTGTACTGATGTACTTGTCAGGCATCCACACATACACGCAATGTATACAGTGAGGTATTTAAATCAAGGCCTGTGTGTTAAATTTGAGGCCATTTTGTGGGCCTATGCATGTGTGCATACACCTCGGTTTTATACAGTGCATTCGAAGTATTCAGACCCCTTGACTTTTTCCACATTTTGTTAGGTTACAGCCTTATTCTAAAATTGATTGATGAGGAAAATATGTATTTCATTCAATCTACACACATTACCACATAATGATGAAGCAGAAGTACCTTATTTACACAAGTATTTAGACCTTATGCTATGAGGCTCGAAATTGAGCTCAGGTGCATCCTGTTTCCATTGTTCATGCATGAGATGTTTCTACACCATGATTGGAGTCCACCAGTGGTAAATTCAATTGATTGGAAATGATCTGGAATGGAACACACCTGTCTATATAAGGTCCCACAGTTGACAGTGCATGTCAGAGCAAAAAAACAAGTTGAAGGAATTGTCCATGTAGCTCTGAGACATGATAGGATTGTGTCGGGCACAGATCTGGAGAAGGGTACCAAAACATGTCTGCAGCATTAAAGGTCCCCAAGACTCACTCTCTCTCTACCGCACATGCTGTCTCGAACTCTGAATGCTCGGCTATGAAAAGCCAACTGACATTTACTCCCGAGGTACTGACCTGTTTCCCCCTCAACAACCACTATGATTTTATTATTTGACCCTGCTGGTCATCTATTAACCTTTGTTCCTCAAGATGTTCAATCTGGCATTAAATGGCCACGTACTCATAACCTCCCCCCGTCACAGCCAGAAGAGGACTGGCCACCCCTCAGAGCCTGGTTCCTCTAGGTTTCTTCCAAGGACCCTGCTTTTCTAGGGAGTTTTTCCTAACCACCGCGCTTCTACATCTGCATGGCTTGCAGTTTGGGGTTTTAGGCTGGGTTTCTGTATGGCGCTTTGTGACATCTGCTGACGTGAAAAGGGATTCTAAATCAATTTGATTGAAAACAGTATTTCGGAACGACCAAGACTCTTCCTAGAGCCGGCCGCCTGGCCAAACTGAGCAATCAGGGGAGAAGGGCCTTGTTCAGGGAGGTGACCAGAGCCTGATGGTCACTCTGACAGAGCTCCAGAGAACCTTCCAGAAAGACAACCATCTCTGCAGCACTCCACCAATCAGGCCTTTATGGTAGAGTGCCCAGACGGAAGACACTCCAGTAAAAGGCACATGGCAGTCCGCTTGGAGTTTGCCTAAAGGCACCTAAACGACTCAAACCATGATAAACAAGATTCTCTGGTCTGATGAAACTAAGATTCAAATCTTTGGCCTGAATTTCAAACATCACATCTGGAGGACACCTGGCACCATCCCTATGCTGAAGCATGGTGGTGGCAGCATCATGCTGTGTGGATGTTTTTCAGCGGCAGGGACTGGAAGACTAGTCAGGATCGAGGGAAAGATGAACGGAGAGAAGTACACAGATCCTTGACAAAAACCTGCTCCAGAGTGCTCAGGACCTCAGACTAGGGCAAAGGTTCACCTTCCAACAGGACAATGACCGTAACCACACAGCCAGACAACATATGAGTGGCTTCAGGACAAGTCCGTGAATGTCCTTGAGTGGCCCAGTCAGAGCCCGGACTTCAACCCGATTGAACATCTCTGGAGAGACCTGAAAATAGCTGTGCAGTGACGCTCCCCATCCAAACTGACAGAGCTTGAGAGGATCTGCAGAGAAGAATGGGAGAAACTCTCCAAATACAGGTGTGCCAAGCTTGTGCCAAGAAGACTTGTGGCTGTAATCGCTGCCAAAGGTGCTTCAACAAAGTACCAAGTAAAGGGTCTGAATACTTATGTAAATGTGATTTGTTTAAAAAAAAAAAAAACCTGTTTTTGCTTTGTCATTATGGGATATTGTGTATAGCTTGATGAGAACTTTTAATCCATGTTAGAATAATGTATCAATGTGGAAAAAGTCAAGGGGTCTGAATACTTTCCGGCTGCACTGTATGTGTGGTCGTGTTTTAAGTATGGCCTGTGAATGTTTCTGTGCACGTAGACAGTAGCTCCTATAATTGTGCCGCGGTACACCGATGTTTCCGCTGTTGTTATCGCAGCACTGTAAATGTCTATCGCATTGCTTAGAAAACCCAGAGATCTCATCTCTCTAGCGATTCTGCCTCAAGCAGGAAGTGGCTTTGTTCATTATTCATCAGCTCACAGGCACCTTTCACAATCACCTAACAACACAAAGCTGTCAGTGTAGGTCTGTGCCCATTTTAATATCCAAGCACAACCCATTTTTTTTTTGTCCCCAATGGTGCCACGGGTATGGAAACCATAGCGACAGCACAGGATTATGCTCGTCATGTGCTCATGCCCTCTCTGTAGAGCCTCTGTCTAAAATTCTGCTGCCAAGTCTTGATTAGACGAAGAATCACACCATCATAATAAAATGTATAATTCCAGACAGTCCTGCTTGCTGATTTTGATTTGGTAGCATTTGAGAAATAGCCAATATTCTGAGTATGAGAGAGGTTAGGTTGATTGTTGTGCTTTTTGCTTCCGGCGAACAATCTGTTCAGAACAATAAAACATTTCAAACGTTTGACAATTTCTCTGACCATGTTTGTTTAATTATGCTACACCAAAATGTCGTCTTTGCTGTCGTGTTGTGCCATATCATCTTAACTGTCTTTGACGTGACTAGTAGGGGTTACAGAAAGTCAAAATCATGACCTTACAAGGTCACACAACCTGCCATCTATTGTGTCTCTCACTCACTCACATATCCCCATGTTGGAAGGGAATTCAATCATGACAACCCTGTTCAGTGTTCAGAGGTTTTTCCAGAATATTCCTACAGAGAGTTTGAAATGGCTCTACGTAATAGGCAAGTGGGTTGATTTATTGTAATTGGTTTAACGCCATGGGGATGGCCTTTAAGAGTTTCTGGGCATTCTTCAGTACTATGTGCACGTGCTATTTCCCATCTTTCATAGCGCCCTGCTTGAGGGCCTCCAGTCCAAATGAAATTGGAGCGTGGAAGGAGGGGGTGCCGCCCCCTGTTATTGTATGGAAAAGGTTAATGAAAAGAGGAAGAAATTCCTGAAATGTCAGTTCTGTCTCGACACTCCATCCGAGCAGGTTAATGTAGGCTAATTATTACGGCAGTATATTTCATGCCGCCGTGTGAAAATAGCTGCAGTTGTTCAACGTTGAACCATTGGAGTGACACTTTTTCCATTTTACTTTCCCTGGATTAGACTTAATCCTAAATCTTTCTAAAAATTCTGCGCTGAATAATGATTTATTCAAAGCTTAAAAATATGTAGGCTTTTTATGTAGGCTACGCTATAAGGCCAACGTTCAGTGCCAAGTTTGCCCTCTTGTGGTTAGAGCAGTCCAAAATATATATTTCTGGGTGTTTGGATGCTGGGTGCGGACTGTATTGGGATATTAATAATATGTAATCCATTTTAACCTAACCCTTAATCTAGTGTCTTTGAGGACCGGTGTATTGTAATGCTTTTAAATGCTCTCTGTTCAGAGTCGTTTGAGTTTTGTTACGTTTCTGCTGCTGAGAACGTAGGCCTGTGTGAATATTATTTTTGACCATTTACGAGTGACTCCAATCCAACATGGATAGTTTATGCAGGATTCAAACCCACAACCTTTGGTGTCGACGGCATGTTCAAACTATCTGAGCCGTGTAATACTCGTTGCTTCGTGTGGAAGTTCGCATGATCTGAAGGTTCAACTGTGTCTTTATGCGCTTTATTTTGAATGGGAAAGGGAAACCTAACGCCTGCCACTTTCATGTCTTGCATAACAGGTACACCCGGGAGGTCTCTCAGCCACTTCGACAGCTCGGACGTCGGCAACACCACCACACTGTTGCTCAGCGACAACGGAGACACGTTGTTTGTGGGAGCGCGGGATGCAGTGCTCTCATTGGATATCAGCCAGGAGGATATCATTGTGATGAGGAGCAAGGTAGGGGGGTTGACCTTTTACCATTGATGTTTACATCCATCTAATCACAAAGTTGTTAATGAGTATGATCAGCTTTGAGACTTCATGAATCTGTATAAACCCTCTAAGTTCCTGCATATAAGACCACCAGATTTGGTTGGAAAATACCTAAGCCCTACAGTTCATACAGGCTGTATTGGAAATATTCAACACGGGAGAAAATGTCCCCCTTCCAGTGGTTTAATTCAGCGGTTGTCATCTGAAACAAAAACACAGCTGGTTCAACAGTTAACACTGACCTCTCTCCCTCCATTCTTCTTCCAGTTGGACTGGTCCCCCTCAGTGAAGGACCTGGATGAATGCTCCATGAAGGGCAAGAAAAAGGCAAGTTAACCCGAGCTCAGCCAATCCACTCATTAGCATTATTAATGCCGCATGCTGCCAGTGTTTCCCCAAGATTTGATCTTAGACGGGCAGTTTAGGCCCCTGAGTCAATATCCGGGGCTTCCGTTGCAAGAGTTTTCAATAGCACTTCATTCTGATCTTCGATTTATACCTTAATCTGTTAGAATAAGAAATTAATATAACACAAGTAGGCGCGGGGATAGGATGAGGCTGTGCATGGGGGTTCTGGTCTGTCTAGTAATGGGAGGAGAAGCATTACTTACTGGAGGCACAGCTGTCACTGCATTCCACCAACAGCCACCCCACCAAGACTGTAATTCTCTAATGGAATTGTTTAGCTTTTTAATTGGATAACTTTAACTGTCTTTCTGGCCGTCAATGTGCCAGCGATACAAAAGGAAGAAGTCGATACCAGATGGTCTTATGCCAATCGGGATTAGCAGACCTACAGAATGGGCCTGTACCTATCATCCGTGGCAATGGGTTTCGCCACATTTGAATCATCATCAATTCGAAACGCGATGGCGTGTTTGTTTTGATGGACACGTTTTTAAAAAGAGCTACTATTTTAATTTCTCAATCTCAACTCGTAATTCAAGTATGGGGTATTGCGTGTAGATTGAGGGTGGAAAAAAACAATTTAATACATTTGAGAATAAAGCTGTAACGTAACAAAATGTGGATTAAATCAAGGGGTCTGAATATTTTCCAAAGACACCGTATTGATGAACTGCTTTTGGCTGTGAGCGCTACTTTCACACCTACCGGCTAAAAGTATACAAAAGTACCGGAGAGTCCCTTTAATGTATTGTAGGCCTCCCTTGAAGTAAGCCTCCACGTGTGGCCCCATTTAAACTAAGTAATGAGATCAGGGTTACCAGAGCTATTAGCTCACTGGTGCTAACGGTGCTCCCTCCCCCTGACCTGCTCTCTCTAGACAGACTGACCCAAGCGTTTCTGAAGGGTCACCCAGTTCTGGTTCTGAAGTTCATTGGGTTTTGAAGGTTTATTTATTAGGTTTGGCTATCGCCTATCAAACTTGGCAAAACGTTTATATTCTACAATTCCTAGAACATGAGTATTGTTTAGACTGGAGTGACCAGCTGTGTAGCACACAGTGTACCTCAGGGACCAGGGTTAGGAGAATGTTTTACAACACTGTCTACCCGCTTTCTCCATCTCGCCCTGCACCCACATTTCTAAGGACGATACCTCGTTATTTGCACCGTCTTAACATGTTCTCTGTCTTGTTCCCTCTCTTTCTGCCCCCCCCCCCCTCTTCAGGCGGACTGTCCCAACTTCATCCGGGTGCTGCAGTTCTTGAACTCCACGCACATGTATGCCTGTGGAACCTTCGCCTTCAGCCCACGCTGCACCTACATCGTAAGATGCTCTTCTTTCGAAGCAATCCTTTTCTCTTTCAATGTTTCTCTTACTGTAACTAGCTTTTACTGGCATGACATATATTTGTACAGTGTATTGGAACCCACACCTACATAATATTATTTCCTCAATACTTTTCTCATACACCATATTCAAATTAAAAACGAGCTTTATCGTCACCAAATGTATGATTCAGTGTACTCAAGGACAAATACAGTGAGGACAGCAAGAAATGAACGTTTGTACTGTTCCTCCCACACAATCTTACATTTATATCACTCTAACTTGTTTTATTGGTTGTTTATCCCTATTTGCTCTCTTTCCGTGACCGCCTCCCTCAATCCTCTCTATTGTTTTTGTTCCATCCAGCCCTCTGAGTATCTTCTCCAACTCTGTTAAGAGGGTAATGGTGCTTGGTCATGGGCTGTACAGTAAACCCATATTAGATATTCTCTATCCAATGCCGAAGACATTAGTGTCAAGAACATCACGGTAGTAGGTAATTTTCTTGGCCCAGAAACGTGCGTGCCGGTGCTTCACACTAGATTGATAATTTCTTGAGCCAGTTATGTGCGGTACTGAGCTCAACGACCAGCCCCGGCAATATTTTCGCACTCTGCTGGCTCGTCCCCTTAGTCTGATGCCCACGGGCTGAGACTGTGTGTGTGTGAGAGCATTTCTGTATGATGATTAAGAAAATGGATCCTCGAGTAACCCCCAGTCAAGCCTGTGTTAACTCTGGTCATGTTGATGCTGACAGCTTTATTGTACTACACTCACATAGCCAATGCCGGCCAGGCCACTCAGACAGGACATCCCTCACATATGATGCCCAAAACAGGGCAACACTTGTATGTGTCTGTGGTATAGATGATTGAAAAAATATATACTTTATATACTTAGCTAGAACAAAGCGTACTTTAGCCTCAGATGCCTGTCTCTGTCTTTAGTAACCATTTTACATTTGGGCCCGTTTTACATCGAGGTAATGATCTCTAGCAGTGTAGCACTTGCAGGTTTTTAGCTGCTACACTGGAAGTGTATCCCCGAGGAAGTACAAGCCACTTAATCAAGTATTTACCCTCGTGAGCCAATGGTCAATTAGCAGAAAGTGGACACAGCAAAATTTCAAGGTTCAAAATTACACTTTGCTAACCACGGCCATTGTAGCAGGATTCATTGACAACGGTATCACTCGTGGTTAATTACGAATCCAGTGTAGCGCGTCTAACTTATGATGTTAGATAAAACCGCACTAAACGCATAACTTTGGCTCCCTCTTGAGTAATCTGGTGTATTTTTCCCCATTAGTTCCTGCCAATTCAGCTGCTACTCTTCCTGGGGTCCAGCAAAAATAAGGCAGTTATACCATTTTTAAAAACATTACAATACATTCTCAACAGATTTCACAACACACTAAGTTTGTGCCCTCAGGCCCCTACTCCACTACCACATCTCTACAACACACAAAAAATCTGTGTATAGTGCGTATGTTATAGTGTGTGTGTAGGTGTCTATGTTTGTGTTGCTTCAGTCACCGCTGTTCCATAATGTGTTTTTAAAAAATACAATTTTACTGTTTGCATCAGTTACTTGATGTGGTATAGAGTTCCATGTGGTAATGGCTCTATGTAGTATTGTGCGCTTCACATAGTCTGTTCTGGACTTGGAGACTGTGAAGAGACCTCTTGTGGCAAATCTTGTGGGGTATGGATGGGTTTCCTTGCTGTGTGCCAGTGGTTCGAACAGGCAGCTCGGTGCATTCAACATATCAATACCTCTCATAAATAGAAGTAGTAATGAAGTCAATCTCTCCACTTTGAGCCAGGAGAGATTGGCATGCATATTATTGTTAGATCTCTGTGTACATACAAGGGCTAGCCGTGCTGCCCTGTTCTGAGCCAATTGCATTTTTCTTAAGTCTTTCTTTGTGGCACCTCACCACACAACTAAACAGTAGTCCAGGTTTTACAAAACTAGGGCCTGTAGGACCTGCCTTGTTGATAGTACCGTTAAGTATGTAGAGTAGCGCTTTATTATGGACAGACTTTGCCCTATCTTAACTACTGTTGTATCAATATGTTTTGACCATGACAGTTTACAATCTGTTAAGTCACCTCAACTTGCTCAATTTCCACATGATTCATTATGAGGTTTAGTGAATGATTTGTCCCAAATACAGTGCTTTTAGTTTTTGAAATACTAAGGACTAATTTATTCCTTGCCAACCATTCTGAAACTAACTGTGTGTTGTCATCTGCATACATAGACACTGGCTTTACTTAAAGCCAGTGGCATGTCGATACTAAAGATTGAAACAAGTAAGGGGCCTAGACAGCTGCCCTGGGGAATTCAAGATTCTACCTGGATTATGTTGGAGAGGGTTCCATTGAAGAACACCCTCTGTGTTCTGTTAGACAGGCAACTCTTTACCCACAATATAGCAGGGTGTGTTTTTTCAGCAGCAGACTATGATCGATAATGTTAAAAGCCGCACTGAAGTCCTAACAAAACAGCCCCCACAATCTTCTTATCAATTTCTCTGTCATTTGTGTAAATGCAGTGCTTGTTGAATGTCCTTCTCGATAAGTGTGAAAGTTTGCCATTTTGTTTACTGTGAAATAGCATTGTATCTGGTAAAACATTGTTTCCAAAAGTTTACCAAGGGTTGGTTACAGGCTGATTGGTCGGCTATTTGAGCCAGTAAAGGGGCCTTTACTGCGGCGGCAGGTAGCCTAGTAGTTAGTGTTGGCCCAGTAACCGAAAGGTTGCTGGATAGACTACCCAAGCTGACAAGGTAAAAATCTGTCTTTCTGCCCCTGAACAAGGCAGTTAACCCACTGCTCCCCCCGGTAGGCTGTCATTGTAAATAAGAATTTGTTCTTAACAGACTTGCCTAGTGAAGTAAAGGTTCACTTACTATTCTTAGGTAGTGGAATTACTTCTGCTTCCTTCCAGGCCTCACTCTATTCTGCTCTTTTCCCTACAGAACTCTGAGACGTTCTCCCTGGTAACAAACCCCAGCGGAAAGCCAGAGGAGGGCAGAGGTCGCTGCCCCTATGACCCCTACCAACGTAACTCGGCCATCACCGTTGGTAAGAGATGACTCACAGGAAGCGGAGGGTAGTTAAAGAACCACAGGACAGAGCCTTTAGACAAGGAAATGTAATTGGCTATGGGCAAAGATGACATCATAGCTTTAAACATTCTCCAGGAAGTGTGCCATTACCAACCAATGATATCAGACATGTTATGGTATACTGGTGTCTACTCCTTTTAGATCTGAAAGGATTTGATAGGTCTGAGTTGTATGGTGAAAATTTCACCCAACCTATGCTTGAAAAAAATAATTAAATCCTTTCATATCTACAGGAGTGCCTAGGGGGATAGGGATCCATGTGGGATTCTTAGTCTCTTCGATGTCGTCACATTTGTCCCATCTCATTGTAGGGTAGGGGTTACGAGTAGTGTGCGGTGTAGGTGGTGGTAATGTGGTGGGGTTTTAATCTGTGATGGTGTCTGAGAGAGAGGAGCAGCAGATGCTAATATTTCCCATAAACCCTTGGCCTGATGTCTGTGCCTTTATGTGGGCGGCATGTGACTGCTAGCAAACATTTACAGTACCTGGTGGAGGGGGTTTATGGGTAAGATATGTATTTACATATGTAGGCTTATTGGCTACTTTCATTGGCCATAATTAACATTTTATGTTTTTGAGATTGTGATTTCACTGGCCAAGAGGGGGATGTTTTAAATGTCCCTGGATATGACTTTCATGAATAGTCATTACGCCTGTCACAACAGGTTGTGAGAATCTGTCCCCAGCAGAGCTTGCTGTTATGACAGCTGAGACGTACTACGCAAGGTTAATGGTTAACAATGCACACATCTTGTATTTGGGTCATGTCCCTTGCAATAAATATCACGTCTTGACAGATTCTCTCATCACCTGCTAAGGCATTGTGTCTTGATGTGCATGGCCATTTCCAGTACATTACATAATGATTACATGCACGGACTGTTCAATAATATTTTTCTTTCCTCTTAACATGACCTTGTTGTCATCCAAAGCCAGTACATTTCTTTAACTGTGTCATTTAACAAAGGTATTGGACTCTGTTAATGGTGGAGGAAATTTTCAGCTTTGGCTCTTATGTCATTCTCCTGTATGTTTACTCAGATTCACATGCCTTGTACTGGATGACACTCACTGTGTGTGTGTGTGTGTTCAGATGGAGAGCTGTACACTGGAACAGTTGCGGACTACATGGGAAACCGGCCGGTCATCTCCCGCCACCTCAGCGAGGGCAGCCATGTT
This sequence comes from Oncorhynchus masou masou, assembly GCF_036934945.1. Lineage (NCBI taxonomy): Eukaryota > Metazoa > Chordata > Actinopteri > Salmoniformes > Salmonidae > Oncorhynchus > Oncorhynchus masou. The sequence goes on along the minus strand of NC_088224.1, from coordinate 34,769,798 downwards.
GATCTGAAGCTGGATGACACTTTGGGCTGGCTGGAGGGTACGTGTCTGCAATAAACTACTCATGATGTATTACACACATCCGCAAGGCACTTACATACACTGAGTGTATAAAACATTAGGACGGCCTTCCTAATATTGAGTTGCACCCCCCCCCCCCCCTACTTTGTAGAATCTCAAATCTAAATATATATTTTGATTTGTTTAACACTTATTTTGGTTAGTACACGAGTCCATATGTGTTATTTCATAGTTGTGATGTCTTCACTATTATTCTACAAAAATAGTAAGAATAAAGAAACCCTGGAATGAGTAGGTGTGTCCACTTTTGACTGGTACTCTACATGTGACCTATTCCACAAAGTACAGCTAAAATGTGCATTTTAAAGAGCTACATTTAAGGAAGTAGTTTATAAGTCTGTTGGTGTTGGTTAAGCCTCCTAACCAATACGTCTGGACTGCGTTCAAATGATTCCTTTGTTAATTAATTTGCCTAACAAGCTTTCAGTAACACACTTACCTCTCGATCAGTCTAGCCAATTGTTCAATCTTTTTCTCCAGATCCCACTTTCATCAGCTCCAACTTCGTCCCCAGTGAGGAGAAGATCTATTTCTTCTTCAGCGAGGTGGGCCGGGAGTACGACTTCGTCGACAAGTTCACTGTATCTCGCGTCGCCCAAGTCTGCACGGTAAGAGATGCATTATCGTGTGGCTGTACTTCGAGCGTGTGCAAGATGCGTGTTTAATGATAATCCTCTCAACCATTTCCTGTCTGTCCCAGAGTGACATTGGGGGCCAGCGTACCCTGCAGCGACGCTGGACCACCTTTGCCAAAGCCCAGCTCCTGTGCCAGTCTGACAACGAGCTGCCCTATAACGTCATCCAGGACATTGTCACCCTCCCGCCACCCGAGGGCGCCCCAGTGGACGACACTCTCTTCTTCGGCATCTTCAGCTCTCAGTGGTCAGTAGTTTAGACATTCGCTATGAATGGGATTAAGTCATCTGACATCTCCTGTACGAATGGCAACCGTTGTTTCTTGTTAGCAGGTCTCAACACAATTGAACACTTTCTGGAGCGGCGCCTGAGACGGCATTTTCCACCATATCAACAACAAACAAAAAAAATTATAGAATTTCTTCTGAAAAAATGGTGTCGCATCCCTCTAATAGAATTGTAGAGACTATGCCAATGAGCATTGAAGCTGTTCTGACAGCCCGTGGTGGACAACACACTATTAAGAATGTTGGTGTTACCTGTACCTTGCTAGAGGATGACCAGTCCCGGTCATGTATAGTATAGTATTATGAACTCCAAATTATATTTTAATCCCAGAAAAACATTTGTCAAACAAGAACACCTTTTTTAAAACATTTTTTTTTACTAGTTGACATGTTGAGGCTTTTTGAAACAAGAAGTGTGTTTGGGCTTTAAAAAATTGCATAACAAGTTCCTTTGCCAAGTTTTTACTTATTTAGCTGCTACCAGATTGTAGCGCGGTTGTGACCACAAGTGTCTTTGATGTTTGTGCACTACTAGGTCAGTGAACTCAGGGCGGTCGGCAGTGTGTGCGTTCCGCCTGGGCGACATCAAAGCAGTTTTTGCAGGCAACTACAAGGTCCTGAATCGGGACACGCTACGGTGGAGCATGCGGGTTCAGGAAAAGGTCGCCAACCCGGGAGAGGTAAGCGGTGTCTCCGTCTCGAATGACAAGAGGTCCCCTGAGGGTCAGCAGAAATAAATGAGCTTGTTAGCAAATTGACTTCTTCAAAGAGATTGGACGAAAGGAAAATATAATTAATTAATTAAAAACAACTTCTGAAGACCCAACGGAACAAAAGCTACTCAGACCAAACAATGCCGGGTGAATGCCTTGTTTATCCTTGCCTAGGTAAATGTTAGTTACGTTTCTGATTCGTTTACACATGGTGTTGTCTCCCCATGATGTATTGCATTGAGGATCAATCAGCCATACCTAAGATCATAAGCGTGGCCTGGTTTGATGTTCAGTAAAGAAGAAACTTCCACACATTTAACTTGGCATAACAAATGTGATATCAGAGATTTACAACTTTAACCTCCTTAGCTTACTTGTTGTGGATGACTCCCACACAGGCCAATTGACATACAGCTGGATGTAAAATCCCTCTCTCCGTCCCCTCAGTGTGGCCTGCACAACGCCTCGGACAACACCCTTCGCTTTGTCAAAGAGAACTTCCTTGCGGACGACAGCGTACACCCTGTGGGGCGGAGCCTGACCATGGTGTCACCTGACCAGCGCTACAGCCACGTGGTCACCCAGCGTGTACAGGCCGCCAACGGCAAGAACTACACCGTCCTCTTCCTGCTCACAGGTACTGGACGTTGTTTTCAACCGGAATCGAACTAAATATCAATGTGTCACTCGGTACATGTATGCACCATTACCGTGTTAGTCATTTCTGCTCAAACGCTTGCTTTCAGAATCGGGCTACCTCCACAAAGCAGTGCTGCTGGAGAAGGGTGCCCACATCGTTGAGGAGATCCAGGTCTTCGAGCAGCCTCAGGCTGTGAAGAATCTCCTGCTCTCAATAGCCAAGGTACCTTTCTCGTCATTAGGTATTCTCCATCTCAAGTCAGGTACTCATCCCACTTTACCCTCGCATCGCTGTCACATTACATTTGAAGTGGCCTCTACACCACAGGGGCCTTCTGGCACTTAACATTAGCACTTCAGCCGCGAACGATGCAAACAGTGAATCTCCCTGTCACCAAAGCTCTCAGGGGATGTAACCTTGACATTAACTTTGCCTGTCACATTCCTGTGTGTGCGCTGGGTTTGTCTGCTCTCGAATCCCACCAATATGCCCAGAGGTCTAAACCAATCACGTCACATCTGCTGGTGACTGACAGGTGGACATGGCCTGGGGAGTGTGTGTGTCACTTAATGGCTACATGCCTTCTGTGAAGTGCGAGATGGTTGGTTATCAAGGAATAGACAAAGTCAATTACACTTGCAGAAACTCTGTTAAACATCTTTATTACCACTGCATATAATATTTCAAGGTTTTATCTAACAGCCTTCCTCGCAAATAATGAAATGCTGATGACGAATACAATTTTATTTTTTCCTATTGTTTTTTTTACTATTGTTAAGTGTACACTGTAGACCATAGTGTAGGCTAAATGAACAGAAGCTGGTAAGGTTTTGCAGGACGGTGTGTCCGAGGCAGGATGACCGTAGAGAAGGCCATGGTATTAGCACCGATAAGCCCGTTCTCTCTCGGATCTGCTGCACGAGAGAGCGAGTGAGAGAAATAAGCTGAAGAGCTGTCTGTCTATGATGTGTGTTCATGACGCTGCGCTTCAGTGTGACAAATGTATTCAAGGTGTGCATGCGTGTGCGCCGTATGGTTCAGCGTGTGTGTGTGTGTGCGCCGTATGGTTCAGCGTGTGTGTGTGTGCGCCGTATGGTTCAGCGTGTGTGTGTGTGTGTGCGCCGTATGGTTCAGCGCGTGTGTGTGTGCGCCCAGTATGGTTCTGGATCAGCGTGTGTGCGCAGTATGGTTCAGCGTGCGTGTGTGTAGTATGGTTCAGCGTGTGTGTGTGCAGTATGGTTCTGGTTCACCATGCATGTGCTGTCTGTTGAAATCATAATTTATTTATGTAGCTAAGACATAATGTACTGTACATGTCACGTAGGGGTCACAACACACGTCGCAGAGAATCTTTGTTCTCTGACTGAACCCGAAATATGGTTATTTAGCAGACACTTTTATCGGTTGAAGAAGTGCTTCTATACAGTACGTGACCTAGACCAACAACCGCAGTGGTGAGAGCAACACGCTTCAACCAAGACTGTCAAAATTTGCGTCAATGAATCGTTCTCGTAAATAATACCCAATAACTCAGTTTGTTCCTTTGTTCATGTAAGTGTATACTAATGCTAACATGTTTCTATCCTTATCCCCCTATGTTGTTTGCCATAGCTGTACACCAGTGGTCACCAACCGGGTTGATTTCCAAAGCATTTCTGTAAAAAAAAATAGTCTTGCTTTCCAAAAAAACAAACTTATTTTTTTTTTTTTTTTTTTTTGTGCTGTTGGTGGTAGGTGCACTTCAATCAGCAGCCCTAACGCCGGGAAGGAAAGGGTTTACATTTTGAAGCATTTCATGTGTCTGACGGTAGATCTCCGCCTACCCGGCAGGCCCAGAGAACAAATTAAGTGCACTTATAGGCCTACCGTTGGCCAGTCAGATAGCTCAGATCACTGTGTCTGCACAGTTTCCTCGAGCCATAGACTATAAAAAAAATAAGCTTTGGACACAAAATTGATACTGTGAGATTTCAAAACTTTTAAAAATCATGACTAGCTTGAGACTCAGTGAATACAGAAAAAAATCTGCTGTTTTTATAAGTAATAATTAAAAATATATAAAGCCCCGCCCCAAAAAAACTTCTCTCTACTTCCACTTACTACTGTACAACCAGCACTGCAGCTGCAATCAATGAATACAGCAAAGTGCTCCGATAAGCTTGCCCTGTTAATATTAGCGGCATGTCTTTGTTAAAATCGAGGAATGTAACTTTCTCTGGTCATAGGAGTAACATGAAATGCTGCTCGAGGCAAGAAAAGAATGCAGTGCGACTTGAGTTTCGCCATCAGCTGGAAGACTGTCCCCTTTTCTCAGCGGAGGAAGGGAGAGTGGAGGGAAGGTGAGTCACGTGAGAGGCGTGCTCCCTCCCTCCCTACCCTTAGACTGACCATTCGATGCAGGCTATTAAATCCAGTAACATAAAAACGAATGTTAAAAATATAAATCAATCTGGGCGGTAGATCTCTGCTTGCTTTTCGACGCAAAACTCAGAAAAGGTTGGTGACCTCTGCTGTACACTAACATTAGCGACTTAGCACTAACGCTATCCTTCCACCCCCCCGCACACACACAGGGTGTGGTGTTTGTGGGCTCATCCGAAGGTGTGGTGAGGGTCCCGGCCTCCAACTGCTCCTACTACAGGAGCTGTGCCGAGTGTGTGCTGTCCCGGGATCCTTTCTGTGGCTGGGACCCCTCCGTCAAAGTCTGTACCCACGCCACCAGCATCCAGGGCAACGTGTGAGTGTCACACCCCATCATGTTCCATTACAACCACTCCACCCAGCAGCTACAACACCAATACACTGTAGGATTTATAGAATATACCATGGCAAGCGTAATATACAACTTGCGTAGAGCCAGGTGTAAGGAATTACTTTTGGATAAAGGCTGTGACATTTTAGATTTGGTGGAATTCATTTATTTCCTTCAGGGCTGGATTCCCTGACACACACACAGGAGTAGGATTCATTTCTTGAAAACCGGCACATACTATTTAGGATAAGGTAAAAGGACAAGGTAAAAAAAATCTATCCTTCTGCCCCTGAACAAGGCAGTTCAGTTCTATGCAGAATTTGTTCTTAACTGACTTTCCTAGTTAAATAAATAATGGTTAAATAAAAAATGAAATGGACAAACATTGGCAGTAGAATAGCCTTGAGCGTAGTGACTTTCAATGTGGCACCGTCAGTTTGTCAAATTTCTGCCCTGCTAGAGCTGCCCCGGTCAACTGTAAGTGTTGTTATTGTGAACTGGAAACATCTAGGCGCAATAGCGGCTCGGCCGCGAAGTGGTAGGCCACACAAGCTCACAGAACGGAACCGCTGAAGCGCGTAGCGTGTAAAAATGGTCTGACCCCGGTTGCAATACTCACTACCAAGTTCCAAACTTCCTCTGGAAGCCACATCAGTGCAAGAACTGTTCGTCTGGCTATTCAGGAAATCGGTTTCCATGGCCAAGCAGCCGCACGCACACGAGTGGTGTAAAGCTCGCTACCATTGGACACTGGAGCAGTGGAAACGTGTTCTCTGGAGGGATGAATCACACTTCAACACCTGGCCGTCCGATGGACAAATCTGGGTTTGGTGGATGCCAGGAGAAATGCTATCTGTGCGAATGCATATCGCACACTAAAGTTTGGAGGAGGATTAATGGTCTGGGGATGTTTTTCATGGTTCGGGCTAGGCCCCTTAGTTCCAGTGAAGGGAAATCTTAATGCCTCAGCATACAATTACATTCTAGATGATTCTGTGCTTCCAGCTTTGTGGCAACAGTTTGGGGAAGGACTTTTCCTGTATCAGCATGACAATACCCCATGCACAAAGCGAGGTCCATACAGAAATACTTTGTCCAGATTGGTGTGGAAGAACTTGACTGGCCTGCCCAGAGCCCTGACCTCAACCCCATCGAACAACTTTGGAACGCCGACTGCGAGGCAGGCCTAATCGCCCAACATCAGTGGCCGACCTCACTAATGCTTGTGGCTGAATCGAAGCAAGTCCCAACATCTAGGGGAAAGCTGTCCCAGAAAGGGGTGACCAGCTCCATATTAATGCCCATACTTGCCTAGTTAAATAAAGGTACAAAATAAATAATAATAAAAATCATAAAGCTTTACTTCATTTTTTTTTGTTACTAGATCAGGGATAGTGTCCTCAGACGTTTTGGCTTTGCAGCCTCGTTCAGTGTGTAGCTACAAATCTCTTGTACAAAAAAAACAGACATTAAAGTTAACCAGAATGTAAACGGGATCTTTGTATGAACAGACGCACAGAATATATCACACAAACTCACATACAGTGCATTCGGAAAGTATCCAGACCCGTTGACTTTTTCCACAATTTGCTGAGCGAACAAATATTGTTTTTTTTTCATCGATCTCCACACAATACCCCATAATGACAGCCTAAATCGTTTAAAAAAAATCTTTGCGAGTGTATTAAAAATAAAGAACATACCTTATTCACATAAGTATTCAAACCCTTTGCTATGAGACTTGAAATTGAGCTCAGGTGCATCCTGTTTCCATTGATCATTCTCGATCAGCTTTAATATTGCAGATTGTAGCTTGCATACAACTTGATTGGAGTCCACCTGTAGTAAATTCAATTGATTGGACATGATTTGGAAAGGTACACAAAGTACTGAGTAAACGGTCTAAATACTTATGTAAATGTGATATTTCAGTTTAGTATTTTTTTATACATTTGCAATTTTCGAAAAACATGTTTTTGGTTTGTCATTATTGGGCATTGTGTGTAGATGGACTTTTTAAGAATAAGGCTGTAAAGAAGGCAAAATGTAGAGAAAGTCAATGGGTCTGAATACTTTCCGAATGCACTGTACACAAAAAAAAAGCACACTTACAGCGTAATCTCCTCTTCTATAGAGGCCAGGATGTGGATGGAGGGAATGTGCAGGTGGCGTGTGCGTCACCCATGATGCCCAGATCCAGGTCTGGACTGCACAAAGGAAACGCAGGTGAGAATCACTAGTGTAAACAGCCCTCATGCTTACAGGGAACTTTGTAGACAAACATCTCCATGCTTATCCTATTATCTATCTGCCAGACTAGTCTATAGATGGATACACACTGCATTGTATGTGTGTGGGTTAGCCGCTAACTGCCATAACTAGCATCTGGCTCAATCTGAACTTGGGCCTCAGTCAGTGACTCCTGAATTCTGTTAGACTCCTTTCCCCCAGGCGAGCTGGTGTTGGTGTTCCTGAATGAGGTGGTGCGACTGCAGTGTCCAGAGGCCTCGAGTCTGGCCCACCGCCACTGGGAGCGACCCAACGGCCGCCTCTCCCCGGAGCTCTACCTACAGCTGGAGGACGGAAGCCTGCACTTTCTGGCCACGCCCACAACCCTGGGCCACTACCTGTGTCTCTCCACAGAAAACGGCTTCCAGCAGAACCTGGCCATCTACCAGGTAAAGCAGAAAAGCAGCCCCACCACTCAGGCCACTGCCCCTGGCGTGATGCCCACCCTCCCCCAGAGCCCAGCTCTCCCCACAATCACCCAGGCCCTCCCCCGAACCACCCAGGCCAGCTCGGGAGGATGGCTCACACCGCCCTTGATGTGGCCCAAGCAGACCGAGCCGGAGCCCACCGCGCCGGCAAGTGAGACTCAGGCCACCACAAGGCGGACCAGCAGGAACTTTACCTTCTGGGTGGAGCAGTCGGAGGAGACTGAGGTGAAGTCGCTGGGAGGGGACAAGCTGCAGCTGGCACTGGGGCAAACCTACCTGAAGGAGCTGGTTGTGGTATCTGTACTGCTAGCATGCTGCATTAGCATCCTGCTAACCATTGCGCTGTACGGCATGAGGCAGCGCTGCCGCAGTAGGACGGCTCCCCAAACCAACGCCCCAGGGAGGGACTTGGAAAGGGGTGGCCGTCAGGAGCGGGAGGCCCTCCGGGGGGGTCAGTCACCGCACAGCAAAGGCAAGCGGAACGGGCAGGCGGCTCACAATGGCCAAGCCAACGGGGTTGTGCGTAACGGCACGCCAAAGGGCTCCAACGGGCATCTGCCCAACAACCCTATCTAAGCACAGTCGACCGTATTCACACCCTAACTATTGACAGTCTCATATCCACTCTTCCTGAGAGCAATGAAGCTTTTACATGGTCGCTCTGAGCCATGGGATTTTACATCAACACGGCTAACTGCAGCACTCTGAATTGTGTGGACTGTCATGGCGGGGAGAAAGACTGTTTGGCCTGATAGACTGTGGTAACTCAACTAAAAGGACACTGTTTTATTCTGGTACGATACCAGCCTGTGTGAATCAAATGGGCAGACTGATAAACATGACTCTCACTGCTCTTATGTAATATTGTGTATCATATTGTGCTGTATATACTTTGGATTTGAGGATCAATCGACTAGACTGTTTTTGTGTATTTAATGAAAGAGCCAAGAATGCCGATGTATCGAATGTACACGAAGGACTGTCACTGCCACCAAAAAAAACTGAATTGGTTCCTAAACAGATTTCTCTTCCACTAACTATTAACTAATGTGTCCACTCAAATCCCAGGCAGTGTGGATGCATATCGCGAAGAACACAAAAACAGCCTTTTCTGTTCGATCAGTGTTTTTTTTTTTGTATCATCAGGTCTACATTGCTAAACTACTTTGTTACTCTGCAGCTTCAGCGACGGTTACGGAGCACGTTGTATGGTACAAGGCTTTTTTTCCCACTCTTATTTATTTTTTCCCAGTTTATTTTTGTCATTCTATTGAATGTGCTGCCAATGACTTCAAGTGTTTCCAACTTGCTTTTCTTTTTCCCTCTCACCCAAACGCACATTTTTGGGAAATCCTGCGGTCTGTGAAGCCATGAGAACATGATGTTGATTTGACACTGTAGGCTGATCTCTTCCAGAACAAACAAGATTATTCTGGTGTTTAGAGACTTTTAGTTTTGTTCATGTGTTGTCAGTGTATTAACTGGACAGAAATCTGAAAATCACTTTTAAACCTGTGAAATTGCCAAAATTTGCATTTTGGATGAAAACAAACATGTTTTTTTGCTAGACAGCTATTCAGAGACTGAAAACAGATGAAAGATGTTTCATTTTAAGCTGCTTTAGATTATGATGATGATGAAGACTAATAGTTAAACAAATATGGTACTGATCAAACTACTTTTTTTAAATAAGTTGTCTTTATTTTTATACAATCGTATCTTACCGTTCTAATGTTGCAAATAAACAGTTCAATTTGTGCAAAACCAAAATCTGTCATTAGTGTTGAATTGAGGCCTACTGCAGAAAAGCTCATTATTTTAAAGCATTTGAACGCCTCACAGTATTATGTTATTAATGTAAGCTTCGTTGAGTAGGATTTAACAGAAAATGGCTCCAGGCTGTTCTCCATATAAATTGGCCATTGTGCTGTGTTGTGAAACACATTTTTTTTCTCACAAAGATATACTTGTGTCCCGTAAGTCTTCATAGTCAAAAGACCGACTGTGTATCAATCTGTGGACCTGTGTAAACGCTGCCTCAGTATCACATGCAAGAAGGTACTTAATGGGCTTGATAGATGGATGCGTGTTATGGCTTGCTATGAACTGATAAGATGACTGGACTCAACATGATCAGATTGATTTATCAGTAACTTGATGTAACAGACTTGTAATCTGTCAACTGAACTGGCTCCATATCCTGTAGGTAGATAATTTACAATGTTTTTAAAATGTCTCTTTAAAAAGTGCTCCCATTTGTCCACTGGGTGGCGACCACTACACGGAAACAGCCACTCAACTGACACCAGTTTAGCATTAGTCTTGCCATCTATCACAAAGTGATTCAAACTAGATGTATAGTAGGTAATCTCCAGTAATCTGCACTGACATTAACCATGTATTTTATCATGGAACACCATCAATAGATAGTCTAAGGATGCCAGGTAATAACTGTCTCTCACACACAAGATATCCTTAACTCTGTATACGGTTGTATTTTCACAGGGACACGAGACTGCTGTGAGCACTGGGGTGTTACAATCTATTGTCTAACATAATACCTGAAAATTGGTTGTGTAGATTTAGAGAGGAGAGACGATTCACTGTGACCTAAGTAGTTTCAAAAGGTTAATGATCAATTCTTCTATTTATTTGCAGCAAAGCATCGGCCCATCCAAGGCCACTAAGCAAGATGACTTTAGTCTAACCTGCAACAGGCATGCCTGCTGCTAGGCTCAAGGTGACAGAGGGTATCATCCCGATTTAGTGAGTGGAAAAATGTACGAGGTGTTGACCGAAGAAAGGCGAAACCATACCGTCTGGATTCTGTGTGGGGGGGCAAGTAGAGATTCTAAAATGGACTGTCCCAAAGAGGAGTATGAGCAGACGGGCTGTCCTCGGGGACTGTTCCCCCTGAAAATTCTGGAATATTTCTGGAGAGATGCATAGGGGACAAGCTCCGTGGATAAGAGCATAAACACCTAAAAGATATTACATTGTTTGCAGAATGTGCAGTAGAGGCCACAAACCACAAGTTCTCGATCCCAAACACTCGACTCTGGATCTTTACAGAGGAATCCGGTGACTCTTTTTATGCCAGGACCTGAAACAACTATTGGGAAGAACTAGTTCTCCTAAAACTTAAAGCATATATTTTGTTCATAAAACAATCTGGTTGTCTTGTGATCATTACAGCAAAAATAACTAACTAGTTCATTATGTCACAGTTTGTATTTTGATGGTTAAACATGGGACATGACATGAGGCTCGAGATGGTGAAGTCAGTTGGTAGGATATATTCAAATGTCAAACCAGCCAATTATCAAAGTATGAAATGAAGAGTCACAAACTGGGCAAATTGTGTGGAGACAGCTTCCAGTGCTGAATGGCTTCGACTGGACATCTGAATATCTAAATAACGTTAAACAAAAGGATCACAATGGAAATAACACTAGGCTTTGTGTTTCATTCATTATAATTCTAATGGATGTATTGTACACATGCCAGGACCTCTGCGGCTACGCTACATGTTTTTTATTTTGGGGGGGGGGGGGGGTGAGTTCACATTACACCTTTTTGGATTCATCATATGGCCATATCCATGCCAGACTTGAGTAACACACTTCATTCATTTAAATGAATGGAAACATTTAAAGTGTTCCTGTCATTCCATGAATGAGTTAAATGCACTACATAACCAAAAGAATGTGGACACCTGTTCGTCAAATGTCTCATTCCAAAATAATGGCCATTCATTTGGAGTTGGTCCCCCATTTGCTACTCTACCAGCCTCCACACTTCTGGGAAGGCTTTCCAATAGACGCTGGAACATTGCTGCGGAGACTTGCTTCCATTTAGCCACGAGCATTAGTGAGGTCGGGCATTGATGTTGGGCAACTAGGCCTGGCTCGCAGTCGGTGTTCGAATTCATCCCAATGGTGTTCGATGTGGTTGAAGACAGGGCTCTGTGCAGGCCAGTCAAGTTCTTCCACACCGATCTCGACAAACCATTTCTGTATGGACCTCGCTTTGTGCACGATGGCATTGTCATGCTGAAACAGGAAAAGGCCTTCCCCAAACTGTTGCCACAAAGTTGGAAGCACAGACTCGTCTAAAATGTAAACGAATGCTGTCGTGTTAAGATTGCCCTTCACTGGAACTAGCCCGAACCATGAAAAACATCCCCAGCCCATTCTTCCTCCTCCACCAAACTTTACAGTGGGCACTAAGCATTCGAGCAGGTAGCGTTGTCCTGGCGTCCGCCAAACCCAGATTCGTCCATCGGACCACCAGATGGTGAAGCGTGATTCATCATTCCAGAGAATTAGTTTCCACTGCTCCAGAGTCCAATGGCGGCGAGCTTTACACGACGCTTGGCATTGCGCATGGTGATCTTAAGCTTGTGTGCGGCTGCTCAGCCATGGAAACCCATTTCATGAAGCTCCCGACGAACAGTTATTGTGCTGACGTTGCAACCAGAGGCAGTTTGGAACTCGGTAGTGAGTGTTGCGGCCAAGAACAGCACTCTGCGGTCCCATTCTGTGAAAATGTAGCTGGACTCTTACAGTACCTGTATACATGGATGAATGCTTCACGGCAGATTGGAACCACTAACTAATTAAGGTGTCCTGTGTCTTTTCTGATCTTTGTCGATAACACGTCCTAAATTCAGGGCAGCAATGTTGTTGAGAGCAGTAGCAACACTTTTGCAGTTCTCCATGGCAGACCAATCCGATCTCATTTCTCGGCATATCCAGCCCATCCATTATTTCAGCCAATCATTGCTAGCAAGGAGATTTCTGTCCTTTTCCATGGCTAAACCAACTAGGCTCGTAGTTTTAAAATGTATTTGTATTTATAGATGACACACAATTGTTATTAAGGCACATGAAAGAAGGCATTTGTGCCCCAAAACGCATATGGATTTTTTTTTTAAATGCCTCTTCTGTGACGTATGACAATTGCCGAGCTTCTTTAAACGGTTCACATTTGTGTCAGTAAAAAAAAGTATGAAAATGCACACGTTTGTTCACACAGGGTATACTTCAAAAACGATGTTCAATGTTCAACTTTTCATCTTAGCAAAAAATGTGCTGATCAGCACATTTCATCTTATGCACCTAGCGAGCTAGGCCTATAAATCACTATCTTAGAGATCCTAATTCTGTGGTGACTATACTGTCAGGTTCATGTATGGGCATCCATAATTAGGCTTTTGAGTAGTAAATGTTGCAAGATCATCACTGTCATCATCAGTCTCCCTTTGATTTTTACAAGCCAATAAAGTAAAAATTGTCTGTTTTGAATTTTTTTGGCCAGGAAAATGCGGTTAACAGCCGTACTGTTTGGCTGCTAAGGCTGCCTTCCCTAAAGACTACCGCTACGGCACAAGTCGGCCTTGGACAATAGCATCCAAGAGATTGAACCCACCAGGCAAGAAGAGAAGAAATGCGTTCATAGAGCCCATAGATTATGAGGACTGGTCTGTTTTCACAGGGGACACAGTAAGTGGTCATGAGACAAAAGGACATTGAAGACCTTTAGGATGTATGATACAGAACACTGATATCGCAGCTATGTGGCTAATTCTTTTGCAGAGATACTAGACACCAAGACACAAAGAAACTGTTAACCATGGAGTTCCTTGCTATAAAATCAACACATGAAGGGTAATGATAATGAGATGAATGTAATGTAGGACTGAGAGGAGAGTCCCTGTCTAGTTTTATTCAGCCATTAGCCTAACATTTTTTATTTAACCTTTATTTAACTAGGCAAGTCAGTTAAGAACAAGTTCTTATTTTCAATAAGTGGGTTAACTGCCTGTTCAGGGGCAGAACAACAGATTTGTGCCTGCATTGGAAGTCCTACCTGATCTTTGTGGTTGAATCTGTGTTTGAAATTCACTGCTTGACTGAGGCCTGTTAAACACAGAGTCCATTCAACTTATGTGACTTTTAAAGCACATTTCTACTCCGGAATCTATTCAGGTTTGCTATAACAAAATGGTTGAATACTTATTGACTCAAACATTTCAAAAACATACTTCCACTTTGACATTATGCGGTATTGTGGGTAGGCCAGTAAAAAACAAATCTTAATTTGATACAATTTTAAATTCAGTCTGTAAAACAAAAAAATGTGAAATAAGTCGAGGGGGTGTGAATACTTTCTGAAGGCACTGTAGGTGAGTTGGGTCAGCTACATGCTTGTATACTACACACACACACACCCTTCCTTCTGAATTGACACCCCTAATTTTGGAATCCCTTTTTTTGATTGGTGTCTGCCATCCCAGACGGACACCAGTCCGGAGGACACACTGGAGAAGACTTACCCGCCCTCCCTCAAGACTGAAGGAGGAGGCGATGGAGAAGACTTACCCGCCCTCCCTCAAGACTCTGAAGGAGGAGGCGATGGAGAAGACTTACCCGCCCTCCCTCAAGACTCTGAAGGAGGAGGCGATGGAGAAGACTTACCCGCCCACCCTCAAGACTCTGAAGGAGGAGGTGATGGAGAAGACTTACCCGCCCTCCCTCAAGACCCTGAAGGAGGAGGCGATGGAGAAGACTTACCCGCCCTCCCTCAAGACCCTGAAGGAGGAGGCGATGGAGAAGACTTACCCGCCCACCCTCAAGACCCTCCCTCAAGACAATGCGATGGAGAAGCTGGGCATCGAAGAGCCCAAGAGGAACCGGAAGACTTACTGGTACTGAGGGGCGAGACCCTCTGGTGTCTGGGCCACACACACAGGTTGGGGAATTGCATCCATGGTCTCCCTCCCTCTTCTTATTTCCACATTGGTCACTGCGGGGGGTGGGGGGGGATAACTGACTGCTCTTTATGGACCTACTGTAGGCCTATAGATCTGTGTGTTAAAGGCATGTTACCAATTCCACATCGTTCAGTCTAGATGGATATCAGTGGAAACAGGTTGAGGGAGTACAGTAAGGTGATGGGAACCATCATGTGTGCACAGACATGAAACTGGATTACTGGTCCCATTTCAGGCAGAAATTCAGCAGAATTCAATATATTCATGATGCTTTCAGAGTTTGTCTTCCATGTTTTGATTTGTATTCATGTCATGAATACGTGTCTAAGCAATACACAATCCTGTTCTTGATTTGACTTGACGTTTTCCTAGATAATGGGACATCGAAAATGAACAACAGAAATAAGCCTCGTGTTTCTGTGCTACAAATTGAGGATGTACAACGCTGTCAATGCTACATCTGCACTTGTCGTAGAATTGGCTCATTTAGTTATCCATTCAGATGTTGAACAAGTGGTCTTGTCAAAGCATCCCTAGGTAAATCTACGGCTAAGACTTAGATGAACATGTGTAAAGCTGCAATGACGTCTCGTTGTTACCAAAACTGCACAATCAGCAACTAACTAAATCTTTTTAAACAGGGGTTTACTTTGCAGGGCAGAACTTGGCATTTGAGAGACAGATTGACTGATAGAGAGCTCGGAATTTGACAGACCGGTCTGAAATCAGAGTTAACAAAGATGTCAAGGCTCTAATGGTCGGAGCCAAAGCAAACGCAGTGGCAGTGAGGAAAAAAATAAGCTGCCAGCCTCTTGTAAAAGGGTCTGGGAGGCTGAAGCAGAAAATACCTGTCATTACACATCTTGGGAAAGCTCACAGCCACTTTGGCCATTTATTATATGTTAAAAATAGATATACTTCTGGGGCCAGGGTGTAATAATGCCCTTTAGCCATGTTAAGCTTTAAGACAAATATCTGTGTCTCTCTTTCCAATCCGTCTGGAGGAAAGAGGCAAAGGACCAAGTAATGAAGATACTCCAGAAGTAAATCCCGAGCTAGGGAGTGGCTTGGAGCGAGAAGTCTTCTCAATAGGCCCACCCTTGCCTCATTTGACTAGCAGGACTCTCCAACCCTGTTCCTGGAGAACTACTGTTCTGTAGGTTCACTCCAACCCCAATCTAGCACACCTGATTCAAATAATTAGCTGGTTTACAAGTTGAATTAGTTTAGTTACAACTGGGGTTGGATTGAAAACCTACAGCAGGGTAGCTCTCCAAGGAACAGGGTCGGAGAGCCCTGGACGAGGGTGTGTCGTTTTATATACGTCACCTCTATGGGATGTTGGATATGTGTGACGTTATTCAAACTCTTACCACAAGGTGGTGCACAAAACACTCCAAGTTTTAGATGATGGCCAAGAAGGGGAAAGCCCCCATAAAAAACAATAGTGATGTACTGAACTGTTGAAAATCCATGATTAACAATTGATTCCTTACTTGTTATTTTATAGAAGAGTAATGATATTCTGTCGGTCAATAGTGGAAAACCTACTGTTTTCCTTAGTCAACTGAAAAGCAGTCTTCATAAGTCCATTTCCATCCACAGTTTATGTGAATAAAGTCATACCATATAAAACAAGTCAGGACAGTTGTGATGGAAACAGGACGTTTCGGTACAATTTTATAAATGCCAACATATAATTTGTTGGTTTGATATGGTGGGATCTTTTTTGTGTTGGTAAAATTAATTATGCGATAAATGGCGGTGGAAATATGGATATAATAACCATCATATCAAAGATCATATGGAAGTATACTTGGGCGTCAGGCGATGACATAGTGTGTGGTGCTCCCAATAAGACTCAGAAACCATGCCGTTTATTAGGCTACATAGGAAATAAGTTATGATGCACTTCACAGGGTTGTGAAAGTGCAAGGTGATCTTGGTGCTGCTTTTCAATACATATCGAGGGTCTTATTCTGGTGACATGATGAACGATGCTTGACTGCCGTTTGACAAATAAAAATATGCTTGCTCTTTAATAACCTCATAATGAAGACCAACCTACCTGAATTGTATCTGCAAGCTATTGGCTAGAGCGTAGATGTCAAGACCAGAGTAGGCAGATTCGCAATTTAACTCAACTATCGGTTGAGTTGAAAATGTTATGGAAAACACATTGAACATTAGATTTTTAGGTTCATTAATTTTTTTTTTTTATGTACATTGTGTGCATTGCATCATCACACACAGATTTCCATTTGGTGGAAACACCATTGGTGGGAAAATATTTGCATATTTTCCAGATCTCACATTATAATTTGCATTGTACTCCCTCCCTTTTTGTCAAGTGGCTTTCTGTGTGTCTTCTTGGTTATTAAACTTGTCCATTTTCGGGTTGGCATGTGTGTGTGTGTGTCTTTGATTAAATGCCAAGCTTGTCTTTGCACGATGAACAAAGGAATACAGCACATGCAGACTGCACACACGCACACTTTTTTGTGCCACAGTTTGCTATGCTATCGGGTGGTCTGCCATGAACCCTCTTCTGTTTGACTCTCAGGATAAACCAGACGTGTGTGTGGCTATAAACCCTCATAACCCTAATGTATATTATTCCTCCAAACACCACCGCTGACATGTTATAGCCACTGGTTTCCATTTCCTCCCAGGGAAAAGTGCTTCCTAGGTTTCCAACTGCAGGAGAAACAATTATCGCCGCTAGCCGGCGAGACGAGAAATGATGTGTCACATGTCATATAAATACTTTATTACCTCATTCATGGTCATCCATATCCTCCCTTGGCCAATGAAATGCCATCATCTTCTGGGAGTATGACGAGCCAGAGTTTTGGCCAGAGCAGTCAGCTTCTTACTGTAAGTGAGACAAGCACAGTTATTTGCCCAGGTTTCTTCCCCAGTTATCCAGTTTTCCACCGCTATTTGCATCCAAGGAAAAAGAACAGCGAGTCAGCTAAACGTCTGGCTTTGTGGTTTCTTTAAAAGGGAAGGAATGAACGGGGAAAATGACTTAACAGCTGGCCTCGTCTCACTGTCGTGTGAGTGCGTTATGGATCGCAGCGTAGGAATATGGAGAGTCAGAGGAGGCCTATAGCAGACAGAACTCTTGCTCGCAATTGTATGCCTGTGTGTTGTGAGATCGCTGTCCCTCTTTCTGAATTTAATTGAAGAAGCTATATTGGCATGGATACTGCAAGAACTTACATTACCAAAGCAAATGTATTGGGAGGGACATATTGTACAGATGATGACAGAAACATTTCCCTATCTGCAATACTCAATATTTAATTGTCATTACAAATGAAAATACACTTCCCAACAACCCATCTTTGAGCTTGCACAGTAATGAGAAAAGTGACCTATAAAAATGCCACCCTGCATTTTCCTTTATGTGGTAAATAAGCAGGAACTGTAACAGTTAAATAAGACCGCCGAGAGTGACTCAGATGGGCTAAATTACAGACTTCGAATATACACAACTCGGTTCCTTCTAATTTAGGTGACATACTTTGGTAACCCTGCCTGTCCATGGAAAACAAATGCATCCCACCTGTAGGCATGGATTAAGTCAAATGTTTGTTTACCTACTGATTGTGGGTTATTTGTTTCAAGGAGTTCCAGCATATTTCTGAAGCAATGTTGAACCACATTTGAAATCACGCCCATGAGTCACTTAATGACCTGTGTGCTACCAGATGATGGTTTCTGTGTGTCTGTAGCACAGGAAGTTGGTGGGACCTTAATTGGGGAGCACGGGCTCGTCGTAATGGCTGGATCGGAATAGGTGGAATGGTATCAAACACATGGTTTCCATGTGTTTGATACCATTCCATTCGCTGTGTTCCAGCCATTATTATGAGCCGTCCTCCCCTCAGCAGCCTCCACTGGCTATGGTTACTTGCATGTCAGAAAATGTTTATATTATAACTGAGGAATGCATCTGGTTTTGTTTGGTCGGATCCATTTAACGTGGCTTCCCTCACCAAAGGGTATTCGATTATTATTGGTCACAAATTGAAACTGAATTAATTCACAGTGGCAGTTTTTTCTGGGCACCTTCATTGGGCCTCTTGTAAGCTAAGAAACTGTCCTTATTTCTTAACATAATAATTCTCAAAGCTTTTTCACTCTGAGACGTGGCACAAACAGTCTTGTGCTTTAGGACCACCAATCACCCTCGTTCAATCTGTATTTAGTCGTCCACCTGGATGCCTGAATAAACCAGCCAGGTCCTCAAAAGGAAAACGCCTCTGTCCTTATAACATCGGGCACACAGCCATGCAATCTCTATAGACAAACATTGGCAGTAGAATGGCCTTACTGAAGAGCTCAGTGACTTTCAACGTGGCACCATCATAGGACGAGTCAGATCGTTCCAACAAGTCAGATCGTCAAATTTCTGCCCTGTGAGAGCTGCCCCGGTCAACTGTAAGTGCTGTGAAGTGGAAACGTCTAGGAGAAACAACGGCTCTGCTGCGAAGTGGTAGGCCACACAAGCTCACAGAATGGGACCGCCGAGTGCTTAAGCATGCAGCGCGTAAAAAATTATTGCATCACATGTGCAGTGCACTATTCCAACACATGTACAGCTGATTCTCAAGATCTTGCACACTAATGAGATGCTATTGAGCCCACACTACTACACTGTCTGAGCCAAGGACTACATGCTTTCTGGTAAGTTTTGATTACAATACTGGGTGGGGTGAATATATTTTATATGACATACATGATAGGCTAACTAGTAAATTGTAGCCTACAGAGAAGTGTGTTTAAATAATTTGTAATAACTTGTTAACAATGTTAACAATTTCTGCTAGTAAGTTTTTGCTACCATGTGGGTTTTAGCTTGCTTGAGCCTGCTAACTGAGGAGTGTTAATTCACCTGTTTCCATACGTTTCATTTTAAAACATTTATTTTACAAAGGAGTTGTTTAATCTAACTGCTTAACTATTCATCTGTACATGGAATTGTATTTTGTTGTTTTTTTTACAACAAAAAAATCTAATCTTTTCAGGAAAATGCCATGGGCACTATCTGATGTGTGGAGACATTTCACTGCAGCTAATGTAGAAGGAAAAGCTGTGTACATTTGCAAATACTGTGCCAAATCATTTGTGAAGAATGCAACAAAGATGCAGAATCATACAAGTACAGTCGTGGCCAAAAGTTTTGAGAATGACACAAATATTAATTTCCACAAAGTTTGCTGCTTCCGTGTCTTTAGATATATTTGTCAGATGTTACTATGGAATACTGAAGTATAATTACAAGCATTTCGTAAGGGTCAAAGGCTTTTATTGACAATTACATGAAGTTGATGCAAATAGTCAATATTTGCAGTGTTGACCCTTCAAGACCTCTGCAATCCGCCCTGGCATGCTGTCAATTAACTTCTGGGCCACATCATGACTGATGGCAGCCCATTCTTGCATAATCAATGCCTGGAGTTTGTCAGAATTTGTGGGTTTTTGTTTGTCCACTCGCCTCTTGAGGATTGACCACAAGTTCTCAATGGGATTAAGGTCTGGGGAGTTTCCTGGCCATGGACCCAAAATATCGATGTTTTGTTCCCCAAGCCACTTAGTTATCACTTTTGCCTTATGGCAAGGTGCTCCATCATGCTGGAAAAGGCATTGTTCGTCACCAAACTGTTTCTGGATGGGGCGGCAGGGTAGCCTAGTGGTTAGGGTGTTGGACTAGTAACCGAAAGGTTGCAAGTTCAAATCCCCGAGCTGACAAGGTCTGTCGTTCTGCCCCTGAACAGGCAGTTAACCCACTGTTCCTAGGCTGTCATTGAAAATAAGAATTTGTTCTTAACTGACTTGCCTAGTTAAATAAAGAAAAAAAAAAAAAAAGGAGAAGTTGCTCTCAGAGGATGTGTTGGTACCTTTTGCAGAATATCAGTCTGTACCCGGTGTTTTTCCTGAAGAGAAGAGGCTTCTTTGCTGCCCTTCTTGACCTCAGGCCATCCTCCAAAAGTCTTTGCCTCACTGTGTGTGCCAATGCACTCACACTTGCCTGCTGCCATTCCTGAGCAAGCTCTGTACTGGTGGTGCCCCATCCCGCAGCTGAATCAACTTTAGGAGACAGTCCTGGCGCTTGCAGGACTTTCTTGGGCACCCTGAAGCCTTCTTCACAACAATTGAACCGCTCTCCTTGAAGTTCTTGATGATCCGATAAATGGTTGATTTAGGTGCAATCTTACTGGCAGCAGTATCCTTGCCTGTGAAGCCCTTTTTGTGCAAAGCAATTATGACGGCACGTGTTTCCTTGCAGGTAACCATGGTCGACAGAGGAAGAACAATGATTTCAAGCACCACCCTCCCTTTGAAGCTTCCAGTCTGTTATTCGAACTCAATCAGCATGACAGAGTGATCTCCAGCCTGGTCCTCGTCAACACTCACACCTGTGTTAACGAGAGAATCACTGACATGATGTCAGCTGGTCCTTTTGTGAAAGGGCTGAAATGCAGTGGAAATGTTTTTTGGGGGATTCAGTTCATTTGCATGGCAAAGAGGGACTTTGCAATTAATTGCAATTCACCTGATCACTCTTCATAACATTCTGGAGTATATGCAAATTTCCATCATACAAACTGAGGCAGCAAACTTTGTGAAAATTAATATTTGCGTCATTCTCAAAACTTTTGGCCATGACTGTACATAAAGTTGCCTCAGCGCTCACAACAAGCAACCTCTGACAAAAGTCCCTCTACTTTTATTCAAGGTGAAAATGATGAATTAGACACCTTGTCGATAGCAACAGCTCATGGTCCTCTTGGAATCAGAGTTTTTTGACTCAATGGAGGAAGGTAGTCAGAGAAATGCTGATGAATGTCTTGCTTGAGCTGTGAATTGGAAGAGATTTCTGAATGTTCTTCGCCCAGCATACACCCCTCCAACCAGACATGCTTTATCTACTAATTTGCTGGATGCAGAGTTCAACAGAGTTCAAGTGAAGTCAAGCAAATCATAGAGAAAGCAGACTGTATTGCAATCATCTCTGATGGGTGGTCGAATGTTGGTGGGCAAGGAATAATTAACTACATCTCCACCCCGCAATCAGTATTCTACAAGAGCATAGACACAAGGGACAACAGACACACCGGTCTCTACATTGCAGATGAGCTGAAGGCAGTCATCAATGACCTTGGACCACAGATGGTATTTGCACTGGTGACAGACAATGCCTTGAACATGATGGCTGCTTGGTCTAAAGTGGAGGAGTCCTGCCTTCACCTCACACCCATTGGCTGTACTGCGCATGCATTGAATCTGCTCCTCAAGGACATCATGGCACTGTAAACAATGGATACACTCTACAAGAGAGCCAAGGAAATGGTTAGGTATGTGAAGGGTCATCAAGTTATTGCAGCAATCTACCTCACCAAGCAAAGTGAGAAGAATCAGATCACCACATTGAAGCTGCTCAGCAACACCCATTGGGGTGGTGTTGTCATCATGTTTGACAGTCTTCTGGAGGGAAAGGAGTCTCTCCAAGAAATGGCCATATCACAGTCTGCCGATATGGACAGTCCCATCAAGAGGATCCTCCTGGATGATGTATTTTGGCAGAGAGTGGTAAGCAGCCTGAAACTCCTGAAACCTATAGCAGTAGCCTTTGCATGGATTGAGAGAGACTATACCATCCTGTCTGATGTTCAGACTCTGCTTGCAGATGTAAGAGAAGAAATCTGTACAGCCCTGCCCATTTCCATGTTGCTCCAAGCAGAGAAAACTGCAGTTCTGAAATACATCAAAAAGCGTAAAGACTTCTGCCTGAAGCTCATACATGCCGCAGTGTACATGTTGGACCCCAAGTATGCTGGCAAGAGCATCCTGTCTGGTGCAGAGATCAACTAGGCCTATGGTGTCATCACTACCATGTCTCGCCACCTTGGCCCGGATAAGGGCAAGGTACTTGGCAGTCTGGCTAGGTACACCTCCAAGCAAGGGCTTTGGGATGGAGATGCAATATGGCAGTCGTGCCAATATATCTCATTAGCCACCTGGTGGGAGGGACTTTGTGGATCTGAGGCTCTTTCCCCTGTTGCCTCCATCATCCTCCAAATCCCACCAACACCAGCCGCCTCAGAGCGCAACTGGTCCTTGTTTGTGAACATACACACCAATGCACTCAACAGGCTGACCAATACAAGGGTTGAAAAATTGGTGGCCATTCGACGAGCAGTTGTCCACATACTTTTGGTTATGTAGTGTCCATCAAAATGTATATTGTTACAAAGTACCACCCAAACAAATGATCTGAATAAATGACAAAATACTGGTGTCAAATAAAATACACAATATCTTGTATTTAAAATACAGAAAATACAAAAGTCGATTCCCATGTGGACCAAATTCACTGCATTATCCTTTCTCTGGAAGTGCATCCCTGTTTCAACTTTCTCTCAAGTTCCTCCACTCATCCACCAACACCTGTAATGGCCTCACAGGATACTGTCATAAGACAGGATCCTGTTACAAATCACATGGATTTTTTTGGCCTCTCAAATACAAATGATAAAATACTAAAAAGTAATGGAGATATGCATTTCAAATATATGCAACTAAAATATTACATATCTCTGACGGGAGGTAGGGAGGAGAGGTTCTATGTTTAGTTGCCTGTTCTGCACTAGCTATATTGCTTCACAGTTCGTTTTGTTGTTTTGTTTAGTTCTGTTCAGTGTTCTCTTTATTAAAGAGTTATGTTCGCTTACCACGCTGCACCTTAGTCTCCTCTTTATGACGACGTGACAACAGGCTCCAATGTGGGAATCTCAGGCATGGGAGAACTACAGTACCTGTGTATTTCGGACTTGCATCATTGGCACAATAAAGTTATTATATTCTACAATCCATAGGCTTCATTAATGCCATTCAGACTTGAAGTTGATACAACAACTATGATAGCTGAGGTTCATAAATTGGTATGAATATTAGTTCAGAACCTAACGTTTTAGGGTCCATACACAGATCGGCTACATACTGTAGATAGCTACAAATAGTTAGCTAGCTATGTTACTTCAGCTGCATTGCAAGGCAAGCTTGCACAATTGTACATTCAATTTGCAGTAAATGCTTTAGCTAGCTAGATTCTTTACATCCACTGTTTCACAAGACGACAGCCTGGTTTGCTGGATTTGTCAGGAGTCCCTAAAACATTAAACAACACGAATTACAAATTCATTCTCCTAACATTAGCTAGCTGGCTAATGTTAGCTCGTCAGATATTTACAAAAATAGCTATTTAACAAGTTAACATTATGACATAAAAATATTCCTTTGTCTCTACCTTTACTAACATATTCCTCTCAATTGTAAATGTTTTGCTTGACTCGTTATGACGTTATAACAACTTACATCTGGCTCCACCGTAATGTTTTGTCAGCCATCTTTGTTGAAGCACGCCATGAAGGCAAGGGTGGCTCGCATCAAAATTCATCATTGGAACCACTCGATATGATTGTTCATATAAAAACCTTGGGACCCAAATGCATAATGAGTGCTCTAACTCCCCCTTGTGGTGGTCTGGAGCAATGAAGCCGTGACGCTGGGTACCTCTAAGTCCCGCAGTGCAAGCTCCCAACTTTTAAAGGAGGAACCATTGTAGCTAGGTGAATCACCCAGCAGGTAACATTGATACCATCATTTTCTGGTTGTAAACAGCTTTTCTGGTTGAGAAGACATATTAAACGATTACAACCAATGGGTTAATTACAAGTAGGTAAATACTTATGGTGGGTGAGGAGGACCAAGGAAATGGTGGAGATGAAGCAGAAGGAGCCTATGTCTACCCAATAGGAGTGGATGTCGAGGTCCAACCGTTTATTGCCGCTTTGATCATACGGGGATTTGCAGACTAAGTCATGAGCATAAATAACTTGTCTGGCTATTGTTCTTCACCCACTGGATGAACCAAGCATTCCTGCAGTCGCAGCCCACTGTACACGCACTGGTTGAATCAATATTGTTTCCCATGTCATTTCTATTGAAATTACATCGAACCAACGTGGAATAGACGTTGAATTGACATCTGTGCCCAGTAGGAGGTAAAAGAGTTATCTTGCTTGTGTGGGGAAATCTAAAGACAGTAGTTGGCCATAGGTTAGGTGGAGCTGTGTTAGCATTGGAATTGGACGAAACAGCTCTGTAAGGAAGGCCTGATATAACTTCATAACTGATGTCAAGGTACACCGACTGAAGGGTCTTAATACCAAAACCTGCAATGAAAAATTATAATGATCTCCAAACTTCAAGAAAACATGTTTTTTTTGGTCAGCAGATGCTCCTATCCAGAGGAATTTACAGGAGCAATTAGGGTTAAGTACCTTGCTCACTGGCATATCGACAGATTTTTCACCTAGTCAGCTCTGGGATTCGAACCAGCAACTTTTCAGTTAATGGCCCAGGGCTCTTAAAGAACATGAATGTTGGGACCAACTATATCCAGACCTTGGGTAATACATTCAAGGAGGGTTTGCAGAAACTAGAGACATTGGACTTAAATCAATCTGAACAGAATACTTTAAAAGATTATGATCACTAAAGAATTTAAATTGATCTGGAAATCACATTTTCCATTTGAAACCTAGGACCTTTGAGGGACTTGGCCAACCTTCAAATCAAATTTTATTGGTCACATACACATGGTTTGCAGATGTTATTGCGAGTGTAGTGAAATGCTTATACTTCTAGATCCGACAGTGCAGCATTATCTAACAGGTAATATCTAACAATTCCACAACAAAACCTAATACACACAATCTAGTAAAGGAATGGGATAAGAAAAAATATATGGATGAGCAGTGACAGAGCGGCTAAGATCCAATAGATAGTAAAGAATAGATAGTGAAGGATACAGTATACATTATTTGAGATGAGTAATGCGAGATATGTAAACATTCTTAAAGTGGCATTATTAAAGTGACTAGTGTTCCATTTATTAAAGTGGCCAATGATATCAAGTCTGGTGGTGGCTGTTTAACAATCTGATGGCCTTGAGATAGATTGAAAAACAGATTCTCTCTGTCCCAGCTTTGATGCACCTGTATTGACCTGGTCTTCCGGATGGAAGCGGAGTGAACAGGCAGTGGCTCGGGTGGTTATTGTCCTTGATCTTTTTTGCCTTCCTGTGACATCTGTTGGTGTAGGTGTCCTGGAGGGCAGGTAGTTTGGCCCCAGTGATGCGTTGTGCAGACCAGAATACCCTCTGGAGAGCCTTGTGGTTGTGGGCGGTTCAGTTGCCATACTAAGCGTTGATACAACTCAACAGGATTGTACCTATAAATGTTTGTGAGGGTTTTCGCCTCCTGAGGTTGAAGAGGTGCTGTTGCGCCTTCTTCACCACAACGTCTGTGTGGGTAAACCATTTCAGTTTGTCGGTGCTATGGACACTGAGGAACTTAAAAACGTTCCATCTTCCCCACTGCGGTCCCGTCAATGTGAATAGGGGGGTGCTCCCTTTGCTGTTTCCTGAAGTCCACAATCATCTCTTTTGTTTTGCTGACATTGAGTGAGAGGTTATTTTCCTGACACCACACTCCGAGGGCCATCACCTCATCCCTGTAGGCTGTTTCGTCATTGTTGGTAATCAAGCCTACCACTATTGTGTCGTCTGCAAACTTGATGATTGAGTTGGAGGCGTGCGTGGCCACGCAGTCATGGGTGAACAGGGAGTACAGGAGGAGGCTGATTACACACCTTTGTGGGGCTCCAGTGTTAAGGAACAGCGGAGTGGAGGTGTTGTTTCCTACCTTCACCACCTGGGGGCGGCCCATCAGGAAGTCCAGGTTCCAGTTGCGCAGGGCAGGGTCGAGGCCCAGGGTCTCAAGCTTAACGATGAGTTTGGAGGGTACTAAGTCTATTTGCGGTGTGATGTTTCAGTAGGGTAAACCACATTTGAGGTATGTATTACTCAAAAACAACAACATATTTTGGCAGGCCGTAACCATTGATTAAAAGCGGGCTTCCAATAGGCTTGCCCATGCACAGAGTTCACCACCTCATTAAAGGAGTACAATATTTCCAAGCTAAACAAATAATGATAGGGAGAGACTCTCCTGTGTACACACACAATTAATAACTGGGGGGGCAGTCCTCCTGGGTCAGCAGTAAAGGATTCAGTTCTGCTGAATGCTGAGCTGTAGTCAATGAACAGCATTCTTACGTAGGTATCCCTCTTGTCCAGATAGGATTGTGCAGTGTGATGGCGATTGCATCATCTGGGAACCTATTGAGGCGGTAAGCAAATTGAAGTGGGTCTAGGGTGACAGGTAGGGTGGAGGTGATAGGATTATTGACTAGTCTCTCAAAGCACTTCATGATGACAGAAGTGAGTGCTACGGGGCGTTAGTTTAGATACCTTAGCTTTCTTGGGAACAGGAACCATGGTGGCCATCTTGAAGCATGTGGGGACAGCAGACTGGGATAGGGAGAGATTGAATATGTCCGTAAACACACCAGCCAGCTGGTCTGCGCATGCTCTGAGGACGCGGCTAGGGATGCCGTCTGGGCCAGCAGCCTTGCGAGGGTTAACACGTTTACATGTTTTACTCACGTCGGCCACGGAGAAGGAGAGCCCACAGTCTTTGGTAGCGGGCCGCGTCGGTGGCACTGTAATGTCCTCAAAGCGCTCAAAGAAGTTGTTTAATTTGTCTGGGAGCAAGACGTCGACGTCAGCGACGGGGCTGGTTTTCTTTTTGTAATTTGGGATTGTCTGTAAACCCTGCCACATACATCTTGTCTTACAATACTCCATCTGTCATCAAATCAATATTATATGCTACGTTCACAGGACTAGAAGCTTACAAAACGTTGATATATACGGTAATGCTTTCTTCTATGAAACAGATAAACCAATCACTCCACCGTTCTCTAACATGTCATCTCTAGATTACCTGATGATTGACAATCATGGTCCCCGGAGAGTACCTTGTAGTTTACTGCTTATTTTTGTAGGTAACCTAGTGGTTAATCAGCTGTGGTTGGCAAAGGATGGGGGAAAAGTGTGACTCCACTCAGGATAATGCTGGGTTGGGCAGGTTGTGTGATTAAAAGTGAGAGAGGCTGAAATTTAACCACGGAAATGGAACCTTCTTCTGAGCTAAAATACATAGCCAGCAAAACAGCCTAAAATATTTTGCAATGTTTCTTAGTGGACAATTCCAGGTATTCTCTCCCTGTTTCAGTCTGTTTTCTTCTGTTTGAAGCATAATGAACAGGACCTAGCCCTTTCTGCTTTGCCATTTCCCGCCTAAACAGTCCCAGCAATGTCTCATCAGTGTCAAATTCCTCTGGGTCTCGCCACTTCTGCCAAGGCAGAGGACATCTACAAAGCACCATTCACTCACAGTTTAACCCCAAGGATGAGATGCCTCACTATGTGTGCTTGCTTTGCATACTGCTCTTTGGGGTTAAGAAGACAATGTTGTCATTGATACACTTTCAGAAATCATTAGCAGAAGAGGAACTTTGTGAAGTTCAAAAGTCTTCGTCAACTTTTGTGTACAGAAACATTGCGTGTACTCACTCTGATTGAAATAATCCTACATTCACATAAATTAAATATTCACATCTGGAATTTCGAAATGATTGGTATAGTGTTCATTGACCAGAATAAACCAATTGAAATGGATTATAAACTTATTGTAAATGCATTATTCATGGTTACCTGCAGGCGTACGTTATATTCAATAAATACTTTTTCATAGACTGCATCATCCCATCGCCTTCTTTGCATGCTCTCTGCGACTCTAGTCTATTCTCTCTCGTTGCTTACCTGCAGCATCAGCAATTTGCCCGAATGCTGCACTGACTGACGCACTCTCCCCCTTCGTCTCTCTTCTCTACCCACCGCATTTCTCTTATATTCCCCCTTGCAATAAAACCATGTCTGATCCTTTCCATTAAACGTCATCAATCGTCACGAATAAGCCTACATTGAGACGTCGCTCAAACAGTTCAACTGCATTGCCATGTATGTCATCCCATCCCACTTTTACCCCATCCCTTTACACGGACACATTCTCCTCCATCCTCTTAGTTGAATGACAAAAGTGGGCAGTTCAAGATTTCATATTTGCCCTCACTGTCTCAAACTCGCTCTTTTCTTCCTCTCCTTTGCAGCCGGTCGGACGTACGCGTCCCATACCTGCATAGAGTTCCCAGTATTCTTGGGTACAGTATTGAACGTCGCAATATCCCGCGCGCACTGCACCAAGTGAGGGAGCCGATGCCGAAAAGACTTCCTATCCTTTCAACCCCAAAAATATTAGAAAATCCAGGATTGGACAACCATTAATCGAAATGTTTGTCGAAATAATGCGGTAGGTGTTGTTTTATTGATAATTTAGCCTAACAAGTTTGGACCGATGGCGTTTAAATGAGGGCAGAAAGTTATAGTTGGCTTTGTCATATATATATATATAGCCTGCACTTATGTGTGACATGCAATTTTATTTTTTTCCTCTCATTGCTTTCCTTCCCCGGTGGTCCTGAATTTAGCCTACTCTTATTTACATGAGCTATAAATTGGGCTACAAGCAGGATTAGACCGTTTAGGGGTCGTATTTCTTTTAAACTCACCTGCGCCCTCAGAATGTTTTTTTCTTAAGAATAATGTTCCACGTTTCTTATTCTACAGTGAAAATCGGATGCGTAATTTGAACATCTTTTCATCAGATTGAGAATAAATCCAGTAGCATAACTTTTCATTTCACAATGTCTCTGCATTGTCCTTTGACGGATGCATCTTTAACTTTGCAGCTTAAAGTTTAATACTACAGAGCTTTGCAAGATGTTCCACATCAATACGCACTTTCATCAGCAGTATTATTTAGTAAGAGACACCTTCCGCCCATGGTTGGCTTAACCATTAAGTGTCTATTGACGCACCCGTGCGTCAATCTAAGTAACATCATTTTAAACAATCCCCATAAAAATCCATCAGTTTAAACGAGAGATGTGTTTTTTTGTGTACATGAGCTGCGTCTTAATGACCACATCCACATATGTCAGCCTTCTGCATCTGTGGTGGAAGAGGTGGCCAAGCTACAGTGGTGTTTGTCAAACCATGAGATGTCCAAAAATCAATCTTCTCACAAATAAAATGTGTAGCATCCAAAAGGGTTCGGCCTACAAACTAAAGTGCCCACTCTATGGAAAGATGAGAATCTCAGGAATACTATGGTGTTCATACAAATTCATGTAAATATGAGTGTAGTTTTGTGCAAACAAAAGTAAGGGGTTAAATATTTGTTCAAAAAAAAGCAAAAATATTTCCTGACACTTATAAACCTTATTCCTTTTTTTACTGTATTTTTTTGGCCATTTATGAATGTATTATTCAATATGTTTCTAGTGGCAATAGTAGTAAATGCCAAATAAAATATTTTATCAAATCATACAATAAAAAAAATAGATATATACCTAAAGGGGTACTAAAATTAAAAATCAATGGCTTAGACTTTTAGGTCTTAGCTCTTTTTGTAATGTAGAAACCTAAACACCATTAAACTCTCTCTCTATTCTATCCATCCATTTAAGCACAAAATAACTTTCCTTCACCACTTTCGTTTTTTGGTGTCCTCTAGCTCAGTACCACTCCTAGTACTTCTCAGTTTCGACAGGGTCATAAATAACACCTCTCTCACTGTCTTTAGTCTTTACTTGTCCTTTCTCCGACTCTGTCTATTCCCACTGGGCACACACTGGTTGAATCAACTTTGTTTCCACGTAACTTCAATGAAATTGAAGGAATAGACGTTGAATTGACGTCTGTGCCCAGTGGGTTTTCTCCTCCCTGCGAGCTCTCTATTCCCCCCTCTCTGTCCCCCTCTCTGTCCCCCGCTCTAATGTAGTCTCTTAGTGGACATGTTGCCTTTGGCATCACAGGCTATAAGCGTCAGTCTTTGGTGCAGCCAAAAACGTGATTTTGCTGTGTTTTATATATATATATTTCCACACTCTGAGGTTGGAATAATACTGTGAAATTGTGAAAAGGATGATAATGCCCTTTTAGTATAAGATCTGTTTGAAAAGACAGCCTGAAATTGTAGCATTTTTTGGTAGGATGGAGTTTTGGCCGGCCTGGTGACATCATCAATAGAACAATAAGGTGGAGAGTTCCAAACCTCTCTGCCAATAAAAGCTAGTTTTCAGTTTTCCACTCCCCACTCAGACCACTCCCAGACAGTCTTAGCAAAATTATTTTTGTTTCTTTTTGAGAATTTTTATAGAAAACAATCACAGTACGGTACTTTATACTTACCCAGAAATAAAAATGGCTGCTTTGGACATTAAAGCCTAATAAGTAGCAACTGTGGTGGGACGAAACTGTGGTGATATTTCATTTTAACATGAACTATTTTCTAAAGAGAGTCGTTGTTTATTCACATGATGAGTTGACCCCTGCTGCACTGCTTAGGCACTTTAATCTAGTGGCACCAATAGGATTCTAGCTAATAACTACCAAACTATTATCAATATTGACCTTCAGGGCTAATTTTAACCAACCTATGATGCCAGATATGGTTTCAAATGGCTGGTGACACGGTAGGCATATATTACTTGTTACTATCGCTAGCTTGTGTACTTTGTTGCTACAAAGGTTGTTGTCTATATCCCATATTACAGTAGAACACCTACCCCCCAAGATATTTTTGAGAGATACGGTCTTGAAAAACAAATGTTATTGCCACTATTGGTTGTGAATGTGAACTTCTGAAGAGTTCATCAACCACTGGTAGGTTGTACAACTATGTTGAAACCAGAGTTGGGGTCAATTCAATTTCAATGCTTTTTTAGTTTATTTGAAGATACTTTCTGATGGACTCTGGGTGCAATCAAATTACATTTTCAACCAACCGTTTCACACTCAAGAAGCTGAAATTTCAATAGTGGGGTGGTTGTGTGATTCACACACTTTTTGATGGCTAAATGAAAGGATGGATGGATAAACTTAATAGATATATTAGCATTTACAATCTCTATGGAATCTCCAGTCCAGCCCAAAGAATTTAGAATAATCCTGATGAGAGATTTCCAAGTCAATGTCATCAATCTCCCATTGACATCAATTCATGATTTACATGGAAGTTCGAATTACAGCACACACACATTTCTCAAGTTACGATGCGGCCGTAAGTTGGGGGAGTTGGGAGAGTAATTTTCCCCAAGGGACTTTTTTTTATATTAAAAGATACGAGTGATTTATGAATTTGAGGAAGCAGGTTTGAGGAACAAGCAAAAAAAAAAGTGTCTAAGGTCTACATGGTTGTTAAGGGGATATTTCACCCAAATTACATTGTTTCTTTTCAATCCAAAGTGTGGATTTTCATTTCAGAGTAAGGAAACAAATGTCATGTGGGTGAAGTATCCATTTAACAGACAAGGTTGTTGGGGAGATTCAGAGGTAGTACTTAAAAAAGGGAACTTGAACTAGCCTTCTGTGTTCATTGAACAAGGGGAAGTTAGACAAATGAACTAGGGTTACGTGGGTTAGACCAGTGATGAAGAGACTAAGAGCCGAGAGAATTAAAAACAAGCAGCCAACATTCTCTTGTGTGTATCTGGGCCAGAACATTTCTTTTGCAATTTTCTATAAAACAACATGTGGATGTTGTGCCCTTGCTAGACCGTGCAGAGACTGCTAAAATCCTCTGCTTCCCCTGTGACACAGTCTCCTCATCCAGGGAAATCAGGACATCATGCACCTTTCTTGTCTTTCATCCCACCCCGCAGGAGGCGAGAGCAGGACGCTCTGAGTGCACTCTGTTTCTCTGGCTTTCACCACACAGCCTCGGGGACTGTGGGCTTCTTTAGTTCAACTCAGTAATGGACACGGTATATAGGGGGGGGGGGGGGGGCATAAGCAGAAAAGTGAGGTGTCCATATAAGTGAATGGGCCTGAACAAGTGCTGATGGAAGTGGAGAGCAGGAGGTAAGGAGGGAGAGTAAGATTATTTCTAAACAAAAATGCTCCATTAAGCAACCTTGAAATGAAGGAAAACGTAACCTCACTAAATATGGTTTCAAGAGTCAGTGCTTTCTTACCCAGAGCTTGTAGCAGTTTGTGTGATTTAACCTTGATATGGCTCTTGTACAGTACAGTACAGTACAAGTGTTTGACATCATAATAAAGTGCAGCATGGGTTGCGATAACCTATTTTCGAAGTCCCCACCATACCTCCTCGACAGCTTCATAAGCGGTCTGCTTGCATTGTGCCTGTCTTTGTGTCTGCATAAAGCCTCCATCATGGTCCAAACCATGTGTTCTACAATAATGGACCTTTGGCTTTCAAATTTTCAGCGCGGCTCAAGCAATTCTCTTCAACTGTCAACACATTCAAATGAAAAAAGGACGCGTACATGGAGCCACGTTGGTTGGGAATTTTGGGAAGGTGCGCATTCGGACTGTGCATCCCCCCGCGGACGATAGCGTAGCTATGTCACAATGGGACGCAGTACTATCACGTCTCAGCGTCTGTGGATGTAAGAGCTGGTTGAAAGAGCCCTATTTTGTACTGTGTGTACCATGTACTTGAGGATATTGCACAGGCAGCTTTTTCTGGACATGGCAGTGCTGTTGGTGGCGTCTCTGGGCCACGCTTGAGTTCTATTCCCTGTTTTCTTAATTAAAAAGAACAGAAAAGCTGACTGCACAATAACTGGCCAAGGACGTTCCTTCTGAAAGATGTGGCCAAGAGGCACCCAACAAACCAGGCCTGTCTGCCATTTTATTCACCGTCATCAGTCTGTCGCCATCAGGATGAACACAAACCTGTGTTTACGGATACTCGGTAACAATGGTTCAGTTTGAGAGGCCCTTGGTTAGTGTTCTCTTCATGTGGTCATTGCTTTTCTTCAAGTCCTGTTTTAAGTGATTCCTAGTAGTTTTTGGCTTCTTTTTCCATGAAATAAAGAAAACGGGCCAGTATCTCTTGTCCTGTAATTTTCCAATGTGGACGTTTGTAAGAGAATGGGTATAAAGTGAAACACAGTGTGCAGCTGTCCACTCGCGCGCCGCTCGCCTTTTGTCCAACGTTTTCCAGTCAAGAATATTAATGGCTGCCTGTCTGTGGAGCTAACCCAGCTGGCACGAATACAAACAACATTTATTCAACCACAAGGCAGTGTCGGTTTATAAGACACTTGTGTCTGTTTGTCTGCTCTGTGTTTGGATTCCTTTGACTGGATTTGATATACAGTAACAGCAATGATGAGAATAAGGGTGGAATTTAAAAAAAGCATAGATTAATGATCTGTGTGCTGCAATTGACTCAATTGCGAGCGACTTCAGAGTTGAAGCGTGAGGCTAAATTTATCTGCTGTTTTGGTCCTGTAGCTACCACTTTGTAGCTGCGTGAAGCACACCCGTACCTGCACAGACACTACAGTTGAAGTCAGATGTTTACATACACTTAGGTTGGAGTCAATTTTCAACCACTCCACAAATTTCTTGTTAACAAACTATAGTTTTGGCAAGTCGGTTAGAACATCTACTTTGTGCACGACACAAGTAATTTTTCTAACAATTGTTTACAGACAGATTATTTCACTTATAATTCACTGTATCACAATTTCAGTGGGTCAAAAGTTTACATACAATAAGTTGACTGTGCCTTCAAACAGCTTGGGAAATTCCAGAAAATGATGTCATGGCTTTAGAAGCTTCTGATTGGCTAATTGTGTAAGGGGGCGCATACTGGCGGCAGAGAAGTCAGACGCAGGATAGAAAACTGTGTTTCCAGCGGTGCAGTTTATTAAACAAAAACTCACCGGGAAAACATAACAAATATAACAAATGGGTACAATACCCTACGCACGCCAGGACAAACGTGCACAAAAACTTACAAATAACATTCACCGACAAACACATGAGGGGGAACAGAGGGTTAAATACACAAAATGTAATCGATGGGATTGAAACCAGGTGTGATACAAGACAAGACAAAACCAAAGGAAAATAAAAAGAGGATCAGCGATGGCTAGAAAGTTGGTGACTTTGACCGCCGAACGCTGCCCGAACAAGGAGAGGGACCAACTTCGGCGGAAGTCGTGACAAATTGACATCATTTGAGTCAATTGGAGGTGTACCTGTGGATGTATTTCAAGGCCCACCTTCAAACTCAATGCCTCCTTGCTTGACATCATTGGAAAATCAAAAGAAATCAGCCAAGACCTCAGAAAAAGAATTGTAAACCTCCACGAGTCTGGTTCATCTTTGGGAGCAATTTCCAAATGCCTGAAGGTACCAGGTTCATCTGTACAAACAATAGTACGCAAGTATAAACACCATGGGACCACGCAGCTGTCATACTGCTCAGGAAGGAGACGCGTTCTTTCTCCTAGAGATGAACGTACTTTGGTGCGAAAAGTGCAAATCAATCCCAGAACAACAGCAAAGGACCTTGTGAAGATGGTGGAGGAAACAGGGACGAATGTACACAGTAAAACAAGTCCTATATCGACATAACCTGAAAGGCCGCTCAGCAAGTAAGAAGCCACTGCTCCAAAATCGCCACAAAAAGCCTGACTACGTTTTGCAACTGCACATGGGGAGAAAGATCATACTTTTTGGAGAAATGTCCTCTGATCTGATGAAACAAAAATAGAACTGTTTGGCCATAATGACCATCGTTATGTTTGGAGGAAAAAGGGGGAGGCTTGCAAGCCGAAGAACACCATCCCAACCGTGAAGCACGATAGTGGCAGCATCATGTTGTGATGGTACTTTGCTGCAGGGGGGACTGGTGCACTTCACAAAATAGTTGGCAACATGAGGATGGAAAATGATGTGTATATATTGAAGCAACATCTCAAGACATCAGTCAGGAGGTTAAAGCTTGGTCGCAAATGGGTCTTCCAAATGGACAATGACCCCAAGCATACTTCCAAAGTTGTGGCAAAATGGCTTAAGGACAACAAAGTCAAGGTATTGGAGTGGCCATCACAAGGCCCTGACCTCAATCCCATATAATTGTTTTGGGCAGAACTGAAAAAGCGTGTGCGAGCAAGAAGGCCTACAAACCTGACTCAATTACACCAACTCAGACAGGGGGAATGGGCCAAAATTCACCCAACACATTGTGGGAAGCTTGTAGAGGGCTACCCGAAACATTTGACCGAAGTTAAACAATTTAAAGGCAATGCTACCAAATACGAATTGAGTGTATGTAAACTTCTGACCAACTGGGAATGTGCTGAAAGAAATAAAAGCTGAAATTAATCACTCTACTATTATTCTGACATTTCACATTCTTAAAGTAAAGTGATCCTAACTGACCTAAGACAGGGAATTGTTATTAGGATTAACTGTCAGGAATTGTGAAAAACTGAGTTTAAATGTATTTGGCTAAGGTGTAAGTGGCTGTTCCACTGGATGTCAGAAGGTGAATTCACCAATTTGTAAGTCGCTCTGGATAAGAGCGTCTGCTAAATGACTTAAATGTAATGTGTATGTAAACTTCCGACTTCAACTGTATGCGTGACCGTGTGAGAGCAAAGTCTTGCATCGTTCTCATCTCAATTTCTGCGGTGCTGCTCATGCCAACGTCTTAATGCAGAGACTACCGTGAAGTCATATAGAATCATATTTATTTACACTGTAGTTCAACTGTCTCTGTCCATGTAATTACTTTATGAAGACACAGTTTTAGACACATGCTTTGAAGTGGTCCCGAAATGCTCATAGTCAAAGGGACATATTGGAACATGACTTTCAGTTACACTTAACTCATCAGAATGAGCAGTAGTAGTTTATTACATTTTACATGTAGGTTGTACTTGGCAGCTAAAAGCTGAATTGCACACAACACATACAAGTAAACAAATCTCAAAGCACATGAAAAGCAAAACAAGCATCAATTAAGATTAAAATGAATGACGCGAGTATAGGTCTGGACTACAATATTCTTAGTACTTAAAGCCTCAAACAGATCGAGCAACAACCGCATATACATACAGTGGGGACAACAAGTATTTGATACACTGCCTATGTTGCAGGTTTTCCTACTTACAAAGCATGTAGAGGTCTATAATTATTATCATAGGTACACTTCAACTGTGAGAGACAGAATCTAAAAAAAATCCAGAAAATCACATTGTATGATTTTTAAGTAATTAATATGATTTTTAAGTAATTAATATGCATTTTATTGCATGACATAAGTATTTGATCACCTACCAACCAGTAAGAATTCCGGCTCTCACAGACCTGTTAGTTTTTCTTTAAGAAGCCTTCCTGTTCTCCACTCATTACCTTTATTAACTGCACCTGTTTGAACTCGTTACCCGTATAAAAGACACCTGTCCACACACTCAAACCTCTCCACAATGGCCAAGACCAGAGAGCTGTGTAAGGACATCAGGGGTAAAATTGTAGACCTGCACAAGGCTGGGATGGGCTACAGGACAATAGGTAAGCAGCTTGGTGAGAAGGCAACAACTGTTGGCGCAATTATTAGAAAATGGAAGAAGTTCAAGATGATGGTCAATCACCCTCGGTCTGGGGCTCCATGCAAGATCTCACCTCGTGGGGCATCAATGATCATGAGGAAGGTGAGGGATCAGCCCAGAACTACACGGCAGGACCTGGTCAATGACCTGAAGAGAGCTGGGACCACAGTCTCAAAGAAAATCATTAGTAACACACTACGCCGTCATGGATTAAAATCATGCAGCGCACGCAAGGTCCCCCTGCTCAAGCTAGCACATGTCCAGGCCCGTCTGAAGTTTGCCAATGACCATCTGGATGATCCAGAGGAGGAATGGGAGAAGGTCATGTGGTCTGATGAGACAGAAATAGAGCTTTTTGGTCTAAACTCCACTCGCCGTGTTTGGAGGAAGAAGAAGGATGAGTACACCATCCCAACCGTGAAGCATGGAGGTGGAAACATCATTCTTTGGGGATGCTTTTCTGCAAAGGGGACAGGACGACTGCACCGTATTGAGGGGAGGATGGATGGGGCCATGTATTGCGAGATCTTGGCCAACAACATCCTTCCCTCAGTAAGAGCATTGAAGATGGTTCGTGGCTGGGTCTTTCAGTATGACAACGACCCGAAACACACAGCCAGGGCAACTAAGGAGTGGCTCCATAAGAAGCATCTCAAGATCCTGGAGTGGCCTAGCCAGTCTCCAGACCTGAACCCAATAGAAAATCTTTGGAGGGAGCTGAAAGTCCGTATTGCCCAGCGACATCCCCAAAACCTGAAGGATCTGGAGAAGGTCTGTATGGTGGAGTGGGCCAAAATCCCCGTTG
Source organism: Oncorhynchus masou masou (assembly GCF_036934945.1). NCBI lineage: Eukaryota > Metazoa > Chordata > Actinopteri > Salmoniformes > Salmonidae > Oncorhynchus > Oncorhynchus masou. Next base: position 34,731,913 of record NC_088224.1, on the reverse strand, counting down.
CAGTGTGTTTAAACCTGGTCAAGAACTACAGGAAACGTATGATCTCTGTAATTGCGAACAAAGGTTTCTGTACCAAATATTAAGTTCTGCTTTTCTGATGTATCAAATACTTATGTCATGCAATAAATTGAAAATGAATTACTGGATTTTTGTTTTAGATTCCATCTCTCACAGTTTAAGTGTACCTATGATAAAAAAAATGACAGACGTCTACATGCTTTGTAAGTAGGAAACACTGCCGGTTTTGCAGGTTATCAAATACTTGTTCTCCCCACTGTATGTAGCTACAACGCGCACCAGAGTAACTACTGTACAAGCCCTTTAACACAGACAGCTCAGAGTAGGCAATGTGGTTTCTCCTGCACTTATTTCTTCAGTACCATTACTTGTATCATGATGTAAGGCAGGGTTCCCCAACTGGCGGCCCGCGGGCCAGGTTTTATTTGTCCCCCCAAGTTTTCTGAACAAAAAACAACAAATTATTAAGACCAATTTGGGTGGAATTTTCATTGTTGGACATAAGACTGTAAAAAAAAAAAACGGAAATCAGCTCCAAGTGATTTTAATTTAAGATATGTTGCCAAGTATTCCCATGCATAACAGAGAGACGCATGATTGTATACAAATGTTAGCAAGGTTTGAAATGATTATGTTTTAGTCAAACATATGTTTGGGCTTCTTGTGTTCAATTTGCAGTCTATAAATTATTTGTAATTATGTTCTGGCCCCCCGACCATCCACTCCAGAAATAAAATCGACCCGCGGCTGAATCTAGTTGATGATCCCTGATGTATGGTGACCTTAGGTATCCAGAGAAGTGTACATGTATAACATACAGTGCATTTGGAAAGTATTCAGACCCCTTGACCTTTTCCACATTTTGTTATGTTACAGCCTTATTCTAAAATGTATTAAATAAATGTTTTCCCTCTAATCTACACACAATACCCCATAATGACAAAATGAACAGGTATTTAGAAAATTTAGCAAATGTATTAAAAATAAAAAGAGAAATACCTTATTTACATAAGTATTCAGACCCTTTTATGAGACTTGAGCTCAGGTGCATCCTGTTTCCATTGATCATCCTTGAGATGTTTCTACTATAATGGTTCAGGCTAAGACCCAGATGCAGACACAGGAGGCGGATAGTATGAGTCTCAGAGTTGATTAAAGTACAAGGGCAGGCAAAAGGTAAGTCAAGCAGGCACAGGACGGCAGGCAATAAGTAGGTCAAGGCAGGCAAAGAGTTGCAATCCATATCAGAGTCAGGCAGGTTCAGGATGGCAGGATCAGGCTCAGGACAGGCAGAAAGGCCAGAACTGGGAGCATCATGCTGTTGGGATGTTTTTCATTGGCAGGGACTGGGAGACTAGTCAGGATCAAGGGAAAGATGAACGGAGCAAAGTACAGAGAGATCTTTGATGAAAACCTCCTCCAGAGTGCTCAGAACCTCAGACTGGGGCGAAAGTTCCCCTTCCAACAGGACAACGACCCTAAGCACCGATCCAAGACAATGCAGGAGTGGCTTCGGGACAAGTTTTCTGAATGTCCTTGAGTGGCCCAGTCAGAGCCCGGACTTAAACACGATCAAACATCTCTGGAAAGACCTGAAAATAACTGTGCAGCAATGCACCCCATCCAACCTGACAGAGCTTGAGAGGATCTGCAGAGAAGAATGGAAGAAACTCCCCAAATACAGGTGTGCCAAGCTTGTAGCATCATACCCAAAAACTTGAGGCTGTAATCGCTGCCAAAGATGCTTCAACAAAGTACTGACTAAAGGGTCTGGATACTTATGTAAACGTCATTTTTCTGTTTTGCTTTGTCATTATGGTGTGTAAATTGAGGAGGGAAAAAAAAACATTTAATACATTTTAGAATAAGGCTGTAACTTAATAAAATGTGAAAAATATCAAGGGATCTGAATACTTTCCGAATGCACTGTATGTACTAGGTCGCCGTTGGTCAAGTGAATGAACGTGGCTCTGTTTTGAGGGTGTCTGGGGCTCATTTAGTAGGCTAGTAGTAAGCTCTGTGAAACTGAGTTGGAGGTGGATTGGTGCTTGACTATTAGAATTTCAGTCACATAGAATATGACAAAAAAAAGCCTGAGTCAAGCCAGCTGGATAGGAGTGAACTCCCCCAACACACACACACACACACACACACACACACACACACACACACACACACACACACACACACACACACACACAGAGAGAGAGTATGTGTGTATTTTGATGAGAAGACCTTCATTTAATAATTTGAGCAGGGCTGTGTTTTTGGGGCAGCTCACAGACTCTGCTTGTCTCTAAAACAGTGTCTGCAGTCAAAGTGACTTAATTGTCTACTGTGTTTGTTAATAGTCTACTATGTTTGGGGGCAGGATGGGGTTTGGGAAACTCTGAGCTAACCTAAAGTAGCCAGGCATAAAAGAAACGCCTGAAACAAGATCCCCCACACTCTGGTCTTGACGATAATAATTTTAAAAAACTGTCGGGCGAGGTTATCTTCTGCGCTGTTCAACCAATCCAGTAAATGTGGAGGAGGAGTTAAGATAGAATGTTACCTTGATACCGTCCATTTGTTGGCAACTCCACTAAGGCTACCAGTCAAAACATTCAGGGAGATTCCTCCGTCCTCCTCTCCTCCCTGACCAGGAAACCCGATAAGTGGTTGTTGAGTGGTCGAGGAGTCAGTTTGTTAGTAGGCGAACACAGGAGTGTCCTCCTCATCTCAGTAGCCTCCTCTCGCGAAGTGCGTCCTCTACGTCTTCTCCGCTGAACTTAAAAAAAACAACATCTGCCACGCCCTCTTTGAATAAGCTGTTGCACATGCACATATTTAAAAATGATCCGCTTTTTAAAAATATATACTTTTCTCTATAAAATCTCTAGCACAACTAGTTAAATGTATTTGTACTACTTCGTACATTTATTTTGGGTTATCACACCTTTTAACGTCAAGCGCTAGTGAAGAAGGTCTCATTTCAAAGAAGTGATTTGTTTTCCACATTTCCTCCCGTTCTCTCCTTGATTACTTTTGATCTTTTTTAAAAAGAGGGGAGGACGGAGGAGAGGTCGCAAGGAGTTGAGAAAAACCAATTGAGATTCTATTTTCATCATTGATGGAGGAAGATAGGTTTTTACGACCAGCTCAGCTAAACGGCAGCAAACTAGGCAACATATCGGGTTGATAGGCAATACATTTTTTATATATATATTTATTTGCTGTAAATGGTAATTCACCAATTTGTAAGTCGCTCTGGATAAGAGCGTCTGCCAAATGACTTAAATGTAATGTAATTTAGGTCTACAGAATTTTGTGAAAGTGCATCTAGGAAAAACGGGGATGGCATAATGATGTTATAATGAGTGAAATCATCATTTTATAGGTGATTAAACTGGTGGTCAAGGCACACAAAATTGAAATGTTTTAATTTATGTGAGGCAAAAGGTAAAATCCTACCCTTTTGGAGAAGGATCTGGAAAGTACGCAAAAGTATGAAGTAAAGTTTGTTGCCCTGTCCTTTTTGAAAAGGACCAGAAAAGTATTTTGAAAAACATTAAAAGAAGGCAAAAAGTAGGCTTCTTCTGCTGTCTTTTGTGTGAGGTAAAAGTAAAAGCTTTGTTCAGTTAACGTTCCTGAAACATACTCACTCAAAAATGCTTCTTCCCTTATTTGTGTGATGTAGACGTTTATGGTCCCCCACTTTTCCATCGTGGCTGACTCTGTGAGTTCGTGTGAGGTCAGTGAGAGCGGCCTGCCATGCCTGCTGAGCTAATAACAGGGCCAGACTGGCGAAGGAGCACTGGCAGGCAGCCCTGGGCTATGCAGACATGTAATTTGCTCGTGGAGGTGATGAACCGCTTCCGGTCAGATGTGGATTTACCCCTTTTTGGGGGCTGAGCTGCCTCTGTGTCCTGTATTAGGCTTTCAAAGCCCCTGATCTTTTTATTTGATTTAATTGTGACCGTTTAGTCTTTACTTTATTCCCATAAATGGTAAATATTCTGTCCTCCCCCACACATTTTTCTCATCATGTGTGCTTTCCCCTAATCTCTTCATCAACTCCACTTTCAATCTCATCATCCTCTGTTTCACCACAGATCCCTCTCTCTGCTCCTTCTCGCTCTCAGCTCTCCACATCGATCTGTTTGACCCTGTTTATCTCCTTCAATCTACTTGTTTACCCTCTGGCATTGATCTAACATTTTAATACTCATCATTCATTGCATTTTGACCCCTCTGTCCTTATGTACACTCAAATCATAGAGGGTAAATAATGTAGGAGTAAAATAAGCTTTAAAAAGAATATTGTAACCAATTGGCGGAGTAGAGATTGTTTCTTCGATGCGGTACAAACAAGGTGCATTTGCCATAGGGTGTATATGGAATATGTCCCATTTTTCCCCCTATCTCACTCTCACTACCTCTCCTCCACAGACCAGTAAGGTTCCTCCCCTTTCTGTGCACAGTTTGCTACCTGACCATGGCTTTCCCCGCCCAAACAGGATACTCAGAAGGTACAAATCTTCTAAATGTCTATTTTGACGGACTATCATTATATGGGATTGCCATGCATTGCATGAAAGCATTTATTTTGAGATCAGATTGTTATTTTAAAGAGTTTTTTCCTCCTTTATGTACTTCCCCAGAGTCAAATGAACTTGTGGGGACCATTTCTATGTCTCTGCGTGCAGTTTGAAAGAAGTTGCTAACTAGCGTTAGCCTGATTGCTAACTAGCAGTATGCTAACTGTTCCTGTAGACTTACAGTCATTGTGCTAATGCTAGTTAGCATTGGCATGCAAAACTACCTCTAACTTCCTTCATACTGGACGCAGAGACATAAAAATAACCTTAGCAGCTCTGTGGTCCTCATGAACTAGAATTTAAAGCCTCAGTTGCTGTGTAGTAATTGCTGCATAATTGTTGCTGTTATGCTTGAGTTTGGAGATAGTTAAGATAAACATAAATTGTGTATAATTTATATTTCTATATATTCAACACGTACCTGATTAAAGTATTTGGTTTTCCACCATTCCGAGATCATGGATTCACGGAACTCATCCGTGGAATATAAAAATTGCTGCAAAATCTTGAAGATTGTCCCCAAAATGCATTATTCACCACCACCACTAGAGGTCAATAGCCGGCCACTTACTCAGTAGCATCATTTACTGACTGTGCCTCTCCTTCCTGACATAGACGACAAGCGTCAACTCCAGGTCACCATCTCCAAGACAACCCCCATCTCCACTGCACACCTGGGGGGCTCCATCACAATCACCTGCCTGGTGTCCCTGTCACCTGGGCCCCTCTCATCCTCCTCGCCCCCGATCCCACCCCGGGTCAAGTGGAGCGTGTTGCATGAGGGGGAGCAGGAGGAGACAGAGATCCTGGTGGCGCGGGGTCAAAGGGTGAAGGTCAATGAGGCCTACAGAGAACGAGCCTCCCTGGTCAACTTTGCACACTCGCCTGAGGACCTCTCCCTCTGGTTGGGGGAGCTGCGCTCAAGCGACACGGGGCACTACCGCTGCGAGGTGCAGCAAGGCCTGGACGATGCCAGTGATTTCACACAGATAAAAGTCAAAGGTAACAGAGGTTGTAGGAGTCGTTGTGAATTTTTTTGAGTTTTTTTATTTGTCTGGCAGTTTTTACCACATATTGTGTATTTAAGCCTCTCCATATTTCTCTGTGTGACTATGTTTGTGTTTGTGCACACGCGTGTGCATATAGGTGTGGTCTTCCACTACAGACACGCCTCTGGCCGATATGCGTTTTCGTTCAGTGAGGCCCAGAGGTCGTGCGAGGGCATTGGGGCACACATCGCCACTCCCGACCAGCTTCTGGCAGCTTATTACGATGGCTATGAGCAGTGTGACGCCGGCTGGCTCGCTGACCAATCTGTCAGGTAAACCCCAGTATCCACAACATGACCTATAATACAAAGACACATTTCTTAAAGTTGCTCGACTTTGTTTTGACGAGAAAGTGCTCCGGTGCCAAGATTATAGAATGACGACCCACAGCAGTGAGCTTATTCACACGTCTAATAGGCTACCGGGGCTTTGAATTTGGCCCACTGTGTGGTATGTGATACTATTTCACGCAGAAGCTGTTGCCCTTTTCTGGCAGAATGTGTGTTGACCTGATGGCAGCTGAATCCTCCTCCTGCTCACTCTATTCCTGGTGTTAAATATGTTAGATTTCCTCATGTGTATTGTACTGGCTTACATGTGTAAAATAGGGACTGCATTTGGTCCATGTTTCCAACACACAAAAAAATCCTGCTAACAGATTATACAACAACGACTGAGGCCCCTCGCCCGTCAGAGTTAGTCTTTACAATGCTTTCTATTCACAGGAAATACTAATATTCTCAGTTCTTGCACCTATTCTGCAGATATCCAATCCAAGTTCCCCGGGAAGGTTGCTATGGTGACATGGATGGCCGCCCGGGATTGAGGAACTATGGGACACTGGAATCAGAGGAGCTGTTTGATGTGTATTGTTATGTGGAGCATATTGATGGTAAAAAACAACAACTTGTGAATAGCTTATCGTAAAAAGTCAGTGTGAATAGCTCCCTGTAAAAAAAGGATGTAAATGTGATTCTACAGAGCAATAACGTATGTTTTTAAGTCTGTGACGTTGCGTCAAAAATCATAAAATACAAACTATTAAGGACACCTGCTCTTTCCATGACATAGACTGACCAGGTGAATCAAGGTGAAACCTATGATCCCCTTATTGATATCTTTTGATAAATCCACTTGAATCAGTGTAGATGAAGGGGAGGAGTCAGGTTAAATAAGGATTTTAAAGCCTTGAGGCAATTGAGGCATGGATTGTGTATGTGTGCCATTCTGAGGGTGAATGGACAAGACTAAAGATTTAAGTGCACCTGAATGGAAAATCGTAGTAGGTGCCAGGCACACCAGTTTGAGTGTGTCAAGAACTGCAATGCTGCTGGGTTTTTCATGCTGAACAGTTTCCCCTGTGCATCAAGATATGGTCCACCACCCAAAGGACATCCAGCTGACTTGACACAACTGTGGGAATCATTGGAGTCAACATGAGCCAGCATCCCTGTGGAACGTGTTCAACTCCTTGTAGAGTCCATGCCCTGACGAATTGAGTCTGTTCTGAGGGCAAAAGGATGGTGCAACTCAATATTAGGAAGGTGCTCTTAATGTTTTGTACACTCAGTGTCGTCTTCTATGTAAATTTGTCAATTCAGATGCTTTGTCATTTAACATTACATTTACATTTACATTTAAGTCATTTAGCAGACGCTCTTATCCAGAGCGACTTACAAATTGGTGAATTCACCTTCTGACATCAGTGGAACAGCCACTTTACAATAGTGCATCTAAATCATTTAAGGGGGGTGAGAAGGATTGCTTTATCCTATCCTAGGTATTCCTTGAAGAGGTGGGGTTTCAGGTGTCTCCGGAAGGTGGTGATTGACTCCGCTGTCCTGGCGTCGTGAGGGAGTTTGTTCCACCATTGGGGGGCCAGAGCAGCGAACAGTTTTCACTGGGCTGAGCGGGAACTGTACTTCCTCAGTGGTAGGGAGGCGAGCAGGCCAGAGGTGGATGAACGCAGTGCCCTTGTTTGGGTGTCTGATCAGAGCCTGGAGGTACTGCGGTGCCGTTCCCCTCACAGCTCCGTAGGCAAGCACCATGGTCTTGTAGCGGATGCGAGCTTCAACTGGAAGCCAGTGGAGAGAGCGGAGGAGCGGGGTGACGTGAGAGAACTTGGGAAGGTTGAACACCAGACGGGCTGCAGCGTTCTGGATGAGTTGTAGGGGTTTAATGGCACAGGCAGGGAGCCCAGCCAACAGCGAGTTGCAGTAATCCAGACGGGAGATGACAAGTGCCTGGATTAGGACCTGCGCCGCTTCCTGTGTGAGGCAGGGGCGTACTCTGCGGATGTTGTAGAGCATGAACCTACAGGAACGGGCAACCGCCTTGATGTTAGTTGAGAACGACAGGGTGTTGTCCAGGATCACGCCAAGGTTCTTAGCGCTCTGGGAGGAGGAAACAATGGAGTTGTCAACCGTGATGGCGAGATCATGGAACGGGCAGTCCTTCCCGGGAGGAAGAGCAGCTCCGTCTTGCCGAGGTTCAGCTTGAGGTGGTGATCCGTCATCCACACTGATATGTCTGCCAGACATGCAGAGATGCGATTCGCCACCTGGTCATCAGAAGGGGGAAAGGAGAAGATTAATTGTGTGTCGTCTGCATAGCAATGATAGGAGAGACCATGTGAGGTTATGACAGAGCCAAGTGATTTGGTGTATAGCGAGAATAGGAGAGGGCCTAGAACAGAGCCCTGGGGGACACCAGTGGTGAGAGCGCGTGGCGAGGAGACAGATTCTCGCCACGCCACCTGGTAGGAGCGACCTGTCAGGTAGGACGCAATCCAAGCGTGGGCCGCACCGGAGATGCCCAACTCGGAGAGGGTGGAGAGGAGGATCTGATGGTTCACAGTGTCGAAGGCAGCCGATAGGTCTAGAAGGATGAGAGCAGAGGAGAGAGAGTTAGCTTTAGCAGTGCGGAGCGCCTCCGTGATACAGAGAAGAGCAGTCTCAGTTGAATGACTAGTCTTGAAACCTGACTGATTTGGATCAAGAAGGTCATTCTGAGAGAGATAGCGGGAGAGCTGGCCAAGGACGGCACGTTCAAGAGTTTTGGAGAGAAAAGAAAGAAGGGATACTGGTCTGTAGTTGTTGACATCGGAGGGATCGAGTGTAGGTTTTTTCAGAAGGGGTGCAACTCTCGCTCTCTTGAAGACGGAAGGGACGTAGCCAGCGGTCAGGGATGAGTTGATGAGCGAGGTGAGGTAAGGGAGAAGGTCTCCGGAAATGGTCTGGAGAAGAGAGGAGGGGATAGGGTCAAGCGGGCAGGTTGTTGGGCGGCCGGCCGTCACAAGAAGCGAGATTTCATCTGGAGAGAGAGGGGAGAAAGAGGTCAGAGCACAGGGTAGGGCAGTGTGAGCAGAACCATCGGTGTCGTTTGACTTAGCAAACGAGGATCGGATGTCGTCGACCTTCTTTTCAAAATGGTTGACGAAGTCATCTGCAGAGAGGGAGGAGGGGGGGGAGGGGGAGGAGGATTCAGGAGGGAGGAGAAGGTGGCAAAGAGCTTCCTAGGGTTAGAGGCAGATGCTTGGAATTTAGAGTGGAAGAAAGTGGCTTTAGCAGCAGAGACAGAGGAGGAAAATGTAGAGAGGAGGGAGTGAAAGGATGCCAGGTCCGCAGGGGGAGGCGAGTTTTCCTCCATTTCCGCTCGGCTGCCCGGAGCACTGTTCTGTGAGCTCGCAATGAGTCGTCGAGCCACGGAGCGGGAGGGGAGGACCGAGCCGGCCTGGAGGATAGGGGACATAGAGAGTCAAAGGATGCAGAAAGGGAAGAGAGGAGGGTTGAGGAGGCAGAATCAGGAGATAGGTTGGAGAAGGTATGAGCAGAGGGAAGAGATGATAGGATGGAAGAGGAGAGAGTAGCGGGGGAGAGAGAGCGAAGGTTGGGACGGCGCGATACCATCCGAGTAGGGGCAGTGTGGGAAGTGTTGGATGAGAGCGAGAGGGAAAAGGATACAAGGTAGTGGTCGGAGACTTGGAGGGGAGTTGCAATGAGGTTAGTGGAAGAACAGCATCTGGTAAAGATGAGGTCGAGCGTATTGCCTGCCTTGTGAGTAGGGGGGAAGGTGAGAGGGTGAGGTCAAAAGAGGAGAGGAGTGGAAAGAAGGAGGCAGAGAGGAATGAGTCAAAGGTAGACGTGGGGAGGTTAAAGTCGCCCAGGACTGTGAGAGGTGAGCCGTCCTCAGGAAAGGAGCTTATCAAGGCATCAAGCTCATTGATGAACTCTCCGAGGGAACCTGGAGGGCGATAAATGATAAGGATGTTAAGCTTGAAAGGGCTGGTAACTGTGACAGCATGGAATTCAAAGGAGGCGATAGACAGATGGGTGAGGGGAGAAAGAGAGAATGACCACTTGGGAGAGATGAGGATCCCGGTGCCACCACCCCGCTGACCAGAAGCTCTCGGGGTGTGCGAGAACACGTGGGCGGACGAAGAGAGAGCAGTAGGAGTAGCAGTGTTGTCTGTGGTGATCCATGTTTCCGTCAGTGCCAAGAAGTCGAGGGACTGGAGGGAGGCATAGGCTGAGATGAACTCTGCCTTGTTGGCCGCAGATCGGCAGTTCCAGAGGCTACCGGAGACCTGGAACTCCACGTGGGTCGTGCGCGCTGGGACCACCAGATTAGGGTGGCCGCGGCCACGCGGTGTGGAGCGTTTGTATGGTCTGTGCAGAGAGGAGAGAACAGGGATAGATAGACACATAGTTGACAGGCTACAGAAGAGGCTACGCTAATGCAAAGGAGATTGGAATGACAAGTGGACTACACTTATCGAATGTTCAGAACGTTAAGCTTACGTAGCAAGAATCTTATTGACTAAAATGATTGAAATGATACAGTACTGCTGGAGTAGGCTAGCTGGCAGTGGCTACGTTGTTGACACTACACTAATCAAGTCGTTCCGTCGAGTGTAATAGTTTCTACAGTGCTGCTATTCGGGGGCTAGCTGGCTAGCTAGCAGTGTTGATTACGTAATGTTACGTTAAAAGAACGACAATAGCTGGCTAGCTAACCTAGAAAATCGCTCCAGACTACACAATTGTCTTAGATACAAAGACGGCTATGTAGCTAGCTAGCTACGATCAAACAAATCAAACCGTTGTACTGTAATGAAGTGAAATGAAAATGTGATACTAACTGTGGAGCGAGGCGGAATGTTGACCGGGTTGTTGAAGTTCAATTCGGAAGACGTTGGCTAGCTGTTGGCTAGCTAGCTAGCAGTGACTCCTACGTTAAGGACGACAAATAGCTGGCTAGCTAACCTCGGTAAATTAAGATAATCACTCTAAGTCTACACACTCTAAACTACACAATTACCTTGGATACGAAGACAGCAAAGACAACTATGTAGCTAGCTAACACTACACTAATCGAGTCGTTGAGTGTAATAGTTTCTACAGTGCTAGTGGACGTTAGCTAGCTGCTGTGCTAGTGGACGTTAGCTAGCTGCTGGGCAGAAAGCAGTGTAGACTACGTTAGGACGACGAAATACGATAATTACGCAATTATCTTTGATACAAAGACGGCTATGTAGCTAGCTAAGAAGAAATTGCTAAGATTAGACAAATCAAACCGTTGTACTATAATGAAATGAAATGAAAAGTTATACTACCTGCGGACCGAAGTGTAGATGCGACCGCTCGCTCCAACCCGGAACCGGAAATCGTTATATATTATCATGTGTTCTGAAATTGTCAAATTACTGTGTTAGGTGTCCTTAAAGGGATAGTTCACCCAAATTACAAAATGACATATTGGTTCCTTACCCTGCAAACAGTCTATGAACAAGGTAAGACAGCAACCCATGCTTTTATTTAGTTTCCCTGGTACTGTTTCCACATGCTAACATTTTAGCATTCAGCATTTGTGGCACCATTCAAGTCATAGGACCGATATTAGCATTTTTCACGCATCATGTTCAAATCATCTATAAATTACTTTGTGAGCTTCACAATTTTAGATACATTTGTATTATTTGGACATGATGTGCAAAAAATGCTAATATCAGTCCCATTTCTTGAATGGGATTTGTGCCACAAATGCTAAAATGTTAGCATGTGGTAACAGTCCCAGGGAAACTAAACTAAAGCATGGATTGCTGTCATACCTTGAAAATAGACTACTTACAGTGCAAGGAAACCTATATATAATTTATAATATATAACTATCCCTTTAAGTTACAGGCATGGAGGGCTTTTAGCTAGTGGACAGAGTACTCACTTTAGATGAGTCAGGTCATTAGTATTTAAACAGCATACACTTTAGACATTGACAGTACTTTCCTTTCAAGGACAGTTACAATACCTTTTTTTAATGTGTAACATATTCAAAGTCAATTTCCCAACCAAGGTCTCATTCTCCCATGTGTTCAGCCTTTTGTGTTTTTCCAGATACTGCAGGGAAATGAAGGATCTAGGACATGCGTCTGGAATCTAATTCCCATTAGGAGTCTAACACGTGACCCTTTTTGTGTAGGGGAGGTGTTCCATGGCTCTGCCCCTCAGCAGCTGTCATTGGACGAGGCTCGGGCTTACTGTGAGAAGGAAGGGGCAGGGCTGGCTACCACAGGGCAGCTGTACGTGGCGTGGAGCAAGGGTTTGGACAGCTGCAACCCTGGCTGGCTGTCGGATGGCAGTGTGCGGTACCCCATCGTCATCCCTAGGGAGCGCTGTGGAGGGCCTCAGGCAGGGGTCAAGACCCTGTATCGCTACAGCAACCAGACAGGCTTCCCTGAATCATCCAGCCGCCATGATGTTTACTGTTTCAGAGGTCTGGGTATTGTACTGGACTAATTCATTCTAAAACAGATCATATACAGTGCATTGTGAAAGTATTCGGCCCCCTTGAACTTTGCGACCTTTTGCCACATTTCAGGCTTCAAACATAAAGATATAAAACTGTATTTTTTTGTGAAGAATCAACAACAAGTGGGACACAATCATGAAGTGGAACGACATTTATTGGATATTTCAAACTTTTTTAACAAATCAAAAACGGAAAAATTGGGCGTGCAAAATTATTCAGCCCCCTTAAGTTAATACTTTGTAGCGCCACCTTTTGCTGCGATTACAGCTGTAAGTCGCTTGGGGTATGTCTCTATCAGTTTTGCACATCGAGAGACTGAAGTTTTTTCCCATTCCTCCTTGCAAAACAGCTCGAGCTCAGTGAGGTTGGATGGAGAGCATTTGTGAACAGCAGTTTTCAGTTCTTTCCACAGATTCTCGATTGGATTCAGGTCTGGACTTTGACTTGGCCATTCTAACACCTGGATATGTTTATTTTTGAACCATTCCATTGTAGATTTTGCTTTATGTTTTGGATCATTGTCTTGTTGGAAGACAAATCTCCGTCCCAGTCTCAGGTCTTTTGCAGACTCCATCAGGTTGATTACACACAGGTGGATTGTATTTATCATCATTAGTCATTTAGGTCAACATTGGATCATTCAGAGATCCTCACTGAACTTCTGGAGAGAGTTTGCTGCACTGAAAGTAAAGGGGCTGAATAATTTTGCACGCCAAATTTTCCGTTTTTGATTTGTTAAAAAAGTTTGAAATATCCAATAAATGTCGTTCCACTTCATGATTGTGTCCCACTTGTTGTTGATTCTTCACAAAAAAATACAGTTTTATATCTTTATGTTTGAAGCCTGAAATATGGCAAAAGGTCGCAAAGTTCACGGGGGCCGAATACTTTTGCAATGCACTGTAGGTTTTAGTATTGCCAGAGATTGTTTCGGATTGCATGCTTCCGGCGATTCTGTTGTGACGTTATGCAGAGAAGGTGTTTGTCATATGAACAGAGATAAAATCTCCCTGACTCTCCTATCTAACCCCTGTTCTTCTCAGGTGTTGGGAATCCTCACACTGATGCCCCCATGGACTACATGGCCACTGAGCCAGAGGACATCGGACAAGATGTTGTCGTTCTTATGGAGCCTGCTGAGGAGCTCTATCTGAGCCAGGATAGCAAGCAAGTGGAGCGAGAGGCCCAGAGTGTCCTGGGATCCCTCCCCGTCTTCCAGTCGGCTCCTGCTCAGGAGGATCTGCAGGGGACTCCCCCTACTGCCATGTCAAGCACAGAGGTCCCCCTCACCCATACAGCCTCTTCCCAGGACCTTCTCCAGCCCTTTGATGAGACTTCACTTTCTGTAGAGGAAAACTACCACTCCCAGCATGCTACTTCACTACCCAACACCTCCAGTGAGCTAGATTCCCTCCAAGAAGGAGACTATTACTCCCAGCATTCTACTTCACTACCCAGCACCTCCAGTGAGCCAGAATCTCTCCACGAAAGAGACTATCACTCCCAGAATTCTAGTTCCATACCCAGCATCTCCACTAATCCAGACTCCCTCCATGAAGGAGATTATCACTCCCAGAATTCTATTTCCATACCCAGCACCTCCAGTGTGCCAGACTCCCTCAATAAAGGAGACTATCACTCCCAGAATTATATTTCCATACCCAGCACCTCCAGTGAGCCAGACTCCCTCCACGAAAGAGAGTATCACTCCCAGAATTCTAGTTCACTACCCAGCACCTCCAGTAAGCCAGACTCCCTCCACGAAGGAGTCTATCACTCCCAGAATTCTACTTCACTACCCAGCACTTCCAGTGAGCCAGTCTCCCTCCACGAAGGAGACTATCACTCCCAGAATTCTACTTCACTACCTAACACCTCCAGTGAGCCAGACTCCCTCCACGAAGGAGACTATCACTCCCAGAATTCTACTTCACTACCCAGCATCTCCAGTGAGCCAGACTCCCTCCACGAAGGAGACTATCACTCCCAGAATTCTACTTCACTACCCAGCACCTCCAGTGAGCCAGACTCCCTCCACGAAGGAGACGATCACTCCCAGAATTCTACTTCACTACCCAGCACCTCCAGTGAGCCAGTCTCCCTCCACGAAGGAGACTATCACTCCCAGAATTCTACTTCACTACCCAGCACCTCCAGTGAGCCAGACTCCCTCCACGAAGGAGACGATCACTCCCAGAATTCTACTTCACTACCCAGCACCTCCAGTGAGCCAGTCTCCCTCCACGAAGGAGACTATCACTCCCAGAATTCTACTTCACTACCTAACACCTCCAGTGAGCCAGACTCCCTCCACGAAGGAGACTATCACTCCCAGAATTCTACTTCACTACCCAGCACCTCCAGTGAGCCAGACTCCCTCCACGAAGGAGACTATCACTCCCAGAATTCTACTTCACTACCCAGCACCTCCAGTGAGCCAGACTCCCTCCACGAAGGAGACTATCACTCACACAATTCTACTTCACTACCCAACACCTCCAGTGAGCCAGACTCCCTCCACGAAGGAGACTATCACTCACACAATTCTAATTCACTACCCAACACCTCCAGTGAGCCAGACTCCCTCCACGAAGGAGACTATCACTCACAAAATTCTACTTCACTACCCAGAACCTCTAGTGTTCTAGACTCTCTCCACGAAGGCAATTCCAGTCTCTACCAGCTAGTGCTGGAAACAACCCCAGAATTCCCTGAGCCATCCTACGAGCCACACAGACATTATCAGCCGATGCCAGAGATGAATCCGGAGGAAACTGACTACCAACAGTCAGGATCTTCCAAGCACTTCCAGCCAATGCCAGAGACCAATCACGAGTTGGATCAAGTGGAAGCCAACTACAGCACAACAGGAGGTAACCAGAGTCATCGGGAGAATACAAAAGAGACTACCACAATGGCCTTTGAACCCATAGAGAATGCTACCGAGGCACGTGACCATGCCGCAGAGAGAAGACACAAAGAGGTGATCGTGGGAGAGCCTGAGGAGACATCCATCTCTACCAAGTCCCCGGGAGAGCTTGATCCCCGCCCAGCATGGTCTACCCTCTCCCCCCACGCAAAGGCAACCTCAGTGTGGTCGCCCCTGGATGGATCTGGAGATGTGTCCCAAGGTATGGCCAATGTGGCAGCCAATTCCTAATATACTTAGGCCTATAGCTTTATGATACATGAAGTTACTCCTAACTCTATTTAATTTGTCATTGAAGAGCCGTGTAGAACTTGATTATCATGCAACAAAAAATGTACTTTTATTTATTTATTTATTGTACTTTCTTTACAGAGATAGAACTAGTTGTCCACCAGGGAATCCACACAGACAGATTCCCCACCTCCTCCTCCTCCTCCTCCTCCTCCTTCACCACTCACATGTCTGCCTCCCCTGGAGCCACCAGCATTCCCAGTGAGGAGCAGACAGGAGTTACGCATTCAAGCAGCATCTTATCTGGACTGGATCATTCAGAGGAGCTAGGACTGGATGTGTACTCCACAGTAGGCTATCCAAAAGTAACCTCGCAGGGAACTTCCTCCGCTAGGCTGGAGGGCAGCACCAGTCTAAATTTTGAGGGTATTGTCATTCCAGAGAGATTGGTACCTTCTAGAGAAGTGGAGCTGGCACCAGGGGAGTCTGATGAGGAGCACCTGGGGTCTGGAGAGGGCATAGTCACTACCGAGTCTCCAGACCTCTCCACCACCTCCCAGCTTCCCGTCGAGTTTACCACTCTGGGCTATCAAACAACGACCATGTCCAGAATAGAGATGGATCCCACAACCACAGACCCTGACGAAGACGGAAGTGGACATGAGCCAAGCACTGATGAACCATCCCTGGGAGAAAAAGTGACCGTCTTCCCCCTTGAGTCGCAAACATCCAGCTGGGATCTGCACCGCACCACCTCTGCACCCCAAGAGTCTCAGGAAGACCTTGAATACAGTGGGGAACCCCTTTCCACCTCTTCCCAGACAGATCTTCCAGACTCCTCAGAAGAACCTGATCTGTTTGGGTCAGACTCCTTGTCCATCTCAAGTACGGATCCCACCTCAGCCACCATGTCCACATCCACCATGTACACCTCCACAGAGTGGGCCACACGGACCTGGAGCCCCACCACCTCCACGACACAAGGTCCCCCAGAAACATCTGAGCCGGAGAGGGTGACGGCTCTTATGCCCCCCGTGGATCAGGGCCGGTTGGATCTGGAATTCGGCCTCACCCAGCCACCCACCCTGCTCATGTTGCCCAATGAGAGGGCTGCCGTGGGCAGTGCCAGGAAGATTTCAGGTAACACTAGAGCCACCCTAACCAGCCTAACCGCCCTCCTCTTGCTGCTCGGCACCATGATGCACTAAACCCTGGCCACTCCCACCCCAAGCTGCCTTGCTCTACTTTCTGCAAACCACCAGCCTCCCAACGGCTCCTCTTCGTCTGTCTCACTGTTTGTCTCAGCAGCCCACTCACCCTCCTTCCCTTCCCTCCCAGATAAAGAGCACCCTGCTTCTCGTCATTGACAGATATATGGGACAACTCCCTTTTACCATTTGTCCAACAAACCAGTCTTGCTGTGCATCATGTTTTTTTTCACTCAAAGATTGACTTCTATGAAGTACTGTATTGCCCGGACACACCATTTCTGTGAAAGAGAATTGCAATGCTTGTTTGTCTCCTCCTATTCTTCCTGCAAGACTGATGTCCAACTTGCAACTTCACGGTCTTGAATGTTTCAGCATTCAGACAGTCAATCTCCTCTTACCAGGGGCCCGTATTAATTTGAGCACAATTCCAAATGGAGAAAAGAAAACCCCAGTGTTATTCAACCGGACAAACATTTGTCCTTGCATTGTAGCGCCACTAACTCTGAATGTAACAGCACTGACTCCCAAATGCAACACCGCTGACATTTTATTGGTAAAGATTACAGATAATATTGATTTCATAGAGGGATAGCATCCCGGTTACAAAACATCAGCACCTTTTTTTTAAACTAACTCAGCAGCTATTGAGTTAGTCTATAGTAGATTGTATAGCACAGAATGTCACTTTTATAACCACAATAATGGAATGTTTCTTGTCTATCTAAATGACATCTATCAGAATATTTGTAATGTTAATTGAGGTACAAATGTCTGTAATGCCACCAATCTCCCAGTGTAACAGGACGTATCATTTGAAGAATGACAATGACCTCCTAGATGGCAGTCTGATCATAGTTTTTCCCCCCAAAAATGTTACTAAACATTTGTAATGAGTAAGAGTTACTTAATGGAAAAGGGGAAACTATTGAGGCTGGTTTATTGTTTGACGCTAAAGTGACATCAGTGTGACATGATTAGTTCCGTGTCATCTCATCTAAAATGGGTCTTTGCAGATTGTGATTGTGTAGATGGAGAGTCAGAAGCAGCATCTCACAAGCACAGCTAACAGTATTGGTTGTTCTTTAAACATGTGTGCTTTCTCCTCTAAGGAATTAACTCATACAGGATGGGACCATTCATAAAACCACTAAACCAACAGACCATAAACCAGCCTGTTGGATAACTTGAACTGAATTGTATAAAATGCTACATTTGCTGTCTCATTTTAGGTAATGTGCTTTTTACACAGAGGCGTAACCATTAAAGTGAAAATCTAAATTAGCGGACATGACCTTTAAGTTTTGGTTTAATCGCTGGTGCTTTACCCTCCTGACAGATTAGGTAGAAGTTGCCCTAACCACTAACACAGCATCTTGTATTTTTTTCATTCGCCCAATGGTTAAAATCGGGGGTTGGGGTAATCTGTTCCTACAATTGTAGTTGAGGACCATTTCTACCTCAAGCTTTCTCGACACAGGTGAAGCCAGATACAGAGCCTTCGGAAAGAATTCAGACCGGGTTGACATTTTCCACATTTGGGTAGGTTAATGCCTTCTTCTAAAATGTGTTAAATTGTTTTTTTCTCCCCTAATCAATCTACACCCAATACCCCATAATGACAAAGCAAAAACACGATTTTAGAAAAGTTGCAAATTTATAAAAAATTCAAAACTGAAATATTACATGTATTATTATTCAGACCCTTGACTCAGTACTTTGTTGAAGCACCTTTGGCAGTGATTACAGTCTCTGGACTTCTTGGGTATGATGCTACAAGCTTGGCTCACCTGTATTTGGGGAGTTTCTCCCATTCTTCTCTGCAGATACTCTCAAGCTCTGTCAGCTTGGATGGGAAGCGTTGCTGTACAGTCAGTTATTTTCAGGTCTCTCCAGAGATGTTCGATCGGGTTCAAAACCAGGCTCTGGGCCTCCCGGGTGGCGCAGTGCTAGCTGTGCCACCAGAGACTCTGGGTGCGAGCCCAGGCTCTGTCGCAGCCAGCCGTGACAGTGAGGTCCATGGGGCGAAGCACAATTGGACTAGCATCGTCCGGGTTAGGGAGGGTTTGGCCGGTAGGGATATCCTTGTCTCCTCGCACACTAGCGACTCCTGTGGCGGTCCGGGCGCAGTGCATGCTGACCAGGTCGCTAGGTGTACAGGGTTTCCTCCGACACATTGGTGCGGCTGGATTCCGGGTTGAGTGCGCGCAGTGCGGCTTGGTTGGGTTGTGTTTTGGAAGACGCATGAGTCTCGACCTTCGTCTCTCCTGAGCCCGTATGGGAGTTGTAGCGATGAGAAAAGACAGTAAGAGACTTGTCCCGCAGATACTCATGCGTTTTCTTGGCTGTGTGCTTAGGGTCGTTGTCCTGTTGGAAGGTGAATCTTTGCTCCAGTCTGAATTTCTGAGCGCTCTGGAGCAGGTTTTCATCAAGAAACTCTCTATACTTTGCTCCGTACATCTTTGCCTCGATCCTGACTAGTCTCCCAGTCCCTGCTGCTGAAAAACATCCCCACAGCATGACGCTGCCACCACCATGCTTCACCATAGGGATGGTGCCAGGTTTACTCCAGAAGTGATGCTTGAAATTCAGTCCAAATAGTTCAATCTTGGTTTCATTAGACCAGATAATCTTGTTTATCATGGTCTGAGAGTCTTTAGGTGCCTTTTGGCAAACTCCAAGCAGGCTGTCAATTGCCTTTCACTGAGGAGTGGCTTCCATCTGGCCACTATACCATGAAGGTCAGATTAGCGGAGTGCTGCAGAGATGGTTGTCTTTCTGGAAGATTTTCCTATCTCCACAGAATAACTCTGGAGCTCTGTCAGAGTGACCATCGGGTTCTTGGTCACCTCCATGACCAAGGCCTTTCTCCCCCAATTGTTCATTTTGGCCGGGCAGCCAGCTCTAGGAAGAGTATTGGTGGTTCCAAACTTCTTCCATGTTCTTGGGGACCTTCAATGCTGCAGACATTTGTTGTTACCCTTCCCCATATCTGTGTTTCAACACAATCCTGTCTCGGAGCTCCACGGACATTTCCTTCGACCTCCTGGCTTGTTTATTTTGCTCTGACATGTACTGTCAACTGTGGGACCTTACACAGACAGGCGTGTGCCTTTCCAAATCATGTCCAATCAATTAAATTTACCACAGGTGGACTCCAATCAAGTTGTAGAAACATCTCAAGGATGATCAATGGAAACAGGATGCAATTTCGAGTCTCATAGCAAAGGGTCTGAATACTTACGTAAATAAGGTATTTCTAAAAACGGTTTTCACTTTGTCATTATGGGGTATTGTGTGTAGATTGCTGCGGATACATTTTTTAAATCCATTTTAGAATAAGGCTGTAACATAACAAAATGTGGAAAAAGTCAAGGGGCCTGAAGGCACTGTACAGGCTTTGTGAGTGTTGTATCAACTCAATATGAGAACGTTGGTGCCACCTACTGGCTGGTTGCATGTTAAGCTAAATAAAATCAAATTTCCTTGGTCACATTCACATATTTAGCAGATGTTATTGCGGGTGTAGCAAAATGCTTGTGTTCCTAGCTCCAACAGTGCAGTAGTATCTAACAGTGCAGTAGTATCTAAAAACAATTCACAACAATACACAGAAATGTAAAAATTAAAGAATGGAATTAAGAAATATATAAATATTAGATCTAACAATGTCGAAGTGGCGCTGACTAAAATGCAGTATAACAGAAGACAGTATATACATATGAGATGAGTAAAGCAGTATGTAAACATTATTTTTAAAGTGAATAGTGTTCCATCATTACAATGGTCAGTGATTCCAAGTCTATGTATATAGGGCAGCAGCCTCTAAGGTGCAGGGTTGAGTAACCGGGTGGAAGCCGGCTAGTGATGGCTATTTAACAGTCTGATATAAGCTGTTTTTCAGTCTCTCGGTCCCAGCTTTGATGCACCTGTACTGACCTCGCCTTCTGGATGATAACGGAGTGAACAGGCCATGGCTCGGGTGGTGGATGTCCTTGATTACCTTTTGGCCTTCCTGTGGCATGCTGTAAGTGTCCTGGAGTGCAGGTAGTTTGCTCCCAGTGATGCGTTGTGCAGACCGCACCACCCTCTGTAGAGCCCTGCAGTTGCGGGCGGTGCAGTTGCCGTACCAGGCGGTGATACAGCCCGACAGCGTGCTGTCAATTGTGCATCTGTAAAAGTTTGGGAGGGTTTTAGGGGTCAATAATTTCTTCAACCTCCTGAGGTGCTGTTGTGCCTTCTTCACCACACTGTGTGGGTGGACCATTTCAGATCGTCATTGATTTGTACGCCGAGGAACCTTTTCCTTCTGTTGTTTCCTGCAGTACACGATCAGCTCCTTTGTTTTGTTTTCCTGGCACCACTCTCCCAAGACCCTCACCTCCTCCCTGTAGACCCTCACCTCCTCCCGCGTCAGGTCTACTACTGTTGTATCGTCTGCAAACTTGATGATTGAGTTGGAGGCGTGCGTGGCCACGCAGTCATGGATTAACGGAGTACAGGATGGCTGAGCACGCACCCTTGTGGGGCCCCTGTGTTGAGGATCAGCAAAGTGGAGGTGTTGTTTCCCCTTTCACCACCTGGGGGCAGTCCGCCAGGAAGTTCAGAACCCAGTTGCACAGGGAGGGGTTCAGACCCAGGGCCCCGAATTTAATGATGAGCTTGGAGGGTACTAAAGGAAAGGAGAACAGGGAGGTATTCTTGTCTGATACATGCGTGCGCTCCATCCAGTCTGACACAAGAGGCGAAGTGATACTTTCAATTAGATTATATTTGGTGTTCTTGTATTGGTCTGATGTCTAAGTCTCACTCTCTCACTTCTGGTTCCAGCCCAGGTTACATTTACAGTAGATTGCAGAAATACCACTATAAGGTATGAGGCATCCATAATGTGTCTTAGTTCATTTGTACAATTGTCAGCAAACGTAACACCGTACGTTGGTAATATGTTCCAGACCAAAATATAACTACATCTACACAGAGATACATGCAAAAGTTTAACCAATGGAAAACATCATGACAGGTTCATTTTAGGCAATCAATTGCAGTTAAAGACAGTACTACAAATTCCCTTGCCCTCTATATCACATCACCATCTCTGCATTTCTAATTAGTACAACACTGAAATCAGCATAATTGTAGATGTGATAGAAATGACTCATCCTCGCCAGAAGAGGGCGAAATTACCCTGAGGGTTAACAAGTACTTGACCTGGAGAATAGTGTGGGAATCATTCAAGGTTACAGGGGATATCTTCAGCGAACATGACAAGGACTGTGGTCAAACTGAGTTAATGGAACATCATTCGGGCAGGAGATAAAGCACCTTATTCAGGCAGCATTATAGACCTCGCTTTTTCTTTCCATAATCTCTAAACTCCTCTGTCTTCAACTCTTTTATCATCATATTCATATTTTAACCACCTTTGTTTTCTTTCTCCTCTTGGCCGCTGCAGCCGTCACTGCCTTCTACACACTAGGCTATAATTGTATGATATTATCATCCTATTATTCGTACAACTCTTGCTGTGTTTCAGATGCCTGTCTGGAGGACCCCTGCGCCAACGGCGGCACCTGCGTTGAGATGGACGGGAGCACCAAATGCCTCTGTTTGCCCAGCTATGGAGGTGACCTCTGTCAGACAGGTGAGCTCCTCATTCGGCTGTTACAGTATCTCCGTAACTGTAACAGTGCTTGTTGTAATCCCCCAGTAATGCATCACCACATTCAGTAAACAAATACTTTGGGGTTTGTATGTACTGAAGCAGAATAAGTCAGCCACGTTCCAGTCATATTCACAAATAAAAGAAGCCAAAGGAAGTGAGAGGTCCTTCATTGGTTTGTTATGATAAGGTAAGTCTATTGATAACTGACTCAAAATCAATCAAAAGGGAATTCTTACACACTGTGGCTTTAGGAGCCTGTCAAACTCAAAGACCCGCCTTGTTCAAAGAGGACAAAACCTTTCTTTTGGAACAATTGTCCCCCTTCAGTTCTCTCTGACGTAGGCTTTTCTCTGAGACCTGCTTGCTATGCCGCTGTGTTCCTGTCACACACATTTAGGGATGAGAAAATAGAAATGGAAAGAAGGTGAGATGAGAAGTGTTCTTTAGATGGATGAACCTCATGGATCCATCTGCTCCGTGAATCAGGGAAAATGTACGACAAGGGTTCAATCAAAAGGCCATTTTCCTGACTTTCGCGGCGATCACATTCATGTCGACACCTTGAATGTCGGCTCAAGCGTAAACAATCTCCTTCAAAAGTGAAGTGCGTTGCACTTGTCGACAATGCGTCTTAGATTGAATCCCGGCCACGGTCTTTAAGGTAGTTTCGTTTGGATCGCCTCATTGTTTCTCAAAACCAACCGTTCTCTTTCTTTCCCTCTCAATCATTCAAATGAATTAATAAAATCTCTCCCTCCCTCCATCCTGTTCTGTCTCTTAGATCTGGAGCAGTGTGAGGTGGGCTGGCAGAAGTTCCACGGGAACTGCTACAAGCACTTCAACCAGCGGCTGAGCTGGGAGGTGGCGGAGCAGCACTGTCGCATGGTGGGGGGCCACCTGGCGTCAATCATGACACCTGAAGAGAAGGACTTCATTAACAGTGCGCTGGGAGTAGTGACAGCAAGCCACCAAACTTCATACACCACCTTTCCCCTTCCATTGATAGGCTACTTCATTTGTTTGCATAGTGTACCAGTTTACTGCACATGAATACATTGGAAAGACAATAGCTAGCTCTCAAGGTTTTATGTGTGCTATTTATTAGCATAGGAAGGACAAATGTCATGCCATTAACCCTGCTGGGCGGAAGTGCTACATGCTAATGGTAATCTGGGTGAGGTAGTTCACCAAAATGACAAAATAAGTTAGATGCACACTTACTTTTAACCAGAGTGACAAACTGTACTCAGCCACTGTCACCAACTGATATTAACAAAAAAACTATGGAAGTGCTGTGGGCAGCTTTAGCGTGTTCTAAACTACAGGCCATATTACCTCCAATTAACTTCAAACCCAGTCATTTGGCAATGCAAACCCTGGCAGAGTTGTTGATATTAGCAGTGGAAGCACAAAGACAATGACCTACTGTATAACTTGTTAGAGAAGCGATAGGACTACTGCTTGAAAAGCAAATAAAATGTGTTATTCTATCCTCAGATAACTTTAAGGAGTATCAGTGGACTGGACTAAACGACAAGACCATCGAGGGGGATTTCCACTGGTCCGATGGCAACCCACTGGTGAGTCCAGACAGATTAGTTTGACAGAGAAAAAGTACTGGGTCAAAACCTGTCCACAGGATGACATGCAGCTACAAAGACTAAAGGAAAAGACTTGTCTTCACAGCTCTATGAGAACTGGTACAGGGGCCAGCCTGACAGTTACTTCCTGTCTGGAGAGGACTGTGTGGTGATGGTATGGCATGATTCTGGGCACTGGAGTGACGTGCCCTGCAACTACCACCTGGCCTACACCTGCAAGAAAGGCACCTGTGAGTAATGGACATGATGTTGCTACAAACAAGCACCAATCGACCAGTTCCTTTAACTACTGTACCTGTAACTACCTCTATGCAATAGATTACATTGACGTAACTTAGAGGTCTATAGAAGTAGTCGTAGATGTTTAATGCACACATTCAATACAGTCCCAAACTATTGTCCTGCCCGAAACTGTATTGAATGTGTACAACAGACAAATAGTCTTTCAACTTTTCATGAATTTGTTTTCGATTTAAAATACATTATCACCTATAGTCTTCGTAACTCCTCCCACAGCTTCATGTGGCCCTCCCCCCAAAGTCCGAAACGCACCCGCGTTTGGCAAAATTCGCCAGAGGTACGAGACGGGCGCCGTTGTGCGCTACCACTGTGCCCAGGGCTTCCAGCAGAGACGAAACCCTCTGGTCGTGTGCCTGCCGGGTGGCAAGTGGGAGGAACCTCAGATCCTCTGCATCCCTGGTATGAACAGTACTATGACCCACCCACTTATCTCTAATTCGTGACCATGTTCCATTGCAGTTCTGATATGGCTAAATATGACTCAAGAACAGTTATTGAGATGCAGTTCATCTCTCGTACAGGCTGTCAGCAAGAATGAAGTACTGAAAGAATCATGATTTAGTACACGAATGTCACTGATTCATTCGATGAATTAAGGAGATGCTTAAGAGTGGAGATGGGGATTTTAACCAGAACGTTAGTTGTTGTTCTGTAGTGGGGAGTTGCTGAATCTGCTTTAGCTCTGGAAAATAAGATCTGTCATTGGGATTCAATCAAAAGTCGCATTGTCGACAAGCACACTGCACTTGAAAGGTAGTTTACGCTTGAGCCAACATTCACAGCGTTTACTGTGAGTGCAGTCTACACGACAGTCAGGGAATTGCCTGTAGAAAGTGCAATGTTGACAGTGTTGTGCCCTTGTCGAAATGTGCCTTTCACTGAGTCCCATCCTAAGTCAAGGCAATGCCATAGCAGCAGGCAAAGCCAACCCAGAAAACTAGTGTCTAAATCAGACGGTGTTCTCACTCCAGAGATGATGTGGGAAGAACAAGATAGATGTATGAATGTGGTGAACAAATGACACTACATATTTATCCAACAGATTTGTCAGAAGTCTTTATTTCAACTTTGTGCTGGGGGTTTCCTTTCAGGGGCAGGAAGCACAGCACAGACAGTAGGAGTAACATCACTAACCACAGGAAGCCAGGAGCTGGCTGAAGAGGAATCACAAACAACAAAGGAAACGCTTCAATACTGGGACATCAAGTGGAACTTTTAAATGTCATACCATGTCCCAGTACACTTCAAGAGTTTCCTTTCCTCATTGACCAGAGATCTGAAATGGCCTAACAGGTCAAGGCAATAGATTGATCTTGAAGGATAGGAGACAGGGAAAGAGTACTGGGACACTGGGCCAGTCAAGCATAACCTCTTACATTCCTACTGTCCTCCCAAAAGCACATCGATCTGAATCTGTTGTTGGGATAGCCTGGGCTTGAAGGTCTCTTGTAGCCCTACATAGGATGCAATGAATTGCAATAGTGTCCTAGAACGCTATGATACAGAACCCAGAACATATTCTGTGAAAATCCTATTAATAATCAGTAACTCCTTGTCCGTTCATCCAGATTGTATAATGTGTGGATCTGTATGGAAGCTTTTCTCCAAACCGGCACATAACCCCAGGCGAGGTAGACAGACAGTGGTAGGATATGCAGTAGCTCGTCTTGAGCACTGTCTATCACAGGTGAAGTCTGGTGCCGGTTTGGTTCAGACAGTTTCTTTAAAGATATCCACACATTGGACAATCCAGAAGGATGAACAAGGAGGTATGAATAGTAGATGTGAATTCTGTAAAAGGATTACTGGAAACAGGTAAACCTATGGACTTTTTGCCAGATATGTTCCGGACTCCACATTGTAGCTATCGAGGATGCCATTGCATTCAATGTGCGGGGTCATCTGTAAGCCCAGGTCTCTTGTTGGTTTTAAACAGGCCTCAGCAGGCTAATGGTGTTCAGCGATCTCATCTCCGCAATTTATCATGTCAGTTCTCAATCATTGTTTATTGACTATTATTGGCAAATCAACTTTATAAATCCACCCATAATATTTTCAACAACAGCTGGTCTGTTTTGCAATTCCATTCATATTCCATCAGCTGAGGACTACCTGGGGTCTGTTCAGTAGGGTGCAAACGTTACAGGACGTTCAGATAGAAATGTATCGTGTAGAATAGATATGATTGCCCAGCCTGGCCTCAGAACCGTACAAAATATAATTGTGTAGTTCTGAGCACCTCCAAGAGGTATGATCCCTACAGTCTAGCAATCCAAAGGTTGCATGTTCGAGCCGCGTCGGGGATATCTGTAGCATTTTAACTAACCTTTCCCCTAACCCTTATTCTTACGTTAACCCAATTCACCTGCTATGCAAATTCACCTAACCTTTGTCATTTTAGTCCTCCTAACCTTTGTAGTTAGTTCCCGTAACCGCCAACTTAAATTGTCCGCGTAATTGTCCTTTGTTGTTACAGTGCAACAAGCAATGTGGTCTCAGACAAAGACTTTGCAATGCTATATGTCCTCCAAGACGTATGATACTGTACGTCCTCCAATTTACATGATATTGTACGACCACTATTTTGTCCAACGTAGCGTAATGTATCATCCTGAATTGAGTGTCACAGATTTCCGTACAGATTCACACCAATTGTCCTGAAACCACATTGGATTGCCTGTAGACACGGGACTCGGGAACGTCTGTAGTTCTGTTAGTAATATTTCTGCCTGCAATGATTTCAACTTTTGCAGGACAGGTGAGTCCTTGTAGGGTTGTCTGGTTGAGTGTCGGCTCTGTGGTCCAACGTAACCTGTCCCACACCACTACCCCTATGTCCTTTATGAGTCCCCGTCATAAAACAAAAAGGACTGCATAGGTGTACGCAATATGATGGCAACTTCACCAAGCCTACCAGAGGGCTCGGTGTGGCTATTACCACATTGCTGATACCAATACAAATATTTCAGATGCACGAGGTGACTTAACAAAGTCTTCGGAATGGAAGGAATGGTTGGTTTGGAATTGGGGCAGCAACAAAAAAATCCCTGTGCTCTTAGGAACCCATATCAACTCTTGAACTCAACATTTATGTCCATCTCAACCATCTCACAACCATACGCCTTCTTAGACTTTTGTCATCAACAGACTTTATATGAAACATGGTGCTGACACCCTTGCGTGTGATACCTGCATGAAGTACGTTAAGAAATGTTCATCCTTAAAGAATCAAAATGGCAGGTTTGTGCAGCAGGATGTTAGAAAAATAAAACAACTCTAAACAAGCTTGTTTATAAAAGTCAATACCATTATCGAAGTAGAATTTACATTTCTCACGGTGGTCATAACTCTTTTGGGGTGAAAGAGGCGAGAGTGAGTGAGTAGCATGCAAAAGATTTGACCATGGATACGATGCCACTACTGTACTCATCAATGATATTAATTTTGTCTCAAAGTATGTTTTAATTACTGTCCACTCTTCCCTCTGATAGATGCCCGACATTTTACTGACACAGTTCTATGAAAAGCTTTGTGTTGTAATAAAGTTTTTTTATAGAATAAAGCAAGGATTTAATGAGTATTAACCACACAGCCATTATCGGAAATTGTATTTGTTTGTTCTTTATTTGCTTCGGTTTTTATAAGCATCTTTTACGGTAATACTGTTCCTTTATAAACCAACTAAAATAAAATTTGAACGTTTCTGTGACTTTTTGTGTGCCTATTTAGTTGGGGTGGAGGATCAACAGTTGAGTTGGAGTCAGAGGTCAAGGTGCACATTTTTTATTTATTTTTTATTTAACAGTCCAGGTGATGATGAAGACCGTATCTAGAGATTGTATTTACAACAAAGAAACAAAAGCGGGTCAAAATACCCTTAAACTCATGTCTCTACATACTGTCAATGGCCCTGGCAGAGCTAAAGTAACAGCATGTTACCTAGACAAGCAGCGCTCCCAGTATGAGGAGCAATCGGCATCCCAAAAAGATCTGCTCTACCCAGTGGCGAATTTAGCATGTACAGTGCATTCGAGAAAGTATTCAGACCCCTTGACTTTTTCCAAATTCTGTTACATCACAACCTTATTCTAAAATGGATCACATTTGTTTTACTCCCCATCAATCGACACACAATACCCCATAATGACAAAATGTGGATGCTTGTGTAAATCAAGTATTTCTGTTTTTTATTTTTGAACACATATGCAAAAAATGTCTAAAACCTGTTTTTGCTTTGTCATTATGGGGTATTGTGTACTCCCTGTTCACCCATGACTGCGTGGCCTCGCACCCAATATTTATATATTGTTAATTCCATTTATTTAGATTTGTGTGTATTGTTGTGAAATTGTTAGATATAACTGTTAGATATTACAGCACTATTGGACCTAGAAACAGGCATTTTGCTACACCCCGCAATAACATCTCAGTTTGATTTGATTTATTGTGTGTAAATTGATGAGGAACATGTTTTACTTAATCAATTTTAGAATAAGGCTGTAACGTAACAATATGTGGAAAAAGTTATGGGGTCTGAATACTTTCCAAATGCACCTTAAATCTTGGTGGGGCAACAAGATTTAAAGTGCCAGCAAAGCCGCAACACGAAACAATACATGAATTGTACTATGACAGTAACAAATGGTCCACACAAACTGTTAGGTCCTACATAGAGCTTTCCTCTCAGCACCACGGAGTGAACCCTTACCACCGCTACACCTGGCTATCAGCGGAGCCTTGTCTGGCAGCGAGACAGTTCCTTCATCCTCATTTACTGCCTTTTCAAAAACCATAGCTGATATGGCTGACTTGCTTAATAAACAAATGTGGACTACTACTGACTTCTTGTGGATTTGTGTAAGTCAATAAGAACTTGTTTGTTGAAAACAAATATTTCAATGAGAAGAGACTGTCACTGGTAAACATGGTTACAGACCCAACAACATTATATAGTATATCCTCCTTGTCAAGAAAAGCACATGAGCTAATTATAATACACAAAGTAAGCAAAACAATGAAATCATTCCAACATTGCCTAAAATGATGAATAAGATACAAATGAGATAGACCTCTATAAGCAATTGGCCTGTAACAATTGAGATGTACAAACTAAGGCATAAGGGAACAATGAGCGGATAAGAGGCAATCCGTAATTTCGATTAAGACACTAATGAGTGGCTAAGATGGACGTAGTCCATATAACTATATGTTCAGCACTTTTGAAATGTACAGCGACAGAATTCAGAACATGGGCCGTTCTTACAGTATTCTCCCTGTACTCCAAGTCAAAACCGTAGGATAAATAAAGGGGATATATAAGCAGACAAAGAAAGCTCTTACAATATTCAATGATGACATTTCTCTCAAACAGCCTATAGGCTACATGTGCACCGCCAAGTCAGAACAGTAGGCTAAGTTCTGAGGGGGAAAGGGACCAAATTATTTATCAAGGCGAGACCCAGATGCAGACACAGGAGGCAGATGGTTGGAGTCTTACAATGTTTATTAATCCAAAGGGGTAGGCAAGAGAATGGTCGTGGACAGGCAAGAAGGTCAAAACCAGATCGGAGTCCAATAGGTACCGAAGGGCAGGCAGAATCAAGGTCAGGGCAGGCAGGATGAACAGGCAGGCAGGAAAGTATGCACATGATGCACATGGGCTACTAACAGTTTACCACACCACATACACTTAGTATTACTTTATTAGCTACAGCATACATATCTCCCTGGCATATTACATCATTTATGCAGAAGCATACAAGACATTGGACTCACCATTGTTGTGCTGTGATCACTTGAACAGGGAGGTGGCGTGGC
This sequence comes from Oncorhynchus masou masou, assembly GCF_036934945.1. Classification (NCBI taxonomy): domain Eukaryota; kingdom Metazoa; phylum Chordata; class Actinopteri; order Salmoniformes; family Salmonidae; genus Oncorhynchus; species Oncorhynchus masou. The sequence goes on along the minus strand of NC_088224.1, from coordinate 34,701,708 downwards.
GGTCCTAATTGTGGGCAAATTTTGTCATCCAAGTTTGTCATCAAAGTCTGGCATTCTCTGGATCGATGGTGCTTTCAAGACAACTGGGGAAAAAACGAGGTTGAATCCCGACGTCAGAGCTCTTCAGGTCGGAGCTCTAGAAAGAGGACCGAGTTCCCAACTTGGAATTCAGAGTTGGATGTACGTTCAAAGTGTATTTTCCCAGGCAGAGATTCCAGATGTTTTGAAAGCAGCAGAAGTCATGCTGGTTTGACAGCATGACCACTGTATTAAACATTTTCTGGCCCATGGTGTTATGTGTCAATGTTTATCCTTTTAAGCTTGGACAAGAGACTCTTTCTGACAGATGTTTTAAATCCTTAAACCCAGACTTGGATCACACACCCTTTCCACCGAAAAGCAGACAGACGAAGCAAAATAGTGAATCCTTTGCAACGCTGAAAGTTAGCCCCTCATTCCTTCCAAACCACTTATTGATGAATTTGCGATTTACGACATGTTGTGTAATGTTTATGTCCAGTGGCCGATGAGCAGCGTTAAGTTTTGTATATAATTTCTCTTCATATGACAAGCATTAAAAGGGATTTGCCAAGGTTGTCGATGTGATTCATGATGATGACCGCTTGTCCAGCCTGCTAGTTAAGATTTTGAAAGTATGATGTCGACATTTGTATTTGTGTTTATTATGGATCCCCATTAGCTGCTACCAAGGCTACTCTTCCTGGGGTTCAGCAATATTCAGGCAGTTATACATTTTTTTTAAAACATTACAATACATTCACAACAGATTTCACAACATATTAAGTGTCATCCAATCATAAAAGCTTTAACAAGAGCAAGCTATTGTGTTTCATTTGAAAACAGCTAAACATTTTCTAAAAACAGAATACTTCAGGTCATCCCATTTAGTGTCATCTCCCGGACATGATCAGTCCAATCAAAGCTACGGTGGATAAAACGTGATTTTTATCTGTGGCCAATGAACTTGAGCCTTCTTGGATGGGCACTTCTAATGTAAATCTATGGCTGCACCTAAGGGGGCTTGAACTGCCTAGCTTTCCCTGTAGATTTTGCGGTGACTTAGTGTCCACATGAGTGACAGAACATTGAGCCAATCACGACGCAACTAGAGATGATTACCAACGCCTACGCTCTATTTTTTTTTCGCTGGCTGCCCCAGCATCACAGAAAGTACAGAGCTAGGCTGAAAACCCTGCATTTCAGAGCTGCCTTACTCAAGAAAGCGACTATCTCCCAATTATGCAGCTTTATTCACTCAATTAGTGTGTTTTTACAATGTTTGCAAACTGATATGTGACATGAATTAATGCCAAAATAACATGCAAATCAGGCAAATTAACAAAAACATTATTTCACCATGAACATGTGTTATGGGATTTTTATGAATAATGACTAAATTATGTATACATTTAGCTTAGAATTATAACTAAACAGAATACTACTCTGTTACTGTATGAATGTATGAATCATATTATAATCATAATACTGAACATAAGGTGTGTAATTTTAGTCAAGAATTAGAACAAGGACTTTCTGTTCCTTGTTAGAAACGAATGGAGCTATCGTCAGACAGGCTGGAATACTATGTTCCTCACAGGACATTCTGTCTCCACCCAGGGAGGGGAGAGACCTTGGGCTTGTAGTAGATTGTTAACAGGTGGCAGACAATGTGAGAAGGCTTGTGAACTATATCGCCATTGTATCTGAGAGGAGGAGGGACGTTTACCAAGAAATGTGAGGTATATAAACTAATGTACATGGTATTATGACCAGAGCTCTCGGGAATAAACGCTATTGATTAATATTGAGACTGATCTTTGTCTATTTCATGCAAATAAGAACCTTACAAATTCTTAGAAACGGACAGTGTTTTGCTTTGTTAGAATTGAATTGGTTAATGAACATATAGGAATTAAATTCCTCGAACAACATGTGAATAATCTGCTTGGACTGGTTGACCAAGAGTAAGACAGAGCTGGTCCCTAACTCTGTAAGTTAGCTGTCTCCTGGGCACATGTACACACAACACGGTCCTCATATACTGATTTCTCACATAGATGCACATTTTAAATCAGGTTAGGTTAAAGAGCAGTTAACTAGGCCTTAAAGCATATCAATATTAGCGGGCTAGTTATTGGTTTCACATGAAAAACATGTCGTGATGTCGTTTTTGTCGTGATGATGTGCACTGGGTGAACTTTGAACAATGGATGTGAATTTGTGATTGCATTTCCTTCAACAAATACATACCTAGTGCATAACCTTTCCCCATATTTCCTAGAGAGCACATGTCGCCATAGGCCATGAATAGTCTACAAACAACCAGGGGTAGCCCTTGCCACCTGCTGGCTCACATGTGGCCAGGGGGAGAGGATAGTCACCATTTTGTTATGGCAACCTTCCAGGCTCCTCCAACAAACACATTATTAGGATGCAAAGTGCCAGGGGAAGCCCTCGCCACAGACGGTCAGAGGAAAGAGAATTTATTCACCAGTTTGTTCTGTTAAAGTTCCAGGTTCTCCCAATTTCTCCTCCAAATCTCTTTCAGGCTTCCCCTTTAACACAAAGAAACAAACAAAGGCTTCTGGCCTCCTCCCTCCCCGGGAATGACCATCATACTGATTGTCCACACCTGCGTAATTATCAAAGCTTCCTGGTGGAGCACATCCCCTAAACCGGTTGCTGCTGCCCCCTGGAAATGAAATGTGGAAATGTATGAGATGAGGGTAGTGTGTTGCCGAACTGTGTGCTCACACTAAAATGACATAAGTGTGAGAGAGAGAGACTGTGCCTTGTTACATTTGTTTATCCAGATGTGATGAATGCCATCAAATGCAGTGTAAAATATTGTTAATTTCTCAGCATATTTTAAAAACAAACACACTACAAACATGTCAGTGTTCACTTACACTTGTTCTTCATTGTAAGAACTTGGTTAATACCACTGAAAGGAAAAATATTTGATGTATTTGCTAATGTCACAGTAATATTCCACATTTACCAGAGGCTTCATCTTGCAATAAGGGTAGTTAAACTTGGTCAGCATTAAATTGTAACATTAAACAGCCATATAAAATTTGTCAAAAAACTATTATGGTGCGTATTGCTTTTTTCTTTTTACATTTACTGATCATTTCAAAAATAATATTTCAAATCTATCTTAAATAATGTGATAGAGGGGTTTGTTCTCTGCCCACTTCCATTTCATGGATAAAGAATCTTCCATGAAAGATAGACAACTTAACAATGAAAGTTAAATCAGTGTCCATGTCATTTGGATCAAAATAAAACATAATATCGGAGTCTCTTAAATAACATTAATAGGCGTTTCTTTTCAAATAAAATCTTCTAACTCACTCCAAAATCTTCTGACATAAGAACGGTCCCAAAATAAATGGTCAAGAGTCTCTGGGTCACAACCACAAAATACACATTTGTTATCAATAACTATTTTAAATCTGTGTATAATAAAGGTGTTCACAGGGTAGATTCTATGAATGAGTCTGTATGATACTTCTTTCACCTTATTAGATATACAATAGTTACCAGACAACAACAAGACTTTGTTCCAGTTCACTTGTCCTAGGGCTGCATTCCAGTTCACGTGTCCTAGGGCTGCATTCCAGTTCACTTGTCCTAGGGCTGCATTCCAGTACACTTGTCATAGGGCTGGATTCCAGTACACTTGTCCTAGGGCTGCATTCCAGTACACTTGTCATAGGGCTGGATTCCAGTACACTTGTCCTAGGGCTGCATTCCAGTACACTTGTCATAGGGCTGGATTCCAGTACACTTGTCCTAGGGCTGCATTCCAGTACACTTGTCCCAGGGCTGCATTCCAGTACATTTTAGCAGAGGGAATAGTAACATATTGACATAGTTTCCTTATATACATGTTATTACATTTATTGTTTAAAATGTCAATTCCCTCTATTTGTATTGAGGCTACAAAATCCTCAATAGTTGCACTTGGAGTATTGTTATATTCTCCTAAAATAAGAATAGCACCTTTAGGGACAGCTCAAACAACAATGTAATACTCCTCAGGAGTGAATGTAACATTGTGTGTTCTAATAAATTCTGGATAATCATGTAGTTGTCCATCATTATTCAATAATTGTTTAGCCCAGATAATGTTGTTGTCAAATTAGTTCTGGAAAAACGAAGACTTGCTTTTGTATTTTATGTCTTTATTATTCCAGATTGTATTACCTATGTGTGCATGAGGTTCCAAGTTAGAAGTACTTAGCAAGCTCAATAGGGATTTTACCCATATCAAAGTTGCATTTGAGTAAGAATTCTAGACTACCAAATCTGTTGGAATATTAAATTAGAGATTAATTGCCAAATGAAATCCTTCTTTCTTAAATAGTTTTGAATCCATTTGATCTAAGAGATTATATTAAAGGTTTTAAAATCCAGAGCATTCAACCCTCCCCACTTTGGGTGCTACATATTACCACTTTTCTTAAATAATGAAGTTTATTCCTCCATAAGAAGTTAAATAATTTAGTATCAACCATTTTAGTTACTGACAGAGGAACATCAATGATTTTGTCAAGACCTTTCCATCATTGTTCATTAATGTGATTGGTCTCCAATTTTTTTACATCATAGAATCCTTGTTTGGTTTGGGTATTAGAGAAATGAGGCCTTGTGTCATAGAAACAGGCAGAACTCCTAAATCAATTGCCTCCTTAAAAACATGAAATATACATTTAATAATATCCTCCTGAAAATATTTATAGAATTCACCTGATAATGCCATCATTCCCTGGAGATTTGGTCTCTTTTAACTGGCTGATACATATTTTTTATTTCATTAATATAAATAAATTCATCACACGACTTCTGGAAGTCTTCATCTTTGACAGAGACTAGAAAGGCAGATACAGTGCCTTGCGAAAGTATTCGGCCCCCTTGAACTTTGCGACCTTTTGCCACATTTCAGGCTTCAAACATAAAGATATAAAACTGTATTTTTTTGTGAAGAATCAACAACAAGTGGAACACAATCATGAAGTGGAACGACATTTATTGGATACTTCAAACTTTTTTAACAAATCAAAAACGGAAAAATTGGGCGTGCAAAATTATTCAGCCCCTTTACTTTCAGTGCAGCAAACTCTCTCCAGAAGTTCAGTGAGGATCTCTGAATGATCCAATGTTGACCTAAATGACTAATGATGATAAATACAATCCACCTGTGTGTAATCAAGTCTCTGTATAAATGCACCTGCACTGTGATAGTCTCAGAGGTTCGATAAAAGTGCAGAGAGCATCATGAAGAACAAGGAACACACCAGGCAGGTCCAAGATACTGTTGTGAAGAAGTTTAAAGCCGGATTTGGATACAAAAAGATTTCCCAAGCTTTAAACATCCCAAGGAGCACTGTGCAAGCGATAATATTGAAATGGAAGGAGTATCAGACCACCGCAAATCTACCAAGACCTGGCCGTCCCTCTAAACTTTCAGCTCATACAAGTAGAAGACTGATCAGAGATGCAGCCAAGAGGCCCATGATCACTCTGGATGAACTGCAGATATCTAAAACTGAGGTGGGAGACTCTGTCCATAGGACAACAATCAGTCGTATATTGCACAAATCTGGCCTTTATGGAAGAGTGGCAAGAAGAAAGCCATTTCTTAAAGATATCCATAAAAAGTGTCGTTTAAAGTTTGCCACAAGCCACCTGGGAGACACACCAAACATGTGGAAGAAGGTGCTCTGGTCAGATGAAACCAAAATTGAACTTTTTGGCAACAATGCAAAACGTTATGTTTGGCGTAAAAGCAACACACTCATCACCCTGAACACACCATACCCACTGTCAAACATGGTGGTGGCAGCATCATGGTTTGGGCCTGCTTTTCTTCAGCAGGGACAGGGAAGATGGTTAAAATTGATGGGAAGATGGATGTTGCCAAATACAGGACCATTCTGGAAGAAAACCTGATGGAGTCTGCAAAAGACCTGAGACTGGGACGGAGATTTGTCTTCCAACAAGGCAATGATCCAAAACATAAAGTAAAATCTACAATGGAATGGTTCAAAAATAAACATATCCAGGTGTTAGAATGGCAGGTGTTAGAATCCAATCGAGAATCTGTGGAAAGAACTGAAAACTGCTGTTCACAAATGCTCTCCATCCAACCTCAATGAGCTCGAGCTGTTTTGCAAGGAGGAATGGGAAAAAAATTCAGTCTCTCGATGTGCAAAACTGATAGAGACATACCCCAAGCGACTTACATCTGTAATCGCAGCAAAAGGTGGCGCTACAAAGTATTAACTTAATTAAGGGGGCTGAATAATTTTGCACGCCCAATTTTTCAGTTTTTGATTTGTTAAAAAAGTTTGAAATATCCAATAAATGTCGTTCCACTTCATGATTGTGTCCCACTTGTTGTTGATTCTTCACAAAAAAATACAGTTTTATATCTTTATGTTTGAAGCCTGAAATGTGACAAAAGGTCGCAAAGTTCAAGGGGGCCGAATACTTTCGCAAGGCACTGTATGTCACTAGTAGGACAGGCATTACTGGTATGAAGGTTACTATAGAATTCTGAAACATATTTTGAAATATCTTTGGGGTTTTCATTTTCTTTGCCATCTATATTAAGCATAAGCTTAATAGATGTACATTCCGATTTTTTTCTCTCTAAATTGTAAAAGTATTTTGTGTTTTTTTTTCACCTTCCTCCAACCATCTCCTTCTTGACTGACCCTTTCCTTCTTCATCGAGGTCCTCCATAGAGATTAGATCAAGTTAAGGAAAGGAGGGAAAAGGAAATACTTTATCTTCCCTCAATCTTTTAAGGTCAGCAATTTCTTTACCTCTCTTCATGGCTGTTTGTCTTACTTCATTAATTCCCTAAATTTCCCATATGACTTAAATAGTTGGGCTTTCCTCCTATTGTCTTGTATAATATCTTAGGCATCCATCTTGAAAGTCCATCTTGATCATCTTCCAACAGTCTACTATTGAATTTCCAATAACTCCGATTCTTTTTTATTAACTTCAGATCCATTAATATTTAAAGATAAGAATATAACTTTATGTAAGTAAGAATCGATGGTTCAATGGATACCTTGACTACGTACAGTACTATCTAATGAATGATAAATCAACCAGAAGTCAATTCTTGACTGTCTGGACATGTCCTTGTTACTCCAAGTGAAGTCCTTTTTATCAGGATATTTAGATCTCCGAATATCGACTAATCCAAGACCAAGACATATGTTATTAAACTCAGGATTAACTATGCTGGATCTGTTAGGAGGGGGATATCTCTCAATCATCACATTAGAAATAGAATTAAAATCTCCACATAAGATCATTTTGATACCCTGAAATACACCTATAACTCTATTAATCTCTTCTTCAATTTTTAAAAGTAATATCCTGTTGTTTTGTTTGTTTTTGGATGCATAAATATTCACAAATAAAAACATTTCACTGTTAAAATGAACCAACGTCCAGAGTGGTGAGTCTTACTACTGATGACCTTCCCTTTAAAAGCACCTCTTAAAACTGCTACACCTGCAGAGTGGTGAGTCTTAGTACTGATGACCTTCCCTTTAAATGCACCTCTTAAAACTGCTACACCTGCAGAGTGGTGAGTCTTAGTACTGATGACCTTCCCTTTAAATGGACCTGTTAAAACTGCTACAGCTGCAGAGTGGTGAGTCTTAGTACTGATGACCTTCCCTTTAAATGGACCTGTTAAAACTGCTACAGCTGCAGAGTGGTTGTTGCCATATGATAACCCGATATCGTTACCCCACTGATTTTTTCCAAAAAGCTAGATCGGAATAACAAGCATGTCTATTGTTGAAAGTAAAAGTCTGCATTACAGGAATTATAGCCTTACGTTTGAGTAAATTATGAATACGCCTGACATTAATTGAACAAAGAGATGAAGACATAAACTTCAACCAACTACCTTGTTATGCTAATATATGCTTTTCCTAAGGATATGTAACTCAAAAGGATTTCCATCCCATTATTAACCACTCCAACAAAAAACAAACAATGTATTCTTGCTCCCACAAGGGGGAGACATTGTGTAGACTTTACAATAAGCAGTCATTCACCCATAGTTAGTGTTAGTTTACCAGTTCTCAGTTTACCAGTTTACCAGTTCTCAGGTCAGCTTTTTCTCATTCTGGTATTTGTGTAAAAAAATTGAATAAAAGGCTGCTTTTCACCTGGCAATTCGGCAGTTTTTTGGCCTACCAGTTCTGGCCTACCAGCTAACAAGCTTGTGTGTGCAGAGCAGCACTACAATGAAAAACACTTCTTACCTTTTTGTAGTTAATAAATCCAATGTGACACGTGATAACTAACCATAGTATCCTTATCTAGCATTGAAATAGTCAATCCATTATTCTCTAATTAAACATCTCCCTAATTTCTGAATGAATGTTTGTTACTTTGTCAGAAGGCTACAGTAGCCTATGCTTCAGAGGGGACGGGCAGGTCATAGCTTACACACACGTACACCCACTGGCAAAGACTTCCAGCTGGCAGGCTGGTGCTGGAATACGTTTCTGAGTGACAGAGTGACAGCTTTGCGTTGTTGCACTGTGGGACTGGAAAAAGTCTGGGGAAAAAATGTCTAGAATGTTAAAGAAGGTTATTAACCGGTTCCAATGCTTTTAAAATAACGGTTCTGTTCCGGTACAGCATAGATCACGTTCGGCTTTTAGTTCTGGTTCTGTTCCTTAAATAATGTTGTTATTTTCCGCTTTTCTGTTCCCTGAGCCGGTTCCAACCCGTGTTCAGGAGTATCATTAAAGCATGTTAACATGCCCCATCAACATTAGACAACTACACTGAAAGCCCTTCAATTGCTGAAATAAGTCAATCAAATGAATGATGAGTAGGGTCAGATTAACTGACACATGACACGGACATGGTAGCATAGCAGGAAGATTGGTGTACCGTAAAACAAAGAGGTTGGGAGGTCAAATCCTAGTTGAGGACTGTTGAATATGAATTATTGTGTAAATGAACATGCACAATCTAGTATATGTATGTTGAAAACACTGTATGTTAAAAGCACCGTGTGTGAGTATCTCTAACCTTGGCAACAGTGGATCAGTGGATCAGTGGAAATTCACCGCCACGCTGTGGAAATTACCACAAGGGACACGTGAAGTCAATCTCAAATAAATCATCCTTTCTTAGCAGAGCGCTGAAGAGGTTCCAACCAACTCAATGCACCACAGTACACATGTCAATCAGGAGCTCTGCCGGGGCAGTCCCAGCAGTTGTCTTGTACACGACTATACACAGACAAGTTCTATTTACATGATTTAGCATAATTAATTCATCATTACCATTTTGGTTCTTTCATGTGACTGACAAATACTGGTTCATAACATGTGACAGACCAATAGCTCATGCGGCTTCTTCTCCCTAAGCTGAGGCCTTGAAACAGAGATATCTTTGGATCTCAAAACAAAGGTCTGGGTATGCTGCCAAATTGCAGTTGCTGATCGTGAGGATTCGTTCTGTCAGTCACTTGCATGAACACAGAAAAGCACATGAGTAGAACACAGAAATGAGTTATTAGAAAAGCTCAAACATAAAAAATGTCCAGCACAATGGTTCAACAATCAGGGCCTTTATTGACTCGTATATTAACAAGGTGTAACACTGTAACAATGTGTAATAATACATCATTTTTTTTTGGGGGGGGGGATTTATTTGGGATCATCAGGCGACGTCCTGAAGCCTCAATGTCCAACAATACTCCCGGTTCAACACATTTTATTGGTCCTCTGCTCCAAAAACCAAAGCTCTTCACTCCACAATTCTCTTCCCGAGACACAGGAAATGAAACATCTAAAAAAACACTCCTGTTGACTCTTGTTCTACCTTTCCTAATGAATCTTTTACCATCTTTGTGACCTTAAATGGATCTCCCTAGAATACATCACTATTACCGAATCATACAAGAAACCGATGTCAATTTACAATTTTTGCTGTGTTTTTGTTGTTGCTGTCTTCCACTCACTCTCACTGAACTCACTCAACGTCCCATCTTCTTCTTCTTCACCTACTTCTTCTTCTTTTTTAAATGTTGGTATTGGAGGATCGCAACCAACTGAAAGGTGCATGCACCGCCACCTACTGTACTGAAGTGTGAGGCCATTCACTTCCTCCCTATTCATGTATTTCTCTCATCTAGCCTTATGTTTCCACCAGTGGAGGCTTCTGAGGGGAGGACGGCTCATAATAATGGCTGGAACGGCACAAACGGAATGGCATCAAACCATGTGTTTGATACCATTCCGCCTATTTCGCTCCAGCCATTACCACGAGCCCGTCCTCCCCAATTAAGGTGCCACCAACCTCCTGTGGTTTTGACATACTGTTCTGTACTGGGAATTCATTACACTTTGTGACACAAAAGGGAAGGGAAAGAAGATGGGGGGAAAAGGGAAGAGAAATTGTCCTGCCAACTAACCCTACACCATTAAAACCTCACCACTGTTCCACTACTCGGCCCTGATCGTACAACAGGCCGGCGGCCTGGTCAGGACAGGACACTATCATTAAAACCCACACGAACTCCGCCGCAGCAAAATCTCGTACATCCAAGTACTTCTCTGCAGCTGCCACCACAACATCACTTTTCTGTGATTTGCGTTCCATTTCTGTGGTGCAGTTGATAACCATGACTATGAACGCTAAGAATGTCACATCGACTCAAAAAGCTCTACCAGCCGCCATTACTCCTCTTGAAACTCCCTTCCGTTGATGACGTTCTCCTGCCGTCAGCATCAAATAGCAGTTCCGCTTCCGCCATGATTCCTCCATATCCAACCCGGTCCTCTACCTCTCAGGCCGGTAGAAAGCATGCTCTAACATTGAGGGGGAGACACAGCGTCCTGAAGTGCATCCATGTTCACCGATTGGTTGGAAATTGGAAAAGGTGTGATGGGTTATTGATAGGCGATTGAAGTGAGAGAGAAATTCAGGGTGTTAGGTTTGAGAGGGTTGGCCTTTTTTTGTGCAAGTTTAGTGAGCTATTCTTATGATATATTCAAAGACGCAAAATATGTGAGTTATTACCAGGTAGGCTACTACCTCAATGCATATAATTAGTAACCCCACAAATAATACCAAGAACCTATAGGTGTTATTAGGATATAGTCAACTACAGTGGTTAAAATGTATTGGAATTAAATGAGTTAGAAATTATTTACATTCTCCAACTCCATCTATTTTTGCCAATAATTGGGCAAAAGAGCACAATTGGGCTGCATGTGTAAACGCAGCCTTATTGACAAAAGATCTGAACTGATTGGTCAAAAGTACCGGAATTGCGCTGGCTGTGTAAACCAGCACAGCCATATTGGCGCAGTATTTGAGGGGTTGTGAATAGTTGCTGACGACTCACCCTGAATTTAATTCCGCTGCTCTATTGATCGCACATACATACATTTGGTCTAAATCTGCCATCCAATAGTCGTTTGTGTGACTTCCGTGATTGGATAATTTCTAACAAATCAGTATCAGAATTGATAACTCATCAAGTAGGCTGGCTCTGGCACAACCCGCTGATTTCTGAGACCAGTCAGAACGGTCAGAAATTGTTTGCGTTGTAGGAATCGTAGGGGAGGGAGGCAAAGTCAGACTCATTTTGGAGAAGAAACTACATTTGGCCGGAGCGATGTGGATGGGTAAACTGTCAAGTTGAATAGGCCTTTGCGCTCACCTTATTTTCTACCACTAGATGGCATTATTGAGGCATGTTTATACACTCATGGTTGGGTGTGTTGAGAGAGCCAAGGGAAGACAGGACAAATGTTGTTATTAGTTTCAATGCACTGTTCTAGTGCATTTATTTTTTGATAGCAGCTTGGGGGGCTAAAACATTTTAACAACAGCCCTTTATTAGCTGTGTGATCATATTTTTTTATAGTCATTCAAGAGAGGAAACAGAACTCCTTACCAGCCTAATGATCTGTATTCGAGCTATTGTACATTTGAAAATTATTTCATGCCTATGATTGTGAAAGTGTGTGTGTGTTGGCCGTACGTGTGAAAGATAATCCTCAGGAATTCTTTATATAAACTGTGATATTAGTGCAGCAAGGGATACTGTTGGCATCCAGATAGTATTTCTCGTTTGGCTTAATTAATACCCTTTCTGCTTTGAAAAGGATCAAACGACTGAAGTCACAGTTGCCGTGCTTATTTTTTGACGCACTGCGTTAAGCTGGGCCTGGGGGGTAGCTAGTGCCATGTTTGTGTGTGATGGCGGAACAGAGTGGCTGAGTGGGCATCATCAGGAGAATCCCGCTATAGGCCCCATCTCCACGTAAACCAGCACGGCAGGGCTTTCCCATGAGCCAAGCCAGGTGCTCGTTTGCATTAATGAATGGAAGGTAATTAAGCAAACATTTAATTCTGGCGTAAAGCTCTAATTCTAAATGCAAGAAAATGCCACTAATTGGGATTATGATAATAACGCCGAACCCGAGCAGAATCTTAAGCAAATTTCTCCAAACCTAACCAAGGTTGGCCCCTGCTAATCTTTTCACCATCAGCAACATGGAAAACAGCTTTATCAGATTTTGAACAGTGTGTGTGTGCGTATGCTCTTATGCAGTGACAGCAATGAGGTGAACCCTGAATGCAGTTTCTCTTAAGGTTGTTTGGCTAAAGTCTCAGGGTCTCAAACAAATATCCTATTGTCCACAACTCAACCGAGTTATGCTTGGACCAATGGCGTGAGGTTTTGTGCAGGACTGTGGTCTCAATAATAATTGAGTCAAAAGGAACCTTCTACGTCTGCAAACCTGACTAGAGGAGGAACCTGCATTCTAGAAGGATGGTTTATATTGGCAGAGGGGGTTTAAAGAGGGGATCGCAGGCTGTCAATGGGCCCCAATAGGCTGGACATCAATAGGGAAGGTTGGACCACTTACCTCCACCAAATAGGACAACTACACGGCTCCAAATGGGATTGCATTATGGGCCTTGACCCCAAGGTCATGGGGTCAAGAAGGGGTGAAGAGAGGTCAGTGCTCATGAACACTTTATGGAGTTCCTCCTTTTTTTCAAAGGACGTGTGGCACTAATTTAAAACTGGTCAAAGATTTGCCCTCTGCCCCCACCCCAAGCGCAAGGTGCTTGTCACTCGGTAATGACCAGCCACCCCAACTCACATGGGTAGAAGGAGAGAAATTGTTAGAGGAGGGGTTGGTTCCCCAAATGACCTGCTACACAGTATATTTTTTATGTATACTTTTAAAAATGTCACTAGCCAATAGAAAAAAAGAAGGGGAGTTTTTAGTTAATGAGCAACAAATTGCAGCACAGCAAATAACAGCATTGGATCTCATTGGAGGGCTGGCATGTACAACATTTTTTTTAAATCGTGTTAAACAGGCATGCCAAGTTGCCTGGGAATCACACAGATATTCTTTACCCATAACCCTTCACCCCAACTCTCATTTCATCCTGTCCCAAATTACCAACAACCTTTGTGTACAACAACATCCCTTGCATTCCAATTAGCACAAACACAATATCAACAGCATTTTTAACATGGACAGCACCAACTCAAACCCTATCATTCCCTAGCTCTGGAGGAATCACTTACACACACATGGACACACCACCATGCACACACACACAAAGTTCTTCCTGCGATGGTGATTTTAAAACAATTCACTTTGACTTAGATGTAGGATCTTAATTTGAGCCAGTTTGCTACAGTAGGAAAATAATCCTGCAGCAACAGGAAATGTGAATTACTATGTGGATTATAATTATTGGACATTTTTGTAGGGGTTGATACATTTTTCGTAAGAGAAGAGTTCTCCTTATTGATCCGTCGCAACATACTACATACATTACATGGCCAAAAGTATGTGGACCTCACTTCAAATTAGTGGATTCATCTATTTCAGCCACACCGTTGCTGACAGATGTATAAAATCAAGCACACATCCATGCAATCTCCATAGACAAACATTGGCAGTAGATGGCCCATACTGAAGACCTAAGTGACTTTCATTGTGGCACCATCATAGGATGCAGCCATTCCAACAAGTCAGTTCATCAAATGTGTTCCTTACTAGAGCTGCCCCTGTCAACAGTAAGTGCTGTTATTGTGAAGTGGAAACTTCTAGGAGCAACAACGGCTCAGCCGGGAAGTGGTAGGCCACACAAGCTCACAGAATGGTACCGCTGAGTTCGGAAGTGCATGGCACGCAAAAATTGTCTGTCCTCAGGTGCTACACTCCAAACTGCCCCTGGAAGCAACATCAGCACAATAACTGTTTGTTGGGAGCTACAAGAAATGGGTTTCCATGGCCGAGCAGCCCCACACAAGCTTAAGATCACAATACGCAATGCCAAGGGTCGGCTGGAGTGGTGTAAAGCTCGCCGCCATTGGACTCTGAAGCAGTGGAAATGTGTTCTCTGGAGTAATGAATCACTCTTCCCCATCTAACAGTCCGACGTATGAACCTGGGTTTGGTGGATGCCAGGAGAACGCTACCTGCCCGAATGCTTCGTGCCAACTGTAAGGTTTGGTGGAGGAGGAATAATGGTCTGGGGCTGTTTTTCATAGTTTGGGCTAGGCCCCTTAGTTCCACTGAAGGGAAATCTTAATGCTACAGCATACAATTACATTCTAGACAATTCTGTGCTTCCAACTTTGTGGCAATAGTTTGGGGGAAGGCCCTTTCCTGTTTCAGCATGACAATGTCCCCATGCACAAAGTGATGTCCATACAGAAATGGTTTGTCGAGATCAGTGTGGAAGAACTTGACTGGCCTGCACAGAGCCTCAACCCCATCGAACACCTTTGGGATGAATTGGATCACTGACTGCGAGCCAGGCCTAATCATCCAACATCACTGCCCGGCCTCACTTATGCTCTTGTGGCAGAATGGAAGCAAGTCCCTGCAGCAATTTGTATTTATTTTTTTAACCTTTATTTAACTAGGCAAGTCAGTTAGGAACAAATTCTTATTTACAATGACGGCCTACCAAAAGGCAAAAGGCCTCCTGCGGGGACGGGGGCCTGGGATTAAAAATAAATGAATAAATACAATATAAATATAGGACAAAATACAGCAATGTTCCAACATCTAGTGGAAAGCTTTCCCAGAAGAGTTGAGGCTGTTATAGCAGCAAAGGGGGAACAAACTCCATATTAATGGCCATGATTTTGGAAAGAGATGTTCGACGAGCAGGTGTCCACATACTTCTGGTGATGTAGTGTAAGTACCTAAATGTAATAACATAGGATTCATCTGTATTGGCCCTGTAGCTGAGGCCTCCAAATGCACTGTAAGAGACTCCCTATTGGCTTTAAAGGCCAATATGCCACTCAATCAATGATTGACAGCTCGAAGAGGTGAGTATAAGATAGAACGAGAGAGAGAGGCAGAGAGTGAGAGAGAGGCAGAGAGAGAGAGAGAGAGTGAGAGATTTTGTCTATCGGACCAAGATTCGTTCATTTGACTGCCAGATGGTGAAGTGTGATTCAACACTCTAGACAACACATTTCCACTAAGTCCAAAAACAGTGAGCTTTACACTACACCAGCCGATTCTTGACCTTGTGCATGGTGATCTTAGGCTTGTGTGAGGCTGCTCAGCTATGGAAACCCATTTCATGGCGACATTCTTAAATGATCATTTTTGCTCGTTGGAACTTGGAACATTTTATTTTATTTTGATATAGGCTATTGCGTTATCGAAGAGCAGGTTTGAAGCTCTGAGAATTGAAGTTTTCAGAGTTTTATTTCTTCACTCTTAATCCGGTTTTTGGAGAACAGCACAGAGAGTGAACGAATAGGCTGCTCGTTCATGCAGAACATGCATCTCGGCAGACACGAACATTTGACCATATAAGAGCGTGACCTCGGCAGTAAGGGCTTCCTCCCTCGGGCTATGATTGTGCTGGTAATAAGATAATTAATCCTGTACCCTCCCTCAAGAGCTAGATGAAATAGCCCGACCTGAAAATAATTTAAACAGATTTGCGTGTTTCCTTTTTGATATAGGGCCTACATCTAGGCCTATATGGGACATGCATGAACAAATAAATAGGTTCAAATAATATCTCTGCAAAATGTTCACGATGAAAATGCGCTAATTCTAAGAAAAATTATATAAAGAAGAGTCCAATGTACATCGCCTATATCATATTTTCGTGATTTTTGTCTTGCTTTTGAAAGCAGCACTTTCCTTTTTTTTTTTAAATCTTTTTTTTTACAATTTATAATCGTATAGACTGATATTTGTGAAAGAAAATGTATCTAATTAAGCTGATAGGCCAATATATCAAGAGATGATTTATGCACGAAATATTGGGCACATTAGGGGCGTATAGGCTATAAATGACACAGATTGGCGTATAACATAATTGTAACCTAATTTGTAAGAAAGGGCCAAAACATCGCAGCATGACAATATTCATCATTTTGAACATTATGCAATACACTTTTTGGGGGCATTTTGCCACTATCGGGAATTATTTTTAAAAGTATGTTAAGTTTCATCTATTAGACGGGGCGCTTGTGCCATGCAATTTAATCTGCCACCCAGTGCAGACGTGTATTGATGTCTGTCGGATCCTTGCCAATGTACTCCCATTATTGGAGCAAGATGTGAGCGAGAACGGGGAGGGAAAGCATTAGAGGGACTCAAGAATATAAGTAGCGCAGAAAGTCTAAAGGCTGTTCATTGCCTACTAGAAAATCACTTCGGCACTAGACAATGTGCATGAATTCGCGCATTATCCACCCAAAAAATAGATTATTATTAAACTGTTTTTTTTTAGTTTTTTTTTACAGTATACCAATTATGGTCTTTAGGCTAGGGTTACTCATTTGAAGGACCCGTGACACAAATTTCCTCGGTGGCAAAGGTCCGGATGGATATCGTCCTTTATCGGAGCTGTGGTACAGCGTCGTAACAAACATAGTCGTCTACGACTTAGGAAAAACGTTGTTATATAAAATTCACATTAAATGAGACAACACATTTGAATTTTTTACAACTTCTTTCGAATGTTAACATGTGTAACATTGCATCAACATGGTTGAAGAACGAAAGTGGTTGCATAATTGTCTATGCACAAAGTACACTGTGAACCATTGTACATGGGGCTTGAATTTTTATATTTATTTTTTTGTATGAAATAAAGTGCATGTTTTCTGGAGAACAAAATAGAGTTGAACAAAATAATAATCTGAATGCACAAAATGTCACTGTGGGCCATGCAATATTCATGTATAAGTCACTCTGGGCCTTGCCCTGCATTAATGAGAGAAATTCCATTTTTTGTCTCCTGCCAATGCTTTGAACTTTGGCACAAATGGTGTGAGAGCTACTCTGAGACACTGGTGCAGGTGTTCATTGGTGAGCCTGGTGTGGTATTTGTTTCTAATAAAATTAATTGTGGTGAAGGCTGATTCACAGCTGTATGTTGAGCCAAACATGGTCAGGATGTAGAGTTTCTTGAGAACAGGGACATCAGCTGCAGGCACCATCTTTCCCCAGAAAGTGACTGGGTCACAATCAGCCTGCTCCTCCAAAACCACATTTTTTCTGCAGCTCAATCAACTCCATTTGAAGTGATGCAACAGCTACCCATCCGAAGATTTGCTACGTCTGACAACTTTGTCACATTTGTGACCAAGAAGGGGTTCTGGATGAGCAGCAGCTGTTCTCTTCCAACAGTGAAGTCATCAAAGCAAGCCTTGAAGTTATCCATCCACTTCTGGTTGAAATCAACATGGTTGGCAACATCTTTGTCTCCCTGCGTTTGCACCAGAAGATTGGGGAAGTGGACAAGTAAATCCCTGGAGATCATTCTTGAAAATCTCAGATTTCTTCAGGAAAGCCCAGACTGATGTTATCATATCACACACTGTGTTGTCCCGTCCCGTCCCTGCAGCTTAACATTCAGTTGATTAAGGTGTGATGTAAAGTCTGTCAAAAATGCAACTGTTTCCATCTTCTCCTCATCTTCCAAAAACTCAGAAAACTGAGTTGCCTTGTCACTCTTTTGATCCGATAAGAAAGATTTGATTTCCTCCAGAATGGCTCAAAAGCATTCCAAAACCATGCCTTTGCTGAGCCATCTGACATTGTTGTGCAGTAGTGAGTCATAAAAACGGCCATGGGCCTCTGTCAGAATGCCTTGTAGCAGCTGGTGTTGAAGGGATAATGTTGCCTCAGCTGATCAGTTTCATCATCGTTGTCATGACCTCAGAACACTCTTTTCCCAGACTGGCACACAGGACAGACTGATGGATGATGCAGTGATATGATGTCAGGTCAGGGTGGTCCTCTTTCAAACGTGCTACCAGTCCCCTCCCTCTTCCTGTCGTGGCTGGAGCTCCATCTGTGGTGATAGATTTGAAGTCAGTGGTCTCCATCACCCTTTTTGTCAGCATCCCTTTGATGGCCTCGTGGATAAGAAAGAGAGGTTTAATTTTATTTATTTTTTATTTCACCTTTATTTAACCAGGTAGGTCCACCAGTTGAGTTTGGCTGGGCCACTCCATTGACACAATTTAGGAGCATTTTGTTTAGCTTTTTATCCCAAATGTAAAACTGACCTGTTGGGATATATATATATTTTTTCTTATTATTACAATGTTTAACCCACCATTATAAAGCTTAGGCTATTGAAATCAGAAGGCTACCGTTTATAGAAAGTTAGCTTTCATGGAAATGCATGGTTTTGTCTGTCTTATTTTTTGCACTAATTTGAGTTGTTTAAGCCTACGTTCCCACCTCACAGAGGGGATCCACTGATCCCCATTGAACTTGATAGCGAAGTGGGTGGGAGCATGGTCGAGGTGAACAGGGTGGGACCAAAGTTGGGGAAAGCTGAACTTCATGCAAATACTGTCACGGCCGTCGAATGAAGTAGACCAAAGCTTAGCTCTGTGAGCGTACATTTTCCTTTTTTATTTTGGAAAGACGCCAACAAAACAAGAAACAAAATTAACAACCGTGAAGCTTACAGGGCTTTAGTGCCACAAAGTTAAATACCCGCATTGAAAGGAGGGAAAAGGGCTACCTAAGTATGGTTCCCAATCAGAGACAACGATAGACAGCTGTCAATGATTGAGCACCATACCCGGCCAAAACATAGAAATACAAAATCATAAAAAACAAAAACATGGAATGCCCACCCCAAATCACACCCTGACCAAACCATATAGAGACATAAAAAGGCTCTCTAAGGTCAGGGCGTGACAGTCCCCCCCCCCCAAAGGTGCGGACATCTGACCGCAAAACCTGAACCTATAGGGGAGGGTCTGGGTGGGCATCTATCCACGGTGGCGGCTCAGGTGCGGGACGCAGACCCCGCTCCACCACTGGCTCACCCCACTTTGGTGGCACTTCTGGTGCGGGGACCCTCGTTGTGGGCCCCGGACTGGGCACCCTCGATGGATCATCACTGGAGGCTTCGTGCCATGGATCATCACTGGAGTGGAGAGACACACAGGAGGCCTGGCTCTGGGAGCAGGCACAGGACTCACCAGGCTGGGGAGACATACTTTCATATCACCCCAAAATGATTTTACACATACAAAAGGTACACTTAATGTGCACCGTTTTAACACAGATTCTCACAAATGGAAACTCGGGAGGGAACACCAAAAAAATGTTGGCTCGAAGCCGTTTTACACAAAAAACCTCTGTGGTAATGTGTTGTAAAAAAGCTAACAGTAAGTGTATCTTTTGTACTTGTAAAGTTATCTTTAGATGATAATTAAGTGTTCAAAGCTTCCAAAACCATATTGCAATCAAGGATCAATTGTTTCTAGATAGAGAGTTTCACACTTGACCAAATCACAATCAAAAGGGGCATGGAATGATTCCAATTTAGCATTGGAGTCAAAAGTACAAGTGTAGATTAAAGAAAATTGTGCATGGCGCATGTGTAAGGCATCAGTCATTCCCCTGACGTCAGGATGAGGTCGCATGCGGGTGATGCTTGAAATTTCGCCAGGCAAGCTGCATTATAATTACACGCCATTATCCTGCAAGCCGAATATTACAAATCAAACATCATGAAAATGGATAAGTAAGATTGTCTCTCCCTTTGAATGAGAACGCTGAATGGGATCATTTACATAGCTAATGTGTGTGTGTTTGTGTATTTTTGTCTGTGCAAACATTAAGTGAATGTTCATTGGATGTCCCTTTTGTGCCAGCTAAAGATATGAATTCTTGAATTAGAGGAAGTTTCACCCCAAGCTGAGGAAATTCAGCAAGCATGTTGTTACATAATGCGTGTCTGTGCGTGTCCCCCCAACGAGTGGTCGTGTGGTTGTCTGGCTCTCACGACTCGTGGCCACAAAAGACCACTGACTAGTTGAGAAAGACTGACTAGACTGAGTCATATTAACATGATGTCACCCCCCCCCCTCGCTGTCTGGAGCTGGTCTCATACACACTCTCCCGCTATCAGTGCCATAACCTCACAAAGACTAGGTCTAGTCAGAGATGATCATACCCACTACACACTCTCAAAGCATCACGCACAACAACAGACACCCTCCGGGTAACACACAAGACACACTGCTTAAAGGCACAATATGTAGAAATCGCCACGCTATTGCCTGGTTGCAAAATGTCTAATAGTTTGCCTAATTCAGTTTATGTGGCAAAATAAGCAAGTAAAGTGTAGCGAATAATTGTGCCATCAAAACTGCTGTGAAATATATTTTCCATAACCAAAAAATATTGTATTTTCAGCTGTTTGAAGCTGGTGTACAAAACCAAAAGTAAAAGATGCAAAAATTAAACTTGAGAATGGGAAGTATAGAAATAGCGCACATAGAACCGATCTACCGCATCTTAAACTTGCTTTCAATGACAATAACAGATCTATAACTCATATACGTCTAATCATTGTTCCACCTAAACCGCTGTAGAGAATCATTGTTCCACCTAAACCGCTGCAGAGAATCATTGTTCCATCTAAACCGCTGTAGAGAATCATTGTTCCACCTAAACCGCCGTAGAGAATCATTGTTCCATCTAAACCGCTGCAGAGAATCATTGTTCCATCTAAACCGCTGTAGAGAATCATTGTTCCATCTAAACCGCCATAGAGAATCATTGTTCCATCTAAACCGCTGCAGAGAATCATTGTTCCATCTAAACCGCTGTAGAGAATCATTGTTCCATCTAAACCGCTGCAGAGAATCATTGTTCCATCTAAACCGCTGCAGAGAATCATTGTTACATTTACATTACATTTAAGTCATTTAGCAGACGCTCTTATCCAGAGCGACTTACAAATTGTTCCACCTAAACCGCTGTAGAGAATAATTGTTCCATCTAAACCGCCGTAGAGAATCATTGTTCCATCTAAACCGCTGTAGAGAATCATTGTTCCATCTAAACCGCTGTAGAGAATCATTGTTCCATCTAAACCGCTGCAGAGAATCATTGTTCCATCTAAACCGCTGCAGAGAATCATTGTTCCACCTAAACCGCTGTAGAGAATCATTGTTCCATCTAAACCGCTGTAGAGAATCATTGTTCCATCTAAACCGCTGTAGAGAATCATTGTTCCACCTAAACCGCTGTAGAGAATAATTGTTCCATCTAAACCGCCGTAGAGAATCATTGTTCCATCTAAACCGCTGTAGAGAATCATTGTTCCACCTAAACCGCTGTAGAGAATAATTGTTCCATCTAAACCGCCGTAGAGAATCATTGTTCCATCTAAACCGCTGTAGAGAATCATTGTTCCATCTAAACCGCTGTAGAGAATCATTGTTCCATCTAAACAGCTGCAGAGAATCATTGTTCCATCTAAACCGCTGCAGAGAATCATTGTTCCACCTAAACCGCTGTAGAGAATCATTGTTCCATCTAAACCGCTGCAGAGAATCATTGTTCCATCTAAACCGCTGCAGAGAATCATTGTTCCATCTAAACCGCTGTAGAGAATCATTGTTCCATCTAAACCGCTGCAGAGAATCATTGTTCCATCTAAACCGCTGTAGAGAATCATTGTTCCATCTAAACCGCTGCAGAGAATCATTGTTCCATCTAAACCGCTGTAGAGAATCATTGTTCCATCTAAACCGCTGTAGAGAATCATTGTTCCATCTAAACCGCTGTAGAGAATCATTGTTCCATCTAAACCGCTGTAGAGAATCATTGTTCCATCTAAACCGCTGTAGAGAATCATTGTTCCATCTAATCCGCTGTAGAGAATCATTGTTCCATCTAAACCGCCGTAGAGAATCATTGTTCCATCTAATCCGCTGTAGAGAATCATTGTTCCATCTAAACCGCTGTAGAGAATCATTGTTCCATCTAATCCGCTGTAGAGAATCATTGTTCCATCTAAACCGCTGTAGAGAATCATTGTTCCATCTAAACCGCTGCAGAGAATCATTGTTCCATCTAAACCGCCGTAGAGAATCATTGTTCCATCTAAACCGCTGCAGAGAATCATTGTTCCATCTAAACCGCTGTAGAGAATCATTGTTGTTCCATCTAAACCACTGCAGAGAATCATTGTTCCATCTAAACCGCTGTAGAGAATCATTGTTGTTCCATCTAAACCACTGCAGAGAATCATTGTTCCATCTAAACCGCTGCAGAGAATCATTGTTCCATCTAAACCGCTGCAGAGAATCATTGTTCCATCTAAACCGCTGCAGAGAATCATTGTTCCATCTAAACCGCTGCAGAGAATCATTGTTCCATCTAAACCGCTGTAGAGAATCATTGTTCCATCTAAACCGCTGTAGAGAATCATTGTTCCACCTAAACCGCTGTAGAGAATCATTGTTCCACCTAAACCGCTGTAGAGAATCATTGTTCCACCTAAACCGCTGTAGAGAATCATTGTTCCACCTAAACCGCCGTAGAGAATCATTGTTCCATCTAAACCGCTGCAGAGAATCATTGTTCCACCTAAACCGCTGTAGAGAATCATGCTGTGAAATATATTTTCAATAACCTAAAATACCATATTTTCATCTGTCAAACTATGTGTACAATCTGGAAGGCGGAAGAAACGCACATCTGTTTAGACGAGGAGCTGGTAGAACACTTGAAAAAGAAAAGTAGAGCCGCACAGCTCCAATTCAATTGTGATAATTGTGTTTTTGCTATCTATTGTAAATACTGTTTGTAGGCCTATGTAGCCAAATTGTATCTATGATTGTATGTCATCCATTCATACTTTTTTATGTGTTCTATTTACATCTGTAAATCGAACAACGAAATCAAGATACAGCCGGCCATGATTACAGACACCTGTGTGTGCCATTTCAAACTATATGAACTAGTGACCTGCAGTGTTTGTCATTATACCCTCATGAAGACAAATTATTGCATCAGAGTCCCTTTTCTTTTTCAAGCGGTGCGTTCAAAAATAAAACTTAAGGACAGAAAAGCAAAGAAATAGCACAGTTAGAACGAATTGACTGCTTATCAGACTTGCTTTCAATGAGAGATTACAGATCTGTAACTCGCATTTCAATGTGAATTTTGTCAGGTTGCACACAAAGCTGCTGCGTTATCTTTGTTGAATGTTCATGAGTTTGATGACTGTTGGAATGAATGAGGCTGCAGTTCTAATGATGAACAAGGGGCTCTTACAGGGGCGGGCAACTCCAGTCCTCGGGTGCCTGATTGCTGTCACACTTTTTCTCCTTCCCTAGCAAACACAGCTGATTAATCAAAATGCATTCTGAACTGAAGATCATGATTACAGTAGTTGATTATTTGAGTCATGTCTCAACGTCAACAGTGAAGAGGCAACTCCGGGATGCTGGCCTTCTAGGCAGAGTTGCTGGCTTTCTAGGCAGAGTTGCAAAGAAAAAGCCATATCTCAGACTGGCTAATAAAAAGACAAGATTAAGATGGGCAAAAGAACACAGACACTGGACAGACGAACTCTGCCTAGAAGGCCAGCATCCCAGTGTGACGCTTCTCGTTGGTGGAAGGAGAGGAGGACCAAAATGCAGCGCGGTAAGTGTCCGTCATGTTTTAATTGAACAAACTGAACACTACACAAAATAATAACGAAGAGAAAACGAAACAGTTCTGCCAGGTGAACAGACACTAAACAGAAATTAAACACCCACAACCAAAATGGGGAAAACAGGCTACCTAAGTATGATTCTCAATCAGAGACAACGAACGACACCTGCCTCCGATTGAGAACCATACTAGGCCAAACACATAGAAATATAACAACCTAGAAAAAAAGAACATAGACTACCCACCCCAACTCACGCCCTGACCAACCTAACACAACTACATAAAAAAGGAACTAAGGTCAGAACGTGACACCCAGAGTCGCCTCTTCACTGTTGACGTTGAGACTGGTGTTTTGCGGGTACAATTTAATGAAGCTGCCAGTTGAGGTCTGTTTCTCAAACTAGACACTCTAATGTACATGTCCTCTTGCTTAGTTGTGCCCCGGGGTCTTCTACTCCTCTTTATATTCTGGTTAGGGCCAGTTTGCACTGTTCTGTGAAGGCAGTAGTACACAGCGTTGTATGAGATCCTCAGTTTCTTGGCAATTTCTCACATGGAATAGCCTTCATTTCTCAGAACAAAAATAGACTGACGAGTTTCAGAAGATAGTTCTCTGTTTCTGCCCATTTTGAGCCTGTACTCAAACCCACAAATGCTGATGCTCCAGATATTCAACTAGTCTAAAGAAGGCCCGTTTTATTGCTTCTTTAATTAATCAGGACTACAGTTTTCAGCCTTTTCAGTTTTCTAATGATCAATTAGCATTTTAAATTGATAAACTTGGATGAGCTAACACTATGTGCGATTAGAATGGCCTTAATGAATTGCTCAGTGACTTTTAACGTGGCACAGTCAAAGGATGCCACCTTTCCAACAAGATAGATTTTCAAATTTATGCCCTGGTAGAGATGCCCCGGTCAACTGTAAGTGCTGTTATTGTGAACTGGAAACATCTATGAGCAACAACGGCTCAGCCGCGAAGTAGTAGCCAACACAAGCTCACAGAATTGGACCGCTGAGTGGTGAAGAGCGTAGTGTGTGAAAATAGTCTATCCTCAGTTGTAACACTCACTACCGTGAGTGTTACAGGTCCTAATCCAGGCACTTGTCATCTCCCGTCTGGATTACTGCAACTCGCTGTTGGCTGGGCTCCCTGCCTGTGCCATTAAACCCCTACAACTCATCCAGAACGCCGCAGCCCGTCTGGTGTTCAACCTTCCCAAGTTCTCTCACGTCACCCCGCTCCTCCGCTCTCTCCACTGGCTTCCAGTTGAAGCTCGCATCCGCTACAAGACCATGGTGCTTGACAACAGAGCTGTGAGGGGAACGGCACCGCAGTACCTCCAGGCTCTGATCAGGCCCTACACCCAAACAAGGGCACTGCGTTCATCCACCTCTGGCCTCCCTACCACTGAGGAAGTACAGTTCCCGCTCAGCCTAGTCAAAACTGTTCGCTGCTCTGGCCCCCCAATGGTGGAACAAACTCCCTCACGACGCCAGGACAGCGGAGTCAATCACCACCTTCCGGAGACACCTGAAACCCCACCTCTTTAAGGAATACCTAGGATAGGATAAAGTAATCCTTCTCACCCCCCCCCTTAAATGATTTAGATGCACTATTGTAAAGTGGCTGTTCCACTGGATGTCATAAGGTGAATTCACCAATTTGTAAGTCGCTCTGGATAAGAGCGTCTGCCAAATGACTTAAATGTAAATGTACCGTGTTCCAAACTGCCTCTGGAAGCAACGTCAGCACAACAACTGTTCATTGGGAGCTTCATGAAATAGGTTTCCATGGCTGAGCAGCCTCACACAAGCCTAACATCCCCAATGCGCAATGCCAAGCGTTGGCTGAAGTGGTGTAAAGCTTGCGCCATTGGACACTGAAGCAGTGGAAAAGCGTTCTCTGGAGTAATGAATCACGCGACACAATCTGGCAGTCCAACGGACAAATCTGGGTTTGGTGGATGCCAGGAGAAAGCTACCTGCCCGAATGTCTAGTGCCAACTGTAAAGTTTGGCGGAGGAGGAATAATGGTCTGGAGCTGTTTTTCATGGTTTGGTCAAGGTCCCTTAGTTCAATTGAAGCAAAATCTTAACGCTACAGCATACATTTACATTCTAGACGATTCTGTTCTTCCAACTTTGTGGCAACAGTTTGGGGAAGGCCCTTTCCTGTTTCAGCATGACAATGCCCCTGTGCACAAAGCGAGGTCCATCCAGAAATGGTTTGTCGAGATCGATGTGTAAGAACTTGACTGGCCTGCACAGAGCCTTGACCTCAACCCCATCGAATACCTTTGGGATGAATTGGAACACCGACTGCGAGCCAGGCCTAATCGCCCAACATCAGTGTCCGACCTTAATAATGCGCTTGTGGCTGAATAGAACCAAGTCCCCGCATCAATGTTCCAGAGTCGAGTGGAAACCCTTCCCAGAAGAGTGGAGGATGTTATATTAGGAGAGCTGAATAAATCAAGAGACAAAAGTGAGAGACAAGAATTAATCAAATAAATCCTCACAGCAAAGGAATGTAGCTTGTTAGCTAGAAAATGAACATCCTGACAGTCCCTGGCAGGGTGCTGTGCAATCATCCTACTCCAACTATTGACATGGATAATGTGCCATTTCTTATTCAGTGTGAAGGAAATGAGTGGGTCTTGCCTTGATGACTGTATTAGCTTTACACTACTTGTCCTATAGATTTTTGTAGTCTTAAGTAATTACTTGGAATAAACTGATCGCTAAAATGATCCTTATCCCGGAATAGCATGCGGGATGTTGATTCAAGCTATCTGCTCCTGCTTGCTAGCAACAGATCTACTTGTTGTAACCAGCTAACGAGCAAGCTAGCTGCATTACTAAGGTGGCTGCGTTCTAAGTTGGGAGTCATTTTACAGCTTGGATTGATGGTATCACGTTTCTATAACTACAAAGTTTGATTACAAATAAATACAAAATACTTTACCTGATAGCAGTTTGCTGGACAGAGATATCTCGAGCTGTCATCAGCTGTGATTAGTACCTTAGATACAGAGGACTTGATTGGCAGATGTGATCAGCAGAGATGGTTCCTTGATAGTACAGATGTTTTGATTGGTTTACAGTTTAGTATACTCGGCGGTGTTCGCCTGTCCAGCTAGTAAGTAAGTATATATACGGAAATGTGCTCAGAATATCTAAATATACACAATATGTAAAACCAGCTTCTACCTCGACATAGATTGTCTTGAAAGCTGAAGCCCCCCCCCCCCCCTACTTCCACTCAACTCTCCAGGCGGGTTGGGATTCCCTGAGCTCATTACCATGTGAAAGACCTCAGTTCCTGTGAACTTATGTGTCCTCTGATCCCTCCCCTTTATGCCTGGCAGACAACAAATAGCTGTGCTGATGATGGAAGGTCCCCCCCTCTTCTATTCTCACCCTGCCCTGTGGTTCTCACCCCGCCCCTCTGTCCGGCTGCAGACGACACACCCAGGACCCTGGAAAAAAGACTCCAAGACAGGTTGTTCCAGACATGTCTGTCCAGGTCTGTTCCCAAGCCCCTCTATTAGTTTGTGAAATGCATGTATGTTCCCTGCCTACTCAGAGACTCCAACACATTTTAATTAGATAATTGGAACCATTGTGGGTACAAATATTTTATAAGTCATATGGATGCATTGACTGGCAAGACTGCAAGTCATTTCTCAATAGCACTTAAAACACACACGATTTTTTATTTGACCTTTATTTTACTAGGCAAGTCAGTTAAGAACAAATTCTTATTTTCAATGACGGCCTAGGAACAGTGGGTTAACTGCCTGTTCAGGGGCAGAACGACAGATTCGTACCTTGTCAGCTCGGGGATTCGATCTTGTAACCTTTCGGTTACTAGTCCAACGCTCTAACCACTAGGCTACCCTGCCACCCCACAATGTGTCAGACACTGGCACAAACACATTCCCACACTGTCAGACTAGAGACTTGCATGCACACACACCTCTAATACAGACATGTCTACACCAACACACAGACACTCCCACTTCATGCATGCACTCCCACACACAAACTCTCTCTCTCTCTCTCTCTCTCTCTCACACACACACACACACACACACACACACACACACACACACACACACACACACACACACACACACACACACACACACACACACACACACACACACACACACACACACACACACACACACACACACACTCCTTGCTTGCACTCCCACACACAAACTCTCTCTCTCTCTTTTTTCTCTCTCACACACACACACAAACACACACACACACACACACACACACACACACACACACACACACACACACACACACACACACACACACTCCCACTTCTTGCTTGCACTCCCACACACAAACTCTCTCTCTCTTTCTCTCTCTCTCACACACACAAACACACACACACAGAAAGAGAGAGAGTCAGTCAGACACACTCCCACAGTCTGACACAGACAGACTGAAGGGCCTTGTCTCGTCTGTCTTTCTTTCAGCTGTCTGCTCCGTCTGACCCATTCTTTTCATATGTGTAATTAAGTGCTTAAAAACCCTCCAAAGGGCCATGACATACTCATGGCTGATTTCTTACCATGTCTCATGTATGTGTGTCTGTGTCTGAAGCCCCCCCCCCCCCCAATCTACGTGAAGTTGTTTTCTCATCTTCTTAGACCCCCTATTATTTGTCTAGTCAAGTGATACTTCAGTTAAGACAATTTCAACAGCCCCAGACTGACTGTGTGGGAAACAAGGAAGCAAGTGAATGAGTCTGATTTGTAGACAGAAGAAGAAAGCCGGACAATGATCTTTTCTCAGCCAGTTGCTGGATGTGGATGGATGCTTAAATGTGCATTCCAGCGCATGATCTTTATAATGCATGCAGTTTTTTTTAGTCATTGTTAGGGTCCTTAGGCTTCTTCAAGGTCTGACTACAACAGTGAGTGAACACACACACACACATACACACACGCAAACATTGCCTAGGCAATTTCGTAAATACACCACCATGAATGACTTGCCATCTCTGTGTGTAGTATGTGTGAAGTATCAGTAAATGTGTGCATGTGTGTGTGTATGTTGAGTACTAATGCTAGCTAGGATGTCCCCCCACTTCCTTTTCTCTGACTGTCCCTGAGGGTACTCCACTGTGACCCCTAACCCCTGCCTGACCTCTGAGTGTGCTCCGGCAACAAGGGAGGTCAAGAGCTCAACCTCATCACCAGCCTTCAGGATCACTTAGACCAGAGGTCAAGAACCAATTAATTTGGCTTCGACCCTCTCTGTCACATTGCAAAGGCACAGCTCTACTTCTGGTCCAGTCAGTGGTGATGGGGGGAAAACATCGGTACGGTTACATATCTGGATATCCTTTTTGACGATGTATCAAATCGTATCGTTTCGACAATATCGCAATATATTTTTGCGCTAGTTTGCTGTACCCACGCCAACACTCCAGTATTTTCTCTTCATAGCTTTGTTCTCCCCTCTTTTTAAATAGGGACCCAATTTGTTTTCAGCACTTTTGTTTCCGTGACTGATCAAAACTGGTTTTCTTCGGGCTCTCGCGTGTCTCTCTGCAGCAGACATATGGTGAGCATGGAACATCAAATCACAGTGTTGAATTCCAATTCCCCTCCATGATTCAGACAGGTCGGGTTAAATGCGGAAGACATTTATCGGTTGAATGCATTAAGTTGTGCAACTAGCTAGGTATCCCCCTTTTCCCTTACCCAATACATGTACAGTAGAATCGTGAGAATCGCATAACATCGGCACCTAAGAATCGTGATAATATTGTATGGTGAAATCAATAGCAATTCCCAGCCCCAACAGTAAGGCTGACATTTTCTTCATAAAAGCACACGCAGTGAGTTTTTTTAACCTTTATTTTACTAGTCCAATGCTCTAACCACTAGGCTACCCTGCCGCCCCAGTTACATAACTATAACACTTAAATCGACAGGATAAGTAGACAGGACTCAGGTCTCCTTCTGTCCGCCTGTATAGTTTACCTGGAAATCTATCCTATTATGACCATACATAGGACATTTTCCTAAAGCGGAATAGCAGTGTGGGACGGTGGAAGAAGGTGAGGACCAAAGCGCAGCGTGGTATGTGTTCGTCATTTTAATGATGAAGCTGAACACTAAACAACAAGCAACAAAAGAACAACCGAAACAGCTCCGTCAGGTGCAAAACACGCTCAACAGAAAGTAACTACCCACACCACACAGGTGGGAAAAGGCTACCTAAGTATGGTTCTCAATCAGAGACAACGATAGACAGCTGCCTCTGATTGAGAACCACACCCGGCCAAACAACCCAGAAATCCAAAACATAGAAAATGAACATAGAATGCCCACCCTAGTCACACCCTGGCCTAACCAAAATAGAGAATAGAAACCTCTCTGGCCAGGGCGTGACACAGTGAGCATTGCAAAGACATGTAAATGCCCATTATCCCAGGTGAGTTTAGAGTGCTGAAACTAGTGAATGCACAATTTTTCAGCCATGACTTTTCTTGAATCAATACACCCCTTGCCAGCCTCTTTCCCCGCCCATTTGCCCATGGCATTTACCTTTTAGACGAGAAGGATGTATCTGCTGCCCTAAGAACTGAATAGGGAGGGAGAGCACCACAGGTGGGTTTGTGGGGACACCCCCAGAGGCCTATCAGAACATCACAGAACATCACCTATCAGTCATCACAAGTTGATCAAGAGTCACACAAATTGTGGATTTCGCAGACTGTCTAAGGATATATGTGGATGGAATGCATGTACGCACACACACACACTCACACACACGCACACACAATTACACACATCCAAGTCCACCATTGTCCCTGCAAGGTCTCTGAGTCTGCACCCGGTCTAATTTCTCAATGTCTGCGGTGACTTGCTTCTTATGCCTTGCGTGTTGTGCTTCAGCTCCAGGATATTTTTTACTTGAACCAAATAAGTAAAGGATCGTTAGATCAGCATACCACATGCGATTTAGATCAACGATTGAGTTAAGCCCAGAGCCAGATCGAACAAACAATAACAATACTGTTTCACTAGTAACTGCAAATTGGGACTGTGATAGTCCTTCAGGTTTACAAAGAAACGTGTCTATTTATATCCAATGTCTATGAATCAAGGTCGTTATAGTTTTGTGATTTTTCCATTCATTTTTATTTGAAGTTTAGTTTCAGTTCGTTTTAAGACTTGATTTACTCGTTTTTATTCAGCTTCAGTTTGATAAAAACATATATATTTTTTATATTATTGAGGTTCAGTGTTAGGGTTCAGGATAGAAAGTAGACTCATGCATGGGAGGCTAGAAGCCATGTATACGTAGGCCAATAGCAGGGGTAATCAAGTAAAGGTCCATATGGATATTGCCATTTATTCTTCTTGGCAGAGAGAAACATTAGCCGTTTTAAAGCACATTTTGTGCAATTCTATACATTTGCCACACTTATTTGTGTTCATATGATACCAGGAATCGAATCCTGACTGAATTCCAAAAATAAAATAACGGCCTCACCTTGTCTTTATCTGAAATTCTTTGTGGGTGCTGTTCAGATGAACTCTGGTGTTGGTTGGAGTTCTCCTTTAAAAAAAAAAATAGCATCGTGTGTGGAACAGATATCGTCTGCCACTACATACATTTTGCTTTGATCATTTCCAGCAATGTAATCCCATACAGGGCTTTGCCTTTTGCGACCCACCACCGCTGTTGTTAGGTTTGTTGCTGCCGTTGTTTACACTCATGTTCACACCTGTGGTTAACACTCATGCTCTGATTTTTTCTCACCTGTTAGCTACTGATAGCTAGTGATAGTGATGCACAAGCTAGGCCTATTTGAAACACTGCCGTCTACAGCCAGCTTTTACCCACCAGATTCAAAGCTTTGAAAACCTCATTTGTTTTTTGCCAAAAGTAATTTAAAAAAAAACATTTAAAAAAAAACATTATTTATGATGGTTTTTATTTGATTTGAGTTTGTTCTGGCTGTCAAATACAATAGTTTCAGTATAGTTTTAGTTTTTCAGGTGTTTTTCTTCGTTATTTTGTTAACTTAATTGTTTTTCCAATTTTAGTTTCAATTTTCATTTTAGTTTTTGTTTACTATAATAACCTTGGTACTGTGGACCCCTTGACAGGGTTTAGTCTCAGACAAGTTTGGGCCAACTATGTAGACCTGTCCCACAGCAGGAATTTGGGAACTTGGGACAGGTCAATAAAATGTAGACTGGGATACACCCTTGAACTTGAACCGTATCTCGGTCCCCTAGAGATCCCACGTTTTCCTCAGTCTACCCTCAAGCCCCCCCTTCTCTGCAATACTCAGCCTCCTATTGTGGAGCTGTCTGCTCACAATCTCCCGTCTGCCCTTCTCTAAACCCCCTCCATCTTCTGACCCACCCCCTTCTTCAGTCCTGGGGGACTCCTGTAGTAGACAAACCACAGAGACGTGCGTTTTAGAATGCTAATCGGGGCCTTGGATGGCATTCCCACTACTGGGCTCCCAGACATGTCCTTTTGTTTTTGACTCTTTTCAAATCAGGATGTTCCCCTAACTTTCTGCTGTCTGGAGTTACGGCTAAGTTCCCAAGACTGACTTCAGACATACCTATCATGTTATTACCTTGGTTGCGATTTCCCCCCAAAAAATGGTCCAGATGAGAATGGAATAAATCATCCTTGTTAAAATCAAGACAAAACAAAATATTGAACTTTCATGCTATCCACCATATAGTATAAATTGGTATATAAAACAGTAAGAGACAGAAGTCCATAAAGTGACAAACTTTCAACAAGATTGTTAAAGTGCTATTGGCAACATGCCAGTAACACTTTCTATGATTGTGGTAATGATAGAGGGAACTTTTGAAGCACTCGTAATGTATTGTCGTAAAGTCAGAGGACAGTTGGATCTGGTTAGGAACAAAACACTAACCATGTGCTCCCCCGGCGATCACACTAATCAAAGTCCGCATTGAGTCAAGCTTCTTGGAAGTGGACAGTGGGAGAATCGAGTTTCCTTGATTCCTCGTGTCCTCTCCTCGCCTCTTTCTCAAAACCTGTTGGATGAGGTCAGATTCAAGGAAATGCAATTGAGATTCTCCAATAGTATTGCCACACTACTTCCGCCTCAACTTTCAAGTATCTCTGCATTTTAGCTGGATATACGTGTCAATGGATCCCACTTCTGACACCGATGTACCAATCAAGGTAGTTGACTCTGGCTAGGATCAAACCAGCAACTCTGTACTCCAAAGGCAGGTGCACAAGCCGTAGTGTCAGTGTCGTTACTTGGAGATAGTGGTATGTGCTCAACAAAGGCAGGATTGTTAAATAATACATAACAATACACGCCACAAAGCACCTAGTAAGACTGTATCAAGCCATTAAATTGGTGGCCAATTATTGACACAAAATAACTGCCTGTAAAATGGCTCTGCTTTGCTAAGTTCTGATGATAACAGCTGGCCATGTCGCGATGTCTCACATTAATTGCCCAGATGCGGCCCGCGGTTCCTCTGGAATTGCGCAACCGTGTAAACATTGATCATTCGTGTGCTATGTGCTTATGTTCCCGTCTGAACACATGGCTCCTTGGTTGACACTAAAAGCGGTCCCTCAAAATGAGAGCAACCGTAGGCCAGCTGAAGAACAAGTGAACTCTGCTGTAAAAAGGCTACAATGTAGATGATGGTGATTCTCATTAAAATGTTCAGGGGTTTTCTTTTACTGTAAAGTACTATTTCTTTCATACAGTCTATGCCTCAGAACCTGGATCCTGGAATACTGTGACTCCAGGTAACTTCCTTAGTGAAGAAATACTAATTTATGAAATCTCAATGCAAACTTACGCTGAACTATGACTTGACTCGATGAAAAACAAACTGAATAGATAGATTGAAAATCCAGATAGACATTTGTGTCATTTTTTCTCTTCCAATGTAAACCTTTATTGTTTGTGTAAACTAATCCTGCATAGTACACAGTACATGGTACAAGAATGAATCAGTCCCATACAGTCAGGATTCAGAGGCCATGTGCAAACATGACTAACACAGGCTATACATTTTGAGGGACATAGTGCACTCATGCAAGCATCTCTTTAAAATCCAACATTGTCATTAAAACATTGCGTTCACCCTCAACATAGTGTGCATACTTCCTCCATAAAAATGACATACATTCCAAATAGTGCACACATTCCATCAATTACACTCTTGCTTTCTACATGATACGTACTTCTACAGATACTTCGTTCTGACTGTTTAGTTTAAACTCCTCGTGTAGAGCCCACATTCACTCTGACTGTTTAGCTTAAACTCCTCGTGTAGAGCCCACATTCACTCTGGCTGTTTAGTTTAAACTCCTCGTGTAGAGCCCACATTCACTCTGGCTGTTTAGTTTAAACTCCTCGTGTAGAGCCCACATTCACTCTGACTGTTTAGCTTAAACTCCTCGTGTAGAGCCCACATTCACTCTGGCTGTTTAGTTTAAACTCCTCGTGTAGAGCCCACATTCACTCTGGCTGTTTAGTTTAAACTCCTCGTGTAGAGCCCACATTCACTCTGACTGTTTAGTTTAAACTCCTCGTGTAGAGCCCACATTCACTCTGGCTGTTTAGTTTAAACTCCTCGTGTAGAGCCCACATTCACTCTGGCTGTTTAGTTAAAACTCCTCATGTAGAGCCCACATTCACTCTGGCTGTTTAGTTTAAACTCCTTGTGTAGAGCCCACATTCACTCTGGCTGTTTAGTTTAAACTCCTCGTGTAGAGCCCACATTCACTCTGGCTGTTTAGTTAAAACTCCTCATGTAGAGCCCACATTCACTCTGGCTGTTTAGTTTAAACTCCTCGTGTAGAGCCCACATTCACTCTGGCTGTTTAGTTTAAACTCCTCATGTAGAGCCCACATTCACTCTGATTGCACAATCCTCACAACAAATTGCATAGTAACCCACTACATATAGTGTGGTCTTGATAACAGTATTTCTAGACTATAGCATATTGCATACTTGCTCATATAGTGCATATTTGTTGTTCATGTGGAGTACACATTGTTGTTAAACCGTACAGTACATTACACTATCAAACACATTTTTCATACAGCCATTTCATCGTTTTTCTAAAACTTGCAACAGCAAAAATATGAAACATTTTCAACATTGTGGAAGTTAATCCAAAAAATGACACAAATCAAAATACACTGCTCAAAAAAATAAAGGGAACACTAAAATAACACATCCTAGATCTGAATGAATGAAATATTCTTATTAAATACTTTTTTCTTTACATAGTTGAATGTGCTGACAACAAAATCACACAAAAATTATCAATGGAAATCAAATCTATCAACCCATGGAGGTCTGGATTTGGAGTCACACTCAAAATTAAAGTGGAAAACCACACTACAGGCTGATCCAACTTTGATGTAATGTCCTTAAAACAAGTCAAAATGAGGCTCAGTAGTGTGTGTGGCCTCCACGTGCCTGTATGTCCTCCCCACAACGCCTGGGCATGCTCCTGATGAGGTGGCGGATGGTCTCCTGAGGGATCCGCCAACTCCTGGACAGTCTGTGGTGCAGAACGTTCTCCACGGCGTCTCCAGACTCTGTCATGTCTGTCACCTGCTGTGAACCTGCTTTCATCTGTGAAGAGCACAGGGCGCCAATGGCGAATTTGCCAATCTTGGTGTTTTCTAGCAAATGCCAAACGTCCTGCACGGTGTTGGGCTGTAGGCACAACCCCAACCTGGGCCCTCATACCACCCTCATGGAGTCTGTTTCTGACCGTTTGAGCAGACACATGCACATTTGTGGCCTGCTCGAAGTCATTTAGCAGGGCTCTGGCAGTGGTCCTCCTGCTCCTCCTTGCACAAAGGCGGAGGTAGCGGTCCTGTTGCTGGGTTGTTGCCCTCCTGAGCTGCACTACCTGAGCCACTTGTGTGGGTTGTAGACTCCGTCTCATGCTACCACTAGAGTGAAAGCACCGCCAGCATTCGAAAGTGACCAAAACATCAACCAGAAAGCATAGGAACTGAGAAGTGGTCTGCGGTCACCACCTGCAGTACTACTCCTTTATTGGGGGTGTCTTGCTAATTGCCTATAATTTCCACCTGTTGTCTATTCCATTTGCACAACAGCATGTGAAATGTATTGTCAATCAGTGTTGCTTCCTAAGTGGACAGTTTGATTTCACAGAAGTGTGATTGACTTGGAGTTACAGTGTGTTGTTTAAGTGTTCCCTTTATTTTTTTGAGCAGTGTATGAATTGCAGTTGCTCCGAATGATAGTCACATTATTGGTTACAAAAAGCGGCAAAAGTTACAAAATATAAAAGCTGCATAGAGTAAAAATGTCCACATGAAATCCCAGAAATAATTGGAGTTGTGTGGAAAAATGTATATGAAACTTTGCAGTCGATCCATTAGAACCAATCTGAAGATGTATAGATGTCCCTG
The DNA here is from genome assembly GCF_036934945.1 of Oncorhynchus masou masou. Classification (NCBI taxonomy): domain Eukaryota; kingdom Metazoa; phylum Chordata; class Actinopteri; order Salmoniformes; family Salmonidae; genus Oncorhynchus; species Oncorhynchus masou. The sequence continues at coordinate 34,665,193 of NC_088224.1, read as the reverse complement.
CACAGTTAAGTAAATGAACCAGTCCAATGTTTATATTTCGATATTGATACATTTGTTTAAAAATGTATCCAAGCAGTTGAGGAAAAACAAGTGTAAAATCCCAACATGTTTTTTTGGTCTGGACCAGAGAGCAGAAACCATTCTACGTTGCACTTTCATTTCATTTCTCTCGCATCACCCTACAATATTTAACAAGATTGTCCTTGGAAAAAAAATCAAAGCCCTCAGAGAATTTTAATGATTCTCAGAAGCAAATGATAAAATAGTTTGTTGATTCATTTGCATAGATTTCAAGATGCATTTCTATGTTTCTATTTTTAATGAATTTCATGTGTTCTATCTATACACACATTATCGGAATACTATGTGCTCTGTCCAACACTTGTTTGCCTCCCCTTGACAATAAAATCAGTGATGGATTCCACCACTAAGCCATATAACCTCCTCCAGTGTCAAATATCATTTTTTTGCCAGGTACTGTAGCATAAGTGCATGATAAATCCAATAACCATTAACCAGAATCAGTTTACAAGACCTTTACTATGACTTGTGGTGTGTGTGTTGCTTACAATCCGAGAACAGAACTTGCGTTGAGTGAGAGTGACGCAGAGTGCGTGCACATACACAGACAAGCACAAGTAAACAAACAAGCACACATACGCATCGACAGATCAGGTGACCCGCGGCCCCCGAACGTACGGCAGATGTGATAGATACAGCTGTGTGTAGAGTCGTCTCAGAGAGGCCGGTGTACCGTCACAACACAGCGCACACAGCGCACACACGCACACACTTCTCACAACCCTCACTAAACACAGGGCTAGTGGCCTATGCCGTCTGTGTTGAATGGTATACTCCGGCTCCGGAACAACAAGTCTGCTTCAAGGTCTATGTGTCTACCATTCGGACTCATGGGCGTTCCATACGCCAGTCCAGTATGCTTCAATATGGGTATTAGTCTATGTTCTTCTCAACTATCATGGTCCACATCCGGCTGCTTATCACAGATATGTCCATTTGTGTCCATGTATCCAGCCAGTTAGCTGTGGGAGGACAGAAACGCAACAGTTCACAGTGGTCTGTTTAAACTTCTACTTTGATTGGTATATCCGGACGTTCAGAAGACAGTCTGGGGGTTAGGCCCACAGAAGCAGCTGTAGTTGAGTATCCATTGGTATCCATGACTCAACAGTACATTACCCCATGTTCAGGCCAGGCATGTGCCCAAAGTTCACCCAAACTAAAGGGAGATCCCTCAATGTCAACAAAGTGCTTCAGGTTTAACAAGAGGAGTCAATCCGGTTCCATTTAGGTCAGGTGGGCACCATTATGTTCGGAAATGGACATTGGTGAGGTGGGGTGGCCGTCGGCAGGTGGTGGACTTCAGAGTGAGGCGGAGTCAGATGACTGGCCTTGACATCATAACTTCAATGTGATGGGTCACCTAGGGGGGATTGAAGGGCAGAGGTTAAACGTGCTCCCTTTTATGGGTCTAACAGGCAAGCTTGCATTAGTAGGGCGAAGCAGAGGGGAATTTTGGGTAGAATGGGATTCAATTTGAGCCAAGAATTTCCTCTCTTCATGGACCCCCTCTGTGTGTGAGTGGATCTACTACAAGGATTGTAATATGGTGCCAAATGACATATACCTCAAAGGAACTTTTAATACAATGCGTATGTCTTAACATGTAATTGTAGAGTAATGCGTCTGCCATATACTTTATAGTACAGCTGTCACTTATGTTGAGATATACTTAATATTCTGACTTGATACACTTGTCCTCAGCTGGACACCCCTCCTCACAACACGCACGCACGCACACGCACACACACACACAGACACACACCCCCAGACCTAGCTAGACAGGTCTGCAATATGCCTTGCCCCCCCCCCACATGTCTAGTAGCTACAGTCCAGACACAAGCTGCCCTCTACCCACCACCCCAATCCCAACAGACACACACCCAGTTACTCCCCCCCTCCACCTCCCTCCCGCCCTCATCCATTCCCAACACAGTCTCAGTCTCCATCGCCCCACCACTGTCATTGTCTAAGCCCCTGACTATTTTCCCACGCTTTATTTGTCTTTGTCCTGTTTGTGGCTGGCGGTTGGGGCCCTGATGAGGTCGCCATGGCAACCCACGTTGGCATTCCCCTGATTGGTGTACGTGGCGAGCTAATTATTCAGTGCATACGCTTTAAATAAACAATAAAGTAGGACGAATGGAAATGTGGACCCGAGTATTAGACAGGCTGTGATTAACACTAAGCTGCAATGACAACAAAACCTTTGAGGGGATACTGTTTCAGTGGGACGACCTAATTCTCTTCTTACTTCGCCATCCAAATATGTTCAAAGGATTTAGAATGTAAATGATTGATGTTGTAATTTTTTTAATACAATAAAAAGATAATTCTCATTACAAGTCCAACTCTAATTGTATTTCTTTGATTATATCTTGTTTGCTTTCAAACAAATCAGAATGTTGATATTTAGCATTATGAGGGGATAATACGACGTGTGTGTGAGTGTGTGTGTGCATGTGCTGCTACTCTACTTGAATGGCAACTTAATAGCGAGGGAAGACTGCATTTACCTTCAGTTCCTCAACTAGGGATTCATGTGATGAGGAGAGGGTGGAGAACTGGCTCCACAAGAGCACCTTGTTAATCTAAGGCTTCTAAGCACTCCTATGGCAAACAAAGGTGGGGGGGGGGGGTTACCATGACAGTGGGCAACATTGTTTACCAATTCTCCCTTTTCATTAATCAGGGCGAGCCGGCTCTAATTGGCATTTTGCTTAAGCCGGTCTCCAGACCCCTCTCCGTCCACTGGTCTAAATAATGGCGTTACGCCACAAGTGCCGCCGTACTGACGGAGGACAATGCTCCGCTTGTCGGCTGCGCTGGGCAAGGCTGAACCCACCCCCACACCCTCTCCTTCCCTCTTAATACCCCCCCCCCTTAAATAAACCTCACATGGAAAGACAAAGAAAGCCTCTCACTATTGAGACCTCACTGTCTTCTCTCCTCTCCTCATCGGTCTCCCCACCCTCCCTTTCTCTCTCTCTCCCCTCTCATTTACTCTGCTCTCACGTGGAGCTTCCTCTTCCTCATTTCTCTTTCTTCCTGCTCCTCTTCTCTCCTCCCAAGTTGGCCCCTTGAGTTTCCATGGACATGGACAGAGTGATCAACACTACTAGAAGTGTTAATTGTCCTACCAGATATTGGAAAACATCTCGTCAGTGTGTGTGCGACTTTATATTCTCAGTATGTCCATTGGTGCATCCCATTTCAATCGGTTTCCTCTTAACTCATATTTGAGTTCTTCTCGAGACTAAACCAATTCTGTCACCCGAACACATTAAATACTATCAAGTAAGGGTGTTACTGTACCCTTCAGCTGTCAGTGGATCAAATGTTCAATAACTCTGTGTACAAAATACCCTTGTAGGGATATCTATTCAATTGTGTGCGTGTAGAAAGGAATGTGCCCATGCTTTTTGAGTTAATATTCTGTGTGTGTGTGTGTGTGTGTGTGTGTGTGTGTGTGTGTGTGTGTGTGTGTGTGTGTGTGTGTGTGTGTGTGTGTGTGTGTGTGTGTGTGTGTGTGTGTGTGTGTGTGTGTGTGTGTGTGTGTCTTTAGTGTCTATGCATGTATACACAGTGCTCTGTGCTGATAACATGGTGTGTGTATAGGTATGTGTGAGTGTGTGTGTAGCAGGTTATCTTTCACATGATCTAACCATCCTCAGCTACATGCTCCATGAATATAAAACGCTTTCATGCCCCATATGCAAATAGACCCACAGTGTTGTCATTAATATGCACTCGTAATTATAACGCCTTCCGTTGATTTGATTTATGTAGCCGAAATAAGTCAGGTAAAATAAATTCCTCTAATTCACAAAATGGCGGAACGACGACATTTGCAGTCTTGTCGCAAGGAGGGGCACAATGAACACTGCATAAGGACGAGGAAGACCACAGCTGCCCCTCAGAATGCCAGCTTAAAAGACATAAAATACAGAGTGGCTTCGTGATTAACTCAGATCACATTCCCTCTCCCATAACGCCTCTCGGCAATCTATGCAATTAACACACTGCCAGTAATTAACGCAGTCTCGAGGCAGCCAATGGGGCAGGAAAGCGAGAGGGGGCGAAAGCGCAATGGGTGGAAGGCGCAGGATTGGGAATAGGGCACTAAAACAACATACCTACATGCTGCCATTTTGTGCCAGTCCTTGTCCTATTCTAAGATGGTGGCAGCAGGGCTGTGACTCGTTGTGCAGGAGAAGGGGGCAAACTAGGGAGGGAGGAGGGAGGGAGCGAAGGATGCTGGGATAGAGAAGTGAGTATCTTTCATTTAGTCAGTGCATTACAGAATGGTTACCAGGACAGAGAAACAAGGGGGGTGGGACATATGGAGGAAGGGAGATGATTGTCAGGTCTATAGGCCAATGAGCAGGACATGCACGCATGTCTTTCTCAGGTTCACACACGCACGCACGCACACTCACACACACACACACACACACACACACACACACACACACACACACACACACACACACACACACACACACACACACACACACACACACACACACACACACATCCATACATTGACACATATTGTGCACGCTTAAAGAATTACTACAGTAGAAATATGAGGGAGGAGATGTATCTGGCAAAATGTACACACAAACCAATACAAACATGTGATATACACACTATGGATGAACAACAAGATGACGTGGCTATATTTGCTTTATTCCACACATGTAACATCTACATGCGCGCCCGCGCGCGCACACACACACACACACACACACACACACAAACAACCAAGATACCCGTTCTCATGGTATGGTCTGCCCCTGAGCATGCAAATGACATTCATTATGCAAATGCATGCAAATCAGATCCAACCATCTGAGAATCCAGGCTAGAAAAAAACGAGGAGAATAAAATGAAATGAATGAGAGTGAGTGAGTGAGACAGAAAGGAGAAACGTGGGGCGGTGGTGTGAAAGGAGAAAGTACGGTGGCCTATGCTAGAGCAACAAGGCGAGGGCAGATCGTTTGTCGAATCAACAAATCTGATTGCCATTTCCATGTTAGAATCTCAGTCTTTAACCAATTGGAATTACCTTACAGAACCGTGGCAAGTATTTCAAACAGCTCACCAAACATTGAGTCTCATGAATGCAGTCACTCAGTCAGCTAACAAATTCAATCGTCCATTGGCACCGATGTCTACGAACACGGAACAGGGATGAGAGATGCGATAGTCTACAAGTAGTGCAAAGGCAGAGTGTACTAACAGGTCTAGTTAGTCACTTTCTACGGATCCTTTACACGTCTAGATGGACAATTCATGCTACAGTAGTTAGCAGTGTCCAGCTATAGCTAGCACTAGAAATAGTCAAATAACTGCAGATCAATCGTGCATTATCTTCAAACCAAATACTTTGACGTTTGATTACCATGGCAAACAGTTTATCTGAGCAGAGCAGAGAGATGTTGTGGGGTGGGAACTTGAGTAATACATGTTAGCTTGGGGCCTCTGATTCGCTAGGCGCCACTTCGGTTTCTTGAAAGCTGGACACACTTATAACATAATGGCATCGAAGGCAACAAAGCTACATCTCATTTATAATACATCAATCTCAGATTTGACCAGAATTAAAATGTTATATTCGGACCCTTTTCAAACACCAAAGAAAGTACTAAATGGAACTAGCCTCACCATACAAAATAATCAGACCACCGAAAATAGAATTAACTGAAATCGAATGATCAGAGAATAAAATACACAAAAGAATCAGTGAACAAATATTTAAATGAGCAGATACTGTACACTTTGTACAGGGGGAACAAAACACAGGGCCAGGGGAGGAAAGCTAAGCTGCCTCATTACCTCTCCTTAGAGCAAAACTGTGAGCTAAGTACTTTATTTCTTGTCAAAGCATCTAAGATGGACGCCTCTTTGTGAACAAGAGTGTGGTATTTAGGAAAGAGGGAAAACGGAGCAGGGTGGAGTTTGTTTTATAGTGGGGGGGGTGCCGGATGGGTCAGGCAGGTCACCCGTGACACAAGTCAGTATTCGACGTCCATCCAGCTGAGGACGTCGGGAGATGACATGGAAACGGGTCACTGGGGGCAACAGAGAGCGCTGTTACCTTCAAGTTGGCTTTGGTTTTGCAGATCGGGATGATGGATGCGAGTAAGCATTTGCCTCTGGTTCCAAAGGTTGCGTGTACGAATCTGGCGCTATAATGTTAAGGCCCCTCGGCCCTGGCTTGAAAAGTACTGTATGCAAAATAAGCCGCCGTTCGAGAGACCCTGACATTATTGACGCAGGTGGAGATGAAGATGAACGGATTGTAAATGTGTACCGTTTGCTTTCTGTGTGAATACCACAGAGTGGCTCGAGTGTTTGCATGGAAGTATGTCTGTAGGTAGGTAGAAATAGCGTGTGTGTGTGCGTGTGTGTGTGTGTGGATTCATTGGTGTATGGCAAAAATGCTTGTATTTTTATTTTTTGTACTGGAATCGCTAACTCACTTGGCCAGTGAAAGGTGAGGGAGGCCTTTTACTCTCATACTGCCTTTTACTCTTTCACTGCAGTGGAGGAAACAGCTAGGTCTCTATCTCTCTTTCTCTATCACTCTCATTCCCCTCCTTTAGACAATACTAATGGTAATCAAATTACAGTATACCTTTACTTGTATGTACCTTTCACAAAGTTACAGCGTAAAGTGCTTAACTATGTTTCAAATTCAAACATACTGTAAATCATGCCAAACTGTAATGGCTTGCCTCAACCATTTCAAAGGCTCATTCACTTAAAGAAGGCCAGCATCCCCGAGTCGCCTCTTCACTGTTGACGTTGAGACTGGTGTTTTGAGGGTACTATTTAATGAAGCTGCCAGTTGAGGACTTGCGAGGCGTCTGTTTGTCTCTCTGCACTTGTCCTCCTGCTCAGTTGTGAACCGGGGCCTCCCATTCCTCCTTCTATTCTGTTTAGAGACAGTTTGCGCTGTTCTGTGAAGGGAGTTGTACACAGCGTTGTGCGAGATCTTCAGTTTCTTGGCAATTTCTCGCAGGGAATAGCCTTCATTTCTCAGAACAAGAATAGACTGACTTTCATAAGAAAGTCTTTGTTTCTGGACATTTTGAGCCTGTAATCGAACCCACAAATGCTGATGCTCCAGATACTCAACTAGTCTAAAGAAGGCCAGTTGTATTGCTTCTTTAATCAGAAGAACAGTTTTCAGCTGATCTAACATAATTGCAAAAGGCTTTTCTAATGATCAATTAGCCTTTTAAAATGATAAACTTGGATTAGCTGACACAACATGCCATTGGAACACAGGAGTGATGGTTGCTGATAATGGGTCTCTGTACACCTCTGTAAACATTCCATAAAAAAATCTGTCGTTTCCAGCTACAATAGTCATTTACATTATTATCATTAACAATGTCTACACTGTATTTCTGATCAATTTGATGTTATTTTAATGGACAAAAAAATAGCTTTTCTTTCAAAAACAAGGACATTTCTAAGTGACTCCAAACTTTTGAACAGAAGTATATGTAACGTGGGTCTGTCTGCCGCTAACAGCTTCTTCCACAGTCCGACTGCCCCATACTGGGCTTGATCCAGTGATCCTTTGCTTCGCAACACAAGTGACCACTCTCCTTGACAACGCGCCAACAGATTGAATCATACAAAAAAGTACCTCTTGGATGGCTCCATCAGCAACATTTTAAGCTTGCTTTGAAGTGAGCTTACGGTACATTCTTAGCAGCTACACATATAACCCCTCAAACCTGCTATGCATCCTCATGTGAGCTTAACATTAGTGACAATTGAGTCCGACGTACTGTACCTTTAAGTCTTCTGATCGGTTGGCTGGGCACAAACGCTGAGTCACTTCCTCTCGGGCGTCGGCCATTTTGTTTTGTTTGTCGGGCACAAGAAACAGGCCTTGCGGGAGCGCAATGGGATTCTTGTTACTTTCGGTTATCTAGCTTTATGAAGAATGTACACCACTCATACAGCTAGATAACCAAAGATAACAGCCAACCCCTCGGGCCCACCCAGACCCACTCGGCTAGGCTGGATACACACACCTGTAGACGAAGGATAAGAAAACGACACACTCTTATTACGGCAAAGTATTGAATGTGAAGAGAGCGCAGACAAACGTGCACTTGGTTTTGTCATGAAGGAGAAAGGCTTTCAATATCAAAGAAAAACAAATAATCACAGAATTCTATCAACTTAAAACAATTTGACCAGATACACAGTGCCACACAACTTCATAAACAGTAGCCTACAGATTTCCAGTCATCCTCAATATATGCAGGACAAGCTTTTGCCTCCAATTATTTGTCTATTAATTGACCAATCGTGTTGTTAATAATGAGACTAGTCATGTTGCCAAGTGTGTGAATTATATTTCAATCAACTATTGTCAAAGGGGACCACAAGCTTACTCTTGTTATGTGGCCGGAAGTATCTACTATAGTAGGCCTGTATTATACCAAAATCATTACAGTTATTTTCAAATTAAGAGATCAATTGAACATTATAAGACTTTCATTCACTGGTCCTGAATAAACATCACTTGTCTCCCAACCTGACACCCAATCCGCTATCAGAATACGAGGTGTGCTTGTTCAATGACTCACTTAGAAAATTACTACTGCTATCAAATAGCAAATCATGAGTAAATATCATGGCACTGGCATATGCCTATCAGTATGGCCTGTTAATCACTGCATTAGAAACCTACAGCCAATTCGTTAGACTGTTATCCCCAACTGTTGCGATAATATGACGGAGGTTGGTTTTTGCTTGTGCCACTTTGTTGTTCAAATCGATGGGAGATCAATAGAGAACACGGACACACACATCCGATTCAACCAATAACATCATTGTTGCTTCATGTTCCGCTTCGGTCAAATAAATGATGAGCATTTTAGGAGCATAAGGGTGAGGGAGTGCGTGTGAGAGAGAGGGATGACACCAGAGAGAGGGATGAAGCCAGAGAGAGGGATGACACCAGAGAGAGGGATGACACCAGAGAGAGGGATGAAGCCAGAGCGAACTCGTTGCGTTTCCATTCGTGTGTCTGCAGCAAGGTGTGACTTCTCATCACGACGAGAGCAGCCAACAGAGGAGCACACAGTATAACCACAAACACACACACACACACACAGACACAGACACACACACATACACACACAACCTCAGGAGGCTGAAGAAATTCGGCTTGTCACCAAAAGCACTCACAAACTTCTACAGATGCACAATCGAGAGCATCCTGGCGGGCTGTATCACCGCCTGGTACGGCAACTGCTCCGCCCTCAACCGTAAGGCTCTCCAGAGGGTAGTGAGGTCTGCACAACGCATCACCGGGGGCAAACTACCTGCCCTCCAGGACACCTACACCACCCGATGTTACAGGAAGGCCATAAAGATCATCAAGGACATCAACCACCCGAGCCACTGCCTGTTCACCCCGCTATCATCCAGAAGGCGAGGTCAGTACAGGTGCATCAAAGCTGGGACCGAGAGACTGAAAAACAGCTTCTATCTCAAGGCCATCAGACTGTTAAACAGCAACCACTAACATTGAGTGGCTGCTGCCAACACACTGACACTGACTCAACTCCAGCCACTTTAATAATGGGAATTGATGGGAAATGATGTAAATATATCACTAGCCACTTTAAACAATGCTACCTTATATAATGTTACTTACCCTACATTATTCATCTCATATGCATACGTATATACTGTACTCTATATCATCGACTGCATCCTTATGTAATACATGTATCACTAGCCACTTTAACTATGCCACTTTGTTTACATACTCATCTCATATGTATATACTGTACTCGATACCATCTACTGTATCTTGCCTATGCTGCTCTGTACCATCACTCATTCATATATCCTTATGTACATATTCTTTATCCCCTTACACTGTGTATAAGACAGTAGTTTAGGAATTGTTAGTTAGATTACTTGTTGGTTATTACTGCATTGTCGGAACTAGAAGCACAAGCATTTCGCTACACTCGCATTAACATCTGCTAACCATGTGTATGTGACAAAATAAAATTTGATTTGATTTGACTGTAATTTGAAGCATTTCATGTAATGATGTATTGATTAGGGATTCATTTCCAATTAATTCTCAGAAGACATTTACCCCAAACAAGAAAAAAAAATGTAAAAGATCTATTGATGAATATACTATCTATATAACTACAAGCTAACAGAATGAAATATGTCTTAGGGTTATCACATACCTTATTCATATTAGTCACTTTTGAATTTTGAACATCACTTCTCTGTTTCATGTTTGGAACTGGTTTCAATATAATTCCACATTGCTTTTGCGGAGGTCACATCATGGTTTTTGCAGAGCTCTGTTTCTAATGTCTTATGTAGCCCTAATATAATTCATTAAGTACACTTACCTGTTCAGAATTTTTGTGTTTCATGATATATACTGGGGTTTGTGAAGCAAAGTCTACCTAAAAGCTAAGAATAGGTTGATGTAAAAGCATTCCATAGACACCCTTTAAATTATTACTTATTACAAACCAGGTTGTTTGAGCCCTGAATGCTGATTGGCTGAAACCCCATATACCACTGGTATGAGAAAAAAAATATTTGTACTGTTCTAATGACATTGGTAACCAATTTATAATGGCAATAAGGCACCTCGGGGGTTTGTGGTGTATGGCGAATATACCACGGCTAAATGCTGGCACTCCACGTTGCGTCATACATAAGCAGCCCGTAGCTATATTGGCCATATACCACACCCCCTTGTGCCTTATTGCTTAAGTATATATAGAGGCCTATTGGAAGCACTATTCAGCTAAATAGGGATGTTGAGACAGCCATTTTAAGACCATAAACATACACATATTTTCTTCGGGAAAATGTGAAGGTCCTTATAAAAAGAGATGTTTTTCATCATTATTATTATGATTATTTTGCATATTATATACAATAACCGTAGTTATACATATTTGTATTTAGTATATTTATTTAATCATGTGTTTCGTTGTGTTATAATGCATCTGAGACGCAGGGATTCGTGTCTGCAAATGTATCACTGTTGGATTCAATTAAAACTGTATTACAGTGAATGATTTTCCACTGTAACATCAGTCACTGTTTTCCAAAGGAATAAGTCATGCAAAAGTCGGTGCATTGCCCGCAACGGTGCCTAATTTAAATGACCTACGCTTCCATATATGTCTCTACGTTAATATCCCATCGAATATTTGACCCCATCTAGTTGCGTGATTCCAATATCAAGATGATTTGATGAATGAATTCAACCGTTAATACGAAACCAAACCCTGAGAAATTATTTTCTAATAAAATAATATATTCCGTCTGCATATGCCCACACTATTAAGTTGATTGCAGAAAAGCTTCATTTCTAAGCACCTTGTTCAGAGAATAAATTGGTTGTTTAATGTATATTCTTTACAGAAATGAACACTGCATCGTGATTGGCAGAACAGGTGAAGTGACGTCTTTCATAAGGAAGACGCACAACTAAAACTCACTTTCCCGATCAGTTTGTTATGGGTCTTTTCTGTAATAACGCAATGCATATTTATTCCATATTCTTTGAGTATTCGTGTTCGTCGGATCAAATTAGTATGCATTTCATAATATATCTGATAGATGATTTTTATACTCTAAACAAACACATTAGGAAAATTAAGATTATTTATTTGAAGGCTGACTATTTGGAACAAATTATGTAGCCTATGACAAATCAAACAATACAAACACGTACGATTCTTGAAATAGGCTACAGGCCTGTTCCTCAAACCGTTTTATAAATGTCAGAGCTCCGTTTGTCTTAGAAATTAAAATTTGGATTTTGGTCAAGATGTCTAGAAAGTTTGGCTGCTCAAGAGGTCGATTTTCTTTATTTTGTGTTATCGACTGTAAGAACAAATATCAACGAAGAAGCCAAAATCATCAGGGACAAGATATTGAGGACACCTTTACGTCTTACTTTAAATTTTAAAAAATGCCATTTTAAATATGATATTGATATAGGCCTAGATATTTAACATATAGGCCTACAATAAACTTTATAAAAATTATGGCGATACCTTGATATGCAATTTGAGCGATACATATTTGTGTGAGTGTGTGCGTGCGTGCGTGCGCAATTGTGGTGTGAGAGGAAGAGAGAGAGAGAGAGAGAGAGAGAGAGAGAGAGAGAGAAAGAGAGCGAGACATTTTCATAGTGCAAAATTAGAATTGATTTGTATCTGAAGAACACACACACTGAACAAGTTGTATGCAGAACTATGGTCTCATATACATTTCTAACGATGCGCAAAGCCCCACTCGAAGTGTCCCCAAAGAGAAACAGATGTGATTTCGTTAGTTACACACCCTATTGCTGATGAGTCATGTGATTGCTGCTACACAGGTAGGCCTATCAAACGAATTTTAAATTCCATCTGGTGCATTTGGAATATCCTCTGTCTTTGTTGCTTACTCTGGTGATAATAAGAGGCCAATGTGTACAAATTAAGGATGCATTCAAGTTAATTTAAGACTGACATGGGACAAATTGACTGGTTGTTGAAATCGCTTGTTTATGGCATGTATAGTGTAGACCTATGGGCCTATCCACGGTAAAAAAAAAAAAAAAAAAAAAAAAAAAAAATGATATATATTATATATATATATATATATTACCTGTGCAACGTCGTATGCTACTTCATCTTATATTGTGGGAGGAAGTGCTGAAATTGAAGGAATAAGACGTTAGTGGTCGAAAATGGAAAATGATACCCAAGCAATCTCATAATTCAGATGCAGCTATAAAATAACGCTATAAAATATATTTTATAGGGCTGCTGAAAACTATTGTCGTCCATTGGAAATGGAAAGCCATGGGAATAAATACAACTGCAGTAAGATACACATGCTTGTGTGTGCCAAGCGTTAGTGATCTCAAATCAGTGTGTGTGTGTGTGTGTGTGTGTGTGTGTGTGTGTGTGTGTGTGTGTGTGTGTGTGTGTGTGTGTGTGTGTGTGTGTGTGTGTGTGTGTGTGTGTGTGTGTGTGTGTGTGTGTGTGTGTGTGAAAATACCTGACTCACGTGTCATGTTCAATTGAAACAGTCTTAAGCATAATCAATGACAAGACCGCAAATAACCAATACAAACCAAGTAATGACACTTAAAGTAGCTTACAGGCAGGTGCTTTTAATCACCAAAACACTTGTATTGTTCCACCCCCATTGGTGACCATAATAGGCCACTATAAAACAATAGTTATTCTTGCCCTGCATCAGTTATATCGTCGATGCATTGTGTAACCTTATCAATAACTACCCTTAGATCTTGATTGTAACCGCATAATACAGGGCATGGCAACAATGCTACCATTTAAGTTAGCAACTTCTAAGTTGGCAACTTCAAAATCACCTTCAGCTTAGCATAAACACCAGTTATGCAGAACAGAATAGGCTAATATTAACAACAACAAGCCTAATAATAATTACTAATGTGGCCTAACTAGTAACTATTACTAATGTTAATAATAACAATAATAATAATAATAATGGGCATTTCATAGTTAATGATAGGCCTAATGTTATTAAGTTAGGAATTTAATCGTTTAATATAGATCCAAACTCTATAGGCCTGCCTAGTTTAAGCCATAAAACTACGTCACGTTTCAACACCACTCCCAATCCACAATCGAAAAGGTTTTTAATCAACCTCTTTCAAAATCAGATTTACAGGAGTTTAGTCCCAAAATAACCCAATCCTTGTAATCACACATTTCACAAGGAGGTGGGGTGACGCGAGGAAATAATCGCCTGAGCACAACTTCACAGCTCACTAGCAGACATTTCAATTGACAAATGTGCAATTTATTTCCAATTACATGCCTGTTATGAAAGGGACCTATAGATTGGACTAATAGCCATGAGAAAACGACTCAGGTCGGATGCTGACCTTCTGTTTGGGAGGTAAACCACTCACATGACAAGGGTGTCTGTTTGAGAAAACAGAAAGTGCACATTAGATGTTTGAAATTCCACTTTTCCCTCCACAGAAATGTTAAACTTGATTTACAGGCCACATAAAGCGCTTTGCTCTATAATCCCCATGCTGCAAGCGCCCATGTGTTGTGTCCGCGCGCAGCTGGTTTCACGTAACCATGTAATCATCTTTGCTTTTAACTCTTGGCCCTTTATGAATAGACCACTAATATTTTAACAGTGCATTTCAAACATATAAAACATTTTTTTGGGGGGGATTGTCTGGAGGATAGCCTTGCTCAATACGCCATAACCACACGCGAAGACATAGGCCTGCCTATACATTAAACAATCTTTCAGAAAAGCAGTTACATGATAGCCTATATAGTGTGTTGGAGAAGATGGGTTGGATTTAAGTGACACCCAGGCAGACGAGGCAAGTTTGAATGTCGGCCTATCTGGTAGGCTCCTTCCAAGGTTGACAAACGGAATACAGGCTTATACAATGATGGCATATACCATCATATGGGGTGTGTGTTCATTGTAGCCTAAGGAAGGCCTATACTATCTGTTCTCGTTTTGCTATTGGTTGTAGGCTAAGATCACCATATGGCGCGAACACTGCATTGACCATACAATAAGAAGCAGGTGTATAAGAGGAACTCACCGTATGGTGGTATTTGGCGAGTTTTGCATTGTCTCTAATAGGTTTTCCCACAAAGCCTCAAATAAGTCTGCAAACATCAAACGCGAAAAGCACGCATGTACGAATAAGTATCTCTCAATATCTCCTTAAAGCGAAGTGACCCTATGTAGGCTATACATTCGCAGACCACACCAGCAAAACGATACTAAACGAGTAGAGAGGGAGAGAGCCATATGTCCAAGTGAATGCGATTTTAATCGGATAGAAAGCCAGCGTGACCTTCCAACTCCGTACCCAAGGAAACTTACCCAGAATGGCATCGTCCTATATAGCCTAATGAATCGTGCGCACTCGCTCACATAGGCTACTCTCATCATATCTGCATCTCCATGATAACAATAGGCTATAGAAGGCTTACATGTGTTGGGATACTTATTGTGTTGGTGACGTTCTACCTTCCCATACTAGCCTTCCATAAGAGAAGAGCCAATCTGATTCGTGGAAATTAGAAATGTACAAGTGTTAGATATTGACCATTTTTAAGTAATATCGATTTAATCCACAAATCGATGTTTCCCTTTCAACTGTATAACGTTAGTTCACTTTTGACTGCCACTATCCCTCTTGCAAAGCACGGAACCTGTAATGCATTACGCAAACCCAGAATGTAGAACTAACAGTCACCATATGCATAAAGACATTTCGCTGGCAACATCAGTCACAAATAGGCCTGTAAATTGTTAATTGATTCCATAACGTTCGACTCTTACCCTCAGAAGACAAGGGTGGATCTAGTGGGGTTGTCAAGCGCCTCTCACAATTGCCGACTTGTCTGTATGAGCAGGGCGATGTAAACGAAACGAGCACCTTCAGAATAACAGCAGTAGGTTCTCGAGCTTCGTGCTGACGGTTGATGGTGACGTCGCCTGGGACCATCCATCTGTTTTAAATCAACCGGGTCCTCCTGCTTCTTCACAGCAATCGTAGTAGTAATATTTCCCCATACAGACAACCTCGTCCTCCCCCCTGTAAAAGGAAGCGTTGGGGCTGTCCGTTCTCCTCGTCTTCCAACCTGAAGATAGACTGGTTATGTTCTGGATCTCGTGTGTCCGAAATCATATACCATTGCAAAGGCCCACCCCTTTGTGACAATGCGGTAACATCATTGTCCCCACCATCTGAAATTAACCAGACAAGTCGGTGGAGTGACAATGTGGACCTGCCTTAACATTCCAACCCCCTCCCCTCGCATCCCGTATACACGCACGCACGCATTCACGCACGCACCCCCCTCTCTCTCTCTCTCTCTCTCACACACACACACACACACACTTACACGTTTGTCTCTGGCCTATACACATCAATCATTACAAACAAACTTATAGTATTATAGGACTACATACTGGGGTGTATATTGGAGTAACCAAAATAGCTTAGCATTACATTCAACTGGGGTATATTCATGAGGACGTCGTGAATTGTAACCAATATATTGGCCTGGGTAAATCAATACAGTTCATGATGGAGAAAAACACCAAAGTGAAATATATTTTATGCATAAATTAATACAGTATATTTCATAATGGTCCGCTAGTTGTATTCAACTATTTAAAATAATTAATGCATAGCAAACTAGAGCGCGTCCGTTAGGTCATAAGGTTTGGACAGTGCACTTACATTGTCAGCCAGGTTCAGACTTCCAAGAAAGCGAGTTTTAGGGAGGCAGTCTGGGCAGGGTGCGTTATTATCATGATAATCACTCATGGGGTTGGGGCTAAGAAACCCTTTGAAAATTGGTTCAATAGGGGCAAATCCACCAAACAGGCATTGTAGTTACTGGCTCACACCGTATTGTTGATTTGAATAATAAAAAAAAGATGGCCTTGTCTTCTACATTTTTTAAATATTTTCCTGGAAACCACCTTATAAATACAGCCTAACCCGCTCTCGGCCACGGGGCTCCTTTTGGAAGTGCGGCTAATGGGCTATGGATAATACACAATGGCCCCGGTTTTCTCCCAGCAATGTATGGGAACCCGGATCCATAGCAGTTGACAAGAGAATTTCAGAATCGTGATGAGATGACTCAAGTTCATTAGCAACCCGAACCGCCCCACTCCCTCCTCCCCAACTTCCAGTCACACACAGGCGCGCGACACAAGTTGCCAAGACTCAGTACCATGCGTGAGAAGCAGATACTTGGCAGGTCGTACGTCACAATCTCAGGACCTTGTAGACAGCTGCATACCACATACGTTATCACACTAATGCTTTATCACTGGCGCTACCAGACGATACCAATACATTTAGCGGTACACGGTGAGAAATATATGCAAAAGTAGATAACAAAAGGCTACTACGCACGCGCAATGCAATTTATAGAGAACCCTGTTTCACCAAGACAGACTGAGAAAACTAACGTAGAGGGAATCATAAGAATCACGAGCAAATTAATTATTTTGAAGCAAAGGGCGAGTGTAGACCGCTTATGTTGCGTTTCGATGTTTAATTCCTGCATCTTCAATGTTTTTTATAGAATGGATTACATTTCTAAGATTCATTTTCAAAAAATTTAAAGCCAGCGACATAGCCTATGTTCGCAGTGTATCAACATAATGTTTTGATAAATCTAATTGAATAAAGAGTAAAATAAACACGCATAAGGAAAATGACCAAGCAGGATGCTTTATGGTTATTTTTAGGGTCCCTGTTATAAAAAGAATTCTACTCGCTGGCAGCCTTTCACACTCCCCCCACTCCTGTCTCTATTCTGAGATGGTTACATCCCTGTCGCGCCAATATTCAAATTTAGAGGCTATGATTTGAAGGAGGAGAATGATGAAGGAGCATGATGAATGATGTGAAGGAAAACGGTACAATGTGGACATTTCAGGACGGTTTTATACAATTAGGCTTTAGCCTTCTGCTGCCCCAGTATCTGTGCGTTAGACATGTCGGCGATAAGTATGACGTGTGTCTTCTCGAACGCCCAGGAAGCTCCGATTCCAACTCCCATTAGAGAGCTCTGCAAGCCTTTAATGTCAAAATATGTTCCGTCATTCACCAAATATGGAGTTTCACTGAGCAACTATCCCCATTTACTCCCATTACAGCAGGTGTGTAGGCTACTTCCAAACATTGTCTAAATAAAATGTATAAAACAAGAAAATGCCTATTACACCTTGCAATGTAAATCACTCAAACCTTCCATGTATAGGCCGAAAGTCTACAACAGCACATTGGATGTGCCGAACATTTTTTCGGTTGGTTGTAAACTTTTATTTTGACCTTTTTTGGAAGTACATACCGCCATAACGGGAGTAAATGAAAATAGTTGCTCAGCGAAACTCCATATTTGGTGAGAAATTAATGTATTTTGACATTTTATAACGCTTGCTGAGCTGTCTAATGGGAGATGTAACCAGAGCCTCCTGGGCTAGAGATGTCATACTCATCAGAGAAGCAACACGTCAAGCTCATCTTCATTTATAACTCAGGTGCACACTTTATTTAGGCAAAAGTGCAAAACGCGCAAAACAGTAACAAGAATTATGTTTAACAATAAACATCTTCATGAAAAAAACACGGAAGACACAAGCCAGTCTGGCGCGTCAACAATACACACGTAACAACAAACAATCTTACACAAAGACATGATGGGGAACAGAGGAATAAATACATGTAGATTGATTGGGGAATGAAAACCAGGTGTGCAGGGAACAAGACAAAACAAATGAATACATGAATAATGGAGCGGCGTCGCCGAACGCCGCCCGAACAAGGAGAGGAGCCGACTTCGGCGGAAGTCGTGACAGTACCACCCCGACGCGTGGCTCCACCGGCCTCGGGGACGACCCGGAGGGCGAGGCGCAGGGCAATCCGGCCTGCGATGGTGGAGTTCCCGCAGCAGTTCAGGGTCCAATACATCAGCCACCGGAACCCAGCACCTCTCCTCTGGACCGTACCCCTCCCACTCCACGAGGTACTGAAGGACCCCGCTCGACGCCTCGAATCCAGGATGGAACGGACGGAGTACGCCGGCGCCCCCTCAATGTCCAGAGGGGGCGGAGGAACCTCAGACGCCCGGAGTGGACCTGCCAACACTGGCCTGAGGAGAGACACATGGAACGAGGGGTTAATATGGTAATCGGGGGGGGGAAGCTGTAACCTGTAACATACCTCTTTCACTCTCCTCAGGACTTTGAATGGCCCCACAAACCGCGGGCCCAGCTTCTGGCAGGGCAGGTGGAGGGACAGGTTTCGGGTCGAGAGCCAGACCCTGTCCCCGGTGCAAAAACTAGGGCCTCACTGTGGTCCACGCTGGTCTTTTGGCGCAGCATGGCCTGCTGGAGGTGACCATGGGCGGCTTCCCAGGTCTCCTCCGCGCGTATGAACCAATCGTCCACTGCAGGAGCCTCGGTCTGACTCTGATGCCATGTTGCCAGAACAGGCTGGTACCCCAATACACACTGAAAGGAGGAGAGGTTAGTGGAGGAGTGGCAGCGTGGCAGCGTGGCAGCGTGAGTTCTGCGCCATCTCTGCCCACAAACGCCGCCCCCTCCCCAGGCCGGTCCTGGCAATAGGACTGCAGAAACCTGCCAACATCCTGGTTCACTCTCCCGAGGTGAGGCTGATCGAGACCCCCAAACGTTCCATGAACACCCTCCAGACTCTCGAAGTGAACTGGGGACCTCGATCAGACACTATATACTCAGGCACCCCGTAGTGCCGGAAGGCATGTGTAAACAGGGCCTCCGCAGTTTGTAGGGCCGTAGGGAGACCGGGCAGGGGGAGGAGACGACAGGACTTAAAGAAACAACAGAACTTAGAGAAACAATCCACGATGACCAGGATCGTGGTGTTTCACTGTGAGGGAGGAAGATCCGTTAGAACATCCACCGACAGGTGTGACCAAGGTCGCTGTGGAACGGGTAAGGGATGTAGCTTACCTCTGGGCAGGTGTCTAGGAGCCCTACACTGAGCGGACACTGAGCAGGAGGAAACATAAACCCTCACATCCCGAGCCAAGGTGGGCCACCAGTACTTCCCAGTCAGACAGCGCACCATCCGACCAATCCCTTGATGACCAGAGGAGGGTGATGTGTGGGCCCAATAGATCAGCTGGTCACGGACAGCAGACAGAACATACTGATGCCCGACGGGACACTGGAGGGGTGCGGGCTCTGTAACGCAATGCCTGCTCAATGTCCGCATCCAGCTCCCACAAGACCGGCGCTACCAGGCAGGAGCCCGGGGGAATGGAAGTCTGATCCATGGGCCGCTCCTCTGTGTCATACAACCGGGACAGTGCGTCTGCCTTCACATTCTGGGAACCTGGTCTATAGGACAGGGTAAACACAAAATCGGTAAAGAACATGGCCCACTTTGCCTGACGAGGATTCCGTATCCTAGCTTCCCGTCTCTCCTAGCGGTCCATGGTCTGGACAACAACATCATGGCACCGAGATGATGTAGCATTGCCGCGTGTTCCTGGATACGCGCCTCAACTCCTCTGACCCGGGTACCTGCTCCAGCGGGCTCCATGGTTGGCATAAGATTCTGTCAGAATTGTGTGCGTACTGGTAGCGAAGTCAGGTGCAGGAGAGCAGAGATTTGTGAACAGGCGCACACTTTATTTAGGCAAAAGTGCAAAACAAGCAAAACAGTCACAAGAATTATGTTTAACAATAAACATCTTCGTGAAAAACAACACGGAAAAAACAAGACAGTCTGGCGCATCAACAATACACACGTAACAATTATCAATCTTGCACAAATACATGATGTGGAACAGAGGAATAAATACATGTAGATTGATTGGGGAATGAAAACCAGGTGTGCAGGGAACAAGACAAAACAAATGGATACATGAAAAATGGACTTTGGTGGAAGTCGTGACAGAAACATTTGACCCAAGTTCAACAATTTAAAGGCAATGCTACCAAATACTAATTGAGTGTATATAAACTTCTGACCCAGTGGGAATGTGAATAAATAAATAAAAGCTGAAATAAATAATTCTCTCTACTATTATTCGGAAATTTCACATTCTTAAAATTAAGTGGTGATCCTAACTGACCTAAGACAAGGAATTTTTACTAGGATTAAATGTCAGGAATGGTGTAAAACTGAGTTTAAATGTATTTGGCTAAGGTGTATGTAATCTTCCGACTTCAACTGTATGTTCCCGTGCTAAACTGAAAGCACGAACCACCGCATTTAACCATGGCAAGGCGACTGTTAATATGATCAAATATTAACAGTGTAGTTATTCCCTCCGTAAGGTAATCAAGCAGGCAAAACTTCAGTACAGAGACAAAGTGGAGTCGCAATTCAACGGCTCAGACACGAGACATACAGTGCCTTGCGAAAGTATTCAGCCCCCTTGAACTTTGCGACCTTTTGCCACATTTCAGGCTTCAAACATAAAGATATAAAACTGTATTTTTTTGTGAAGAATCAACAACAAGTGGGACACAATCATGAAGTGGAACGACACTTATTGGATATTTCAAACTTTTTTAACAAATCAAAAACTGAAAAATTGGGCGTGCAAAATTATTCAGCCCCCTTAAGTTAATACTTTGTAGCGCCACCTTTTGCTGCGATTACAGCTGTAAGTCGCTTGGGGTATGTCTCTATCAGTTTTGCACATCGAGAGACTGACATTTTTCCCATTCCTCCTTGCAAAACAGCTCGAGCTCAGTGAGGTTGGATGGAGAGCATTTGTGAACAGCAGTTTTCAGTTCTTTCCACAGATTCTCGATTGGATTCAGGTCTGGACTTTGACTTGGCCATTCTAACACCTGGATATGTTTATTTTTGAACCATTCCATTGTAGATTTTGCTTTATGTTTTGGATCATTGTCTTGTTGGAAGACAAATCTCCGTCCCAGTCTCAGGTCTTTTGCAGACTCCATCAGGTTTTCTTCCAGAATGGTCCTGTATTTGTCTCCATCCATCTTCCCATTAATTTTAACCATCTTCCCTGTCCCTGCTGAAGAAAAGCAGGCCCAAACCATGATGCTGCCACCACCATGTTTGACAGTGGGTATGGTGTGTTCAGGGTGATGAGCTGTGTTGCTTTTACGCCAAACAAAACGTTTTGCATTGTTGCCAAAAAGTTCAATTCTGGTTTCATCTGACCAGAGCACCTTCTTCCACATGTTTGGTGTGTCTCCCAGGTGGCTTGTGGCAAACTTTAAACAACACTTTTTATGGATATCTTTAAGAAATGGCTTTCTTCTTGCCACTCTTCCATAAAGGCCAGATTTGTGCAATATACGACTGATTGTTGTCCTATGGACAGAGTCTCCCACCTCAGCTGTAGATCTCTGCAGTTCATCCAGAGTGATCTGCCTCTTGGCTGCATCTCTGATCAGTCTTCTCCTTGTATGAGGTGAAAGTTTAGAGGGACGGCCAGGTCTTGGTAGATTTGCAGTGGTCTGATACTCCTTCCATTTCAATATTATCGCTTGCACAGTGCTCCTTGGGATGTTTAAAGCTTGGGAAATCTTTTTGTATCCAAATCCGGCTTTAAACTTTTTCACAACAGTATCTTGGGCCTGCCTAGTGTGTTCCTTGTTCTTCATGATGCTCTCTGCGCTTTTAACGGACCTCTGAGACTATCACAGTGCAGGTGCATTCATACGGAGACTTGATTACACACAGGTGGATTGTATTTATCATCAATAGTCATTTAGGTCAACATTGGATCATTCAGAGATCCTCACTGAACTTCTGGAGAGAGTTTGCTGCACTGAAAGTAAAGGGGCTGAATAATTTTGCACGCCCAATTTTTCAGTTTTTGATTTGTTAAAAAAGTTTGAAATATCCAATAAATGTCGTTCCACTTCATGATTGTATCCCACTTGTTATTGATTCTTCACAAAAAAATACAGTTTTATATCTTTATGCTTGAAGCCTGAAATGTGGCAAAAGGTCGCAAAGTTCAAGGGGGCCGAATACTTTCGCAAGGCACTGTATATAAGAATTCTGTTCATTGACTATAGCTCAGCCTTCAACACCATAGTACCCTTTAAGCTCATCATCAAGCTTGGGGCCTTGGGTCTGAACACTGCCCTGTGCAACTGGGTCCTGGACTTCCTGACGGGCTGCCCCCAGGTGATGAAGGAAGGAAACAACACCTCCGCTTCTCTGATCCTCAACACAGGGGCCCCACAAGGGTGCATGCTTAGCCCCCTCCTGTACTCCCTGTTCACCCATGACTGCGTGGCTACACACGCCTCCAACTCAATCATCAAGTTTGCAGACAACACAACCATAGCAGGCCTGATGACCAACAATAACGAGACAGCCTACAGGGAGGAGGTGAGGGCCCTGGGTGAGTGGTGCCAGAAAAATAACCTCTCCCTCAACGTCAACAAAATGAAGGAGCAGATCATGGACTTCAGAAAAAAGCAGAGGGAGCACGCCCCTATCCACATTGACAGGACTGCAGTGGAGAAGGTGGAAAGCTTCAAGTTCCTCGGTTTACACATCACTGACGATCTGAAATGGTCCACCCACACAGACAGTGTGGTGAGAAGGTGCAACAGCGCCTCTTCACGAGGTTGAAGAAATTTGTCTTGGCCACTAAGACCCTCACAAACTTTTACAAATGCACAATTGAGAGCATCCTGTTGGGCTGTATCGCCGCCTGGTACAGCAACTGCCCACCTAACCCTAAATGAAAGGAAAATACATTGTGAGCAAAATTATGAATCATATCACTTTAGTAAATACTTTTTAATGGGTTAATGACCTTAGATTTGAGCATCTGTGGCCTCCATTTTAGAACGTTCTAATATACCTAAAATGTATCATCGGTGTTATCATCAGTAGTGTTACTACTCCTACTGGTGGCACAATGTTATCTTCATGGTGAAAGAAAAAAGACAAATCCAGGTCAAACCATTTTGAATCATATTAGTCAAATACAATATTTTGAAGGAGTAGGCTGTCATTTCCCGTAAGTCCATGACATATCATTCTACTAGCAATGCAAAAGGAGAGGGTCTTTGGCAAGTGCACAACAAAAGACGATTAGGATAAGGTTTAATATAGGCATAATCATAGTCGATGACGTGGTCAGATAAGAATTGTAGCAACCAAATAGGCTTCAGTGAGAAGTGGCTTTTGCTATGAGCACAGGGACCCAAAGTCCCATAAAACATGCTTCCCAGAGAAGTGAGGTGTGACAGCCTGTGAATTACAGGGGTGTGGGGGTAACACATCAAAGACAGTTTTAATTTGTTGAAACCTTTAAATGAAATGTTGAGAGGCCATTATAAGGGTTTATTATCCTCATAGACTAGACATAACATAGTAAGTGTAAATCTGGGACACTCAAATTAGTATGATGTTACATTTGGTATGGTTATATAAGACAGATGGTTACTTAGGGTGGTTGGTCGGGGTAGATGGTGGGCGTATAACACGAATGGCTAGCAACCAAATGGGTACAAGTTTGAATCTCATCACGGACAACTTTAGCTAATGAGAAACCTTTCAAATGACTTTTTAGGTACTTTGCAACTACTTAGCATGTTAGCTAACCCTAACCTTAACCCTTTTAGCTAACCCTAACCCTAACCTTAACCCTAGTAGCTAACCCTTCCCCTAACCCTAACCTTAACCCTTTAACTTAACTCCTAAATTAAATTAAATGTAACATAGCATACTAAATGGAGTGTCTCGGATTTATGTACAGAATAATACAAAGTGCTCTGAGACCAGGTTGAGTTTGTACATGCTTATTACACTTTTTATTTTGCAACTGTTGGTATTGAGTAAAAGGTCCCCCCTACACACACATTGTTTTCATGGCATTGTGAGTTGTTGTCCCCTGTCATGTCATTCATCATGAAAATAAATGACACAGTGGTGTGCATACATCCATTATTTCTCAGGTACTGTGTAAAAAAGACCTTGGTTAAAATAATATCAAAATATTAACCTCAATTTGACTGACTGGCCTCTCTCTCTCTATCTCTCTCGACACGAAAGAAATGCCAGTTCCTTGTTATGGCAAGATCCCCATAGTAATGGAAAAGAATATCAGTACTGGAAGGCGAAATTACAGGGTATAGGACAGGCTATAGAGGTCAAAGAAGGCGGTCTGAAGGCATCTAACCTCGGTGATTGAGTTGCCAGCATGAGGCCTTCTTTATTAGGACCGTTTGAACAGAGAAGCAACGGTGTGGATGGAAGCTCGAGCTAATGAACTCAGGCTGGAGCGCACGGACAAAGCGCTGAATTTAAAGGTTCCCAACCTTTGCCACTTTCAACTAACGTTCGGACAAATGTGAGAATCTATGGCTTTGTTCCCCTGTTCAAATGGCGTCCCGCACTAGGAAATTAGAATTGGCGTCGCTCTCGTAATATCTGATTGAAAGGTGAAAAACAGGTGCCCGTTGACGAGATTATGATATTAATACGTTAAATACATTGGTTATATTATTCTTACGGTAACTATAGATTTCGAATGCCTAGCATATACACCTCTCACTCATATAATAATTGATTGAAATGACCTAATTATTATTATGAAATTGCCCAATAAATTACTTTTTATTTTACTTTTTTTAATGGAAATTTCAATACATGACAGTGAAATCATTTGCGGGAGAATATTTAGGCTCATGATAATAATAGCCTTAATAACAATAGCCTTATTATAATAAACCCAGATAAAACATTCATAATGTTTGGTTAATTGAACAGAACCAGCATGTTCTCATGTTTATAAGCACATATATTTCGAAGTAGGTTACACAGTGCCAATTAGCCTAACAAAAAAGTTGCAATGGAACTAACATTGCATTGTGTTACGCGACGAATTTAAAAAAAAAATCTCTAATTGTAACAGAGAGTCTGTAACATAGAATATCGCCTATAGGCTACACAACTAACCACTAAGCAAACGCTGGTTTATTCAATATAGGCAATTTAAAATGAATTCCGTTTCAAGTGATTTTTTTTGTCTGTGGTATTTTACAACCTCATAAGTTACCTATTTGTATCTAGGCTACTAACTTTTTTTCTGTCAATGTTCCAAAACGCAAATAAAAATCACTTACAGTTTCATCCCATGTTGAAACCTTTATAGACTTTTGTATCACTGTAAGCGTGATATTGCCTATTTTTTCTTCACTTTCTGTCCATATCAGAAGTTTATTGGTAAGCTATGGCTCGTTAATTCGATCTATTCGATTTTAGTTATTTTGTCTACTGAGAATTAAAACAAATTAGCCTGGTTCCTCTCTAGGTTTCTTCCTAGGTATTGGCCTTTCCTGCATTACTTGCTGTTTGGGGTTTTAGGCTGGGTTTCTGTACAGCACTTTGGTATATCAGCTGATGTAAGAAGGACTATATAAATACATTTGATTTGATTTGATATTACGGTGGCATATTTGACAATCCTTTATGGTGGAAATTACAAGAATTCCAGTGATTCCTTTGGAAACGT
Source organism: Oncorhynchus masou masou (assembly GCF_036934945.1). NCBI lineage: Eukaryota > Metazoa > Chordata > Actinopteri > Salmoniformes > Salmonidae > Oncorhynchus > Oncorhynchus masou. The sequence goes on along the minus strand of NC_088224.1, from coordinate 34,639,007 downwards.
AACAACGGATTATAAACACCATATATACAAAAGTATGTGGACCCTTCAAATTAGCGGAATCGGCTATTTCAGCCACACCCGTTGCTGACAGGTGTATAAAAATCGAGCACACAGCCATGCAATCTCCATAGACAAACGTTGGCAGTAGAATGGCCTTACTGAAGCTTAGTGACTTTCAATGTGGCACCTTCATAGGATGCCATTTTCCAACAAGTCAGCTGGTCAAATTTCTGCCCTGCTAGAGCTTCCCCTGTCAATTGTAAGTGATTTTACTGTGTAGTGGAAACCTCAAGTAGCAACAACGGCTCAGCCAGGAAGTGGACTCTGGAGCAGTGGAAACACATTCTCTGGAGTGAGGATTCAAGCTTCACCATCTGGCAGTTTGACGGACAAATCTGGGTTTGTTAGATGCAATGAGAACACTACCTGCCCGAAGGCATAGTGCCAACTGTAAAGTTTGGTGGATGTGGAATAATGGCCTGGGGCTGTTTTTCATGGTTCGGGCTAGGCCCCTTAGTTCCAGTGAAGGGCAATCTTATCTCTACACAATGACATTCTAGATGATTCTGTGCTTCCAACTTTGTGCCAACAGTTTGGGGTAGGCCCTTTCATGTTTCAGCATGACAATGCCCTTGTTCACAAGCAAGGTCCATACAGAAATGGTTTGTCGAGACCGATGTGGAAGAACTTGACTTGCCTGTGTAACAGGGTTGGTTATGTTTCCACTTGCCTCTAAATAAATGTGTATTTAATGTTCAAGCATTCTTATTGGTTGGTTCAACTCTGATGACAATAAGGTGTGTTGTGATTGGCCCCGCTTGCAGATAGGGGGAGATTGCGAGCGTCAGGTCTTCACAGTATGAAAATGCAGAGCAAGGGGAACAACTACTTCAAGGCCTCAGAGCGAGTCACGTCACCGATTGAAAACGCTATTAGCGCGCGCCACCGCTAACTAGCTAGCCATTTCACATCGGTTACACTTGCACAGAGACCTGACCTCAACCACACCGAATTGGAATGCTGACTGCGAGCCAGGCCTAATCGCCCAACATCAGTGTCCGACCTCACTAATGCTCTTGTGGCTGAATGGAAGTAAGTCCCCGCAGCAATGTTCCAACATCTAGTGGAAAGCCTTCCCAGAAGGCTGTTATGGCAGCGAAGGGGGAACCAGCTCCATATTAATGCCCATGATTTTGGAATTAGATGATCGACATGCATACTTTTGGACATGTAGTGTATTTTGCAAAACCACCATGTAAATGTGTGGCAGGTAGTCCAAAGGTTAAGTAACAGAAAGGTTGCTGGTTCGAATCCCCGAGCCAGAAAAGTGGAAAGATCTGTTGCGTTTATTACAACCACATCTAGCCGTAACCTACTGACATAACCACGGCTCTACGAACCAATTGCTATTTCGTTTAATATGAGATTTTCTCTAGCGACCCCATTTTCATAAAAAGCCTCCACTCGTTTGGGAAACCGTTGGGCAGGGGGACCATTGGGTGATGCAAGTATGTGCGAGGAAGCATGAACAGGGTGAGACTAAAATTGGTGAAATCTGAACTGTAGTCTGCGACATCGCTTTGCTATTGAGCAAACAAAGATCATTATAGTTTTCAGCCCGAGCAGGCGTTCCAGTCTTTCTCTGTTGTATTTTTAATATGTACAGTAGGTCTACCCATATGTGTCATATCCCTTTCTTGCAAACAATTTGGTATTTACATACATCAATGAGAGTCGATTTATTTTTTTGTAATTTTGAGGCAAAGTCTTCGACATGATTTCAGATAGAGATTATAGGAAACATGCGTTCTCACTATTTTACTATTAATTTTATGCTATATGTCCAATACAAGGCATGTTATTTTTACTATCCTGTCAACACAAGATCTTATCACTTGAAATTAGATACATCTGAGCCATGTATTTTGTTAATATATAATATATGTATCTGGTTTAAACTAGAGTTGGGATTAATTCCGTTTCATTTCAGGAAATAAATTGACAATCAAGTTTAAGAATTGAAAATAGTTTTAGAACAAATGTATTGTTAATGAGTAATATAATCAATTTAGGAGATGACTTGGACAAATACATGCTTCAGTGGAATCCGAAAATGCCAATACAATTTTGTCAGTGGCTTGTATAACAAAACTACAGTGTGGATTGCAGTCACTCCATAGACTGCTTTAAAAGGTAGGGAAACAAATATCTAAATATTTAAAATTGCTGAACTATCCCTTCAATTGAAACTAATTGACCCCATCCCTGGTTTAAACCAAAAGTATGAATATATCATTAATTCCTTATTGTGCATTAATTTGGTGAACTAAAAAATTCGCCTAAATATTATTATTTTTCTTATTTGAAATAACTCTTCTTGTTGTTTTTATTTATTTATTGAATCTCAAATGAGGTAGGCTAAATAAAGTCTAATACATTTGGTAATAGAGGTAACCTCAATTCAGTCAATTCTTCTGTAACTGTTACAGAACTGTTAAGCCACTACAACTGTCACTACTAATTTGCTTGCACTAATGACAATTTGATGTAGGAACAATTGTGAAACGCCTCCACTGTATACAATTATTATCTGTGGAGACGGAATAAAGATAATCACCATTCTAAAGACTATGCTTCCATCATGTGGTGTTTATGTGTATTTCACATGCCACCTGCTTTACTTATGCTGGAGGCTGACAATAGGATAGGATTCTGCGTCCCCCAGTTGTTTCCGAAGTTGCACTACACATATTTTGAGTTGAGACGTTCTCTCTTTACAAAAATCAAGAGTCAATATTTATCTGTTGGGTGGGGAATTCTAATGTGTCGATCTGTAAAGGTAGCCTATAATCTGCAATATTTACAGAATTTTCAATGGTAATGGTTCATTCGGCGAAAAAACGTACAATCGAAAGAGCATTAGCCAATTGTGACTGCTGAGGCCAAATGCAGTAATGTCAATCTACAGTTGAAGCCGGAAGTTTACATACATTTAGGTTTGAGTCATTAAAACTCGTTTTTCAACCACCACAAATTTCTTGTTAACCAACTATAGTTTTGGCAAGTCGGTTAGGACATCTACTTGTGCACGATTATTTCACTTATAATCCATTGTATCACAATCCCAATGGGTCAAAAGTTTACATACACTAAGTTGACTGTGCCTTCAAACAGCTTGGAAAATTCCAGATAATTATGTCATGATTTTTCCATGATGTCATGGCTCATGACATAATTTGAGTCAATTGGAAGTGTACCTGTGGATGTATTTCAAGGCCTACCTTCAAACTCAGTGCCTCTTTGCTTGACATCATGGGAAAATCAAAAGAAATCAGCCAAGATCTCAGAAAATAAATTGTAGATCTCCACAAGTCTGGTTCATCCCTGGGAGCAATTTCCAAACGCCTGAAGGTGGTACCACGTTCATCTGTACAAACAATTTTTCGAAAGTATAAACCCCATGGGACCACGCAGCCGTCATACCGCTCAGGAAGGAGACGCGTTCTTGGAGAACTGTCCTCTGGTCTGATGAAACAAAAATATTACTGTTTGGCGGGTTAGAGGGAAAAGGGGGAGGCTTGCAAGCCGAAGAACACCATCCCAACCGTGAAGCACGGGGGTGGCAGCATCATGTGGTGAGGGTGCTTTACTGCAGGAGGGACTGGTGCACTTCACAAAATAGATGGCATCACGAGGGAGGAAAATTATGTGGATATATTGAAGCAACATCTCAAGACTTGGTCACAAATGGGTCTTCCAAATGGACAATGACTCCAAGCATACTTCCAAAGTTGTGACAAAATGGCTTAAGGACAACAAAGTCAAGGTATTGGAGTGGCCATCACATAGCCCTGACCTCTATAGAAAATTTGTGGGCAGAACTGAAAAAACGTGTGCGAGCAAGGAGGCCTACAAACCTGTTTCAGTTACACCAGCTCTGTCAGGAGGAATGGGCCAAAATCCACCCAAATTATTGTGGGAAACTTGTGGAAGGCTACCCAAAACTTTCGACCCAAGTTAAACAATTTTAAGGCAATACTAGCAAATACTAATCGAGTGTATGTAAACTTCAGACCCATGTGATGAAAGAAATAAAAGCTGAAATAAATTATTCTCTCTATTAGTATTCTGACATTTCACATTCTTAAAATAAAGTTGTGATCCTAACTGACATAAGACAGAGAATGTTTACTAGGATTAAATGTAAGGAATTGTGAAAAACTGAGTTTAAATGTATTTGGCTAAGGTGTATGTAAACTTCCGACTTCAACTGTATGTCATAGTATAAAAATAGATAAGAAAGAGCAGCAGAGCTTCAATAGCGGTGTTGCCAGTGAGTTACTTACAGTATTATCACAATACCCCCAGTCTACATCCTACAATATCATTAAATAAGTACTGTAATTTCAATCTTCTGTCATGCCATCTATGCAGTTAGTAGTACTATAGAAAAATGATGTTGAACCCTGTACTTTTTTACATCCCCATTATTGTTGCTCTCATTTCCTCTGTCTGTCTGCCTCATTTGCCTGCCTGTCACACACACACACACAGCACGCATTCCCATCCCTATGTGCGGGTAATGTGGAAGTGGGCTGTGGGTGGGTGCTTTTGTTGGTTTTGTTGCCATGGTGACAGTGTGTTGCCAGGCAGCAGGCGGGATGCGATGGCCCTTGGGAGCAGCGGGTCACCGCACACTAAGGGTTCTCCGCCCACACACACACACACACACACACACACTTCAGAGGAAAAATGAATAGAGGAAGTGAGGCACCCAGGAAAGCACCCAGGAATGGTTCAAGAATAAACACTGGACTGTTTTGGAGTGGCTAGCAATAAGTCCATATCGGAATTCCGCAGTTGATGGAAGGCACCACTCAAACATTGAAGAATTGGAGCAGTTTGAGCTGAAGAGTGGGATATATTACCCGTAGAAAGGTGCAGCAAGCTCATTGATAGCTACAATAGGCATTTTTTGCAGTTACCTTCACCAAAGGCTGTTTAACCAAGTATTAGCGCCTGGGTGCCAATCATTTTTTCATTGTAATCTTAAGTTTGCCAAAACAAAATTGGTTCTGCAATGTTGACAATGTACAAGCAACGTGTGGAGAGCAAAGTTTTTTTCAATTTAAACTTATTTTATAAGAAATAAGAAAATTTCTAAGGTGCAACATTTGTCTGCCACTGTATGCTTGATACATACTGATGGTGTAATGGGTCCTAGGTGTAGCTGGTGTAGAGAGTCAGGCGCAGGACAGCAGATATGAGTAAGCAACATACTTTTACTCAAAATGTCAAATATACAAAGTAACAAATACACGCACACCATGACAGACCGAAAATACAATAAACAATCACTCACAAAATACCACATAGGGAATAAAATAAATATATATATCCCATTTAGCAGACGCTTTTGTCCAAAGCGACTTACAAGTCGGCTGGGGCCACTACTTTTGCATATGGGTGGCCCCAGTGGGAATCGAACCCACGACGCTTGGCGTTGCAAGCGCCATGCTCTACCGGAATCGAACCCACGATGCTTGGCGTTGCAAGCGCCATGCTCTACCGACTGAGCCACACAGAGGGAACAGAGGGTTAAAGAATAAACAAGTAATTAGTTGAGTGAAACCAGGTGTGAAAAGACAGACAGAACAAATGGAAAATAAAAAGTGGATCGGCGGTGGCTAGAAAGCCGGTGACGTCGACCTCCGAACGTCGCCGAACCAGGAAGTCGTGACAGATGGTGACTTGATGTGACATTTAAAGGCAAAGAGGCAGTCGAAGCTTTAGAACAAATGTAGATATTCCCCCCCCCGCTTTTTCACAGATCAAATTAAATCACAGATTATGTCTGTTTACATTATGAAATGATGTTCCCAGTCATAAACCCAATAAATATTACAGGAAATGTGAAACAAGTAATCCGTTCAACATGTTACATAAGGTTTATAAAAGCATTTAAGGAGGGCAATCCACCAACACACGCTGGTTTATCTGGGAATTTAGTTAATATTCCTTGAAACCCCATGATGCTAAAACAAGATAAGATTGGAATATCATCACTATTAAATCCATTGACTCATCAATTCAGTTATGAAGGTGAATCTTCTGGTCCCACAATACAGCCATAATATAGGTTTCCTGTAATAAGTGTACCAAATACTAATATTTGTTTCCATGTTTATTCTGAATGTGTAAAGACCTCTGTCCAATCTGACAGAGGGGTTACATGTTGGCAGAAGGGGACCCATCTGTTTGCAGTGTATTTCCCCTGTAGCCTACATAAGCTTCTTACTTAAAACACACAGTAATCTTCTCCCCCACCCCCGGACTCACTCTCTCTCTCTCCCGCTCTCTCTCTCACACACACACAAACTCACACACGCATGTCACACGGCACAGACACCACTCTATCTCAACTTTATCTCTCTCTCTCCTCTACACTGCTCCCTCCATATTCAATTAGTTAGGTTCCATTATACACTGAGTGTACACAACATTAGGAACACCTAATGTTTGCATTAATAGACTGTCCAGGTGAATCCAGGTGAAAGCTATGATCTCTTATTGATACCACTTGTTAAATCCAATCAGTGTAAATGAAGACAGCTTAAAGAAGGATGTGTAAGTCTTGAGACAATTGAGACATGGATTGTTTATGTGTGTCATTCAGAGCGTGACTGGGCAAGACAACATATTTAAGTGCCTTTGAATGGTGAATGGTGTATGTCAATAACCGCAAATGCTCCTGGGTTTTTCACATTCAACAGTTTCCCACACTCAACAGTTGGGTATCCTGTGGTTATCAAGAATGGTCCACCACCCAAAGGACATCCAGTCAACTTGACACAACTGTAGGAAGCATTGGAGTCAGCATGGGCCAGCATCCCTGTGGAACACTTTCGACAAGTTGTAGAGTCCATGCCCCGATGAATAGAGGCTGTTCTGAGGGCAAAAGGGGGTGCAACTCAATAATAGGAAGGTTTTCCTAATGTTTTGTACACTGTGTATTTTCATGACAGGTTTTAATAGGTTATTGTCACAGGACAATCCGCAAAAGGTCATGGTCATAAACCAAGAGTTTAAGCACAATAAACTGTGAGTGGATCTATGCCTGCAAAGGGTTTAAAGATGGCAATTTGTTTCTCCAGGATTGTTCATCCTGAAAGAAGTTGATTTGCAAATGCTTCATAAAACCTCATCAAAATACATGCACTGTCATGTGTTCTTAAAAACCTTGTGGTCTATAAGTTACAGACCCAGCGTACCCTGATTCACTCTGAATTCAATACTTTTCCGTCATACAATTGCCTTTTCTTTCTACTGTATTATCTACGACCTTCCTCAACTGTAGTGTGATTTAGAAGAATAGAAATTCTTGTGGCATCTTTAGAATCAGACAATCAAGATGCTTCTGCCCTTGACATCAATGGAAGTGTCGCAGATGGGGATCTGTGAAACTCACTCTTGAGTCTGAAATGTCGCCCCTTGCACAGACTTCTTCGGACAGGTAGAGACGCTTCAGGAGGGTGGTCACTAGAGTTGGGTGGTATCCAGGTTTTCATACCATTTCTTTACCATACGGGGGTGTACACACAAGGGGCGCTACAAAAATTAATGCTACACTACAAGGTGTCAGAAGCGTTCGACATGGATGCTGGCCCATGTTGACTCCAATTCCTCCTTCAATTGTGTCAAGTTAGCTGAATGTTCTTTGGGTGGTGAGCCATTCTTGATACACATGGGAAACTGTTGAGCGTGAAGAACCCAGCAGCGTTGCAGTTCTTTACACAAAACCGGTGCGCCTGGCACCTACTACCATACCCAGTTCAAAGCCACTTAAAACTTTTGTCTTGCCTTTTGTCACTCTCTGAATAGCACACATACACAATCAATGTCAAATTGTCTCAAGGATAGAGAATCCTTCTTTAACCTGTCTCCTCCCCATCATCTACACTGATTGAAGTGGATTTAACAACTGACATCAATAAGGGATCATAGCTTTCACCTGGATTCACCTGGCCAATCTATGTCATGGAAAGAGCCTGGCTGCTGGCTTTAGTCTGGCGAAAATCATAGCAAGCTAGCTAGTCTTTTTAGCTCCCCACATCTCCATGTGAAATAATCATTCTGATATCAGCTAAAAGTAGAACGTCATCATGTTTGGTCACAGAGGGGAAAAAAAAGCCCATGGCTAGCTAGTTGGCAACAGCAGGTTCTACCATTTCACTATAGCCCGGGATCAATCCTTATTGCTTCTAAACAAAACACCTTTTTGGGCAGATTCTTGTTGTTTGGTTTACTGTTTGAACAGTCACTGAGATTATATTTGGTTGGTTATTAATGCAAAATAGGCTACTCTTACAAGGAGCCGCCCCCTTTGTGACTAAAAACTACATTGCAACTCTGCTCCGTACCTTCAGTCTCTGTAGTGTGTGAGTTTACCTATAAAGCAACCAACTGTGGACAAAATCGAAGGTGTGATCCCGGGAGAGGTGCATCTGCAACAGCCGAAAGTCAAGACACTGATGTGGTTTTCCAACAGAAAGGCAGTGTTGCCATTGTTTGTAAAAGTTGTTATTTGTAATGCCGAAATAAAGATGTACTCAAGCCCCATACCTACACTAATAAACTTTAAATATACTTTGTATGTACATTGTACAATCAATTGGTGGGAGAGATTCAAATATCACATTAATTTGTATATATCCTCTGTATACATGAATTGCGGCAAAGTTGGTTCCTGTTTCAGGCATTTTAATTGTTTTTTTCCTGTTTCAGGCATGTCTTTGGTCACGTTCACGTGGGTGAAACAATAACACCCTAATAATTAGTTACAGTAGAACCTCCCACAATACAGGTGATGGTTGCAGGATTAAGATGGCGAAGAGCAACTGCAGAAATTTGCTGTTGACTGCAGTCAAAACTTCATGACCTTCCATCCCACGATTTGTGTACATTTCATGCAGTCGACATGTAGGCACAAATTGAAATATATTTATCCCCATATTGCAACACACTTTGAAAGGCGGTGACCATCTTGGATAAAGGGATCTGCTTGAATGCAATTGAAATGCAATTTGTTAATGAAGACAATTAGAACACAAATCCTGCTGCCTGAAGAATAGGCCTATACTGTTGAAATTGCTCCCTCTCCTGATCATGGAGGAGACTGCACAGATTTGTATTTATTTTACAGGTCACATATCCACTTTATTTGGCGTAAACTCTAAAACTCGGGGAGAATCTCCTTCTGATACTCTTTGCGTCTTCTCTCCTCGCCTCCTTCTCAACACCCATTGGAGGAGAAAGTCAGATAGGCGGGACCTCTGGCTTTTTTATCCAATGGGTTTTGAGAAGGAGCCGAAGAGTATGCAATTGAGATTCTCCCAATAATCTGAAGATATACTAACGTCCTATCTGCTGAATACATAATTGTAAAACAGCTAATGGCTCTTCTCCAGGAAAACAGGGTGGTAGGCCATTCGACCGTAGGCCACACAGTGACATTTGGAAAAGGTAAATACCAAAGCGGAGAGATACAAACACCCTTTTAGAACATGGCCGTCATCTCATCTCTTTCATGCCCTGCCCATGTACAGTAACTTCTACTGTGATTGGCCTTGATGTTATAGTATTAGCTTCTTATTGGCTTTTTACAAGTCACTAATGGCGTTGAAGCTATAGTATTAGCTTCCCTATTGGCTTCTTACAAGTCACTCATGCACTGGTGTCGATGACGTAAATTGTGCACTAGGTACACACTGTATCGTTTGGCTGAACTGAATAGTTACATTTTACGTTAAACGTTAAAGGGTTAGAGTGGATTTCTCTAAAGAGACATCGATCATGATTATAGCGCTTTGTCTTTTCATTACATGTCTATTTTAAGCAATTCCTATATCTTTTCACACCATTGTTGATGTGATATTTCAGGGTAAGTGGAATGATACATTTGCTTTCTGCGTATTTTTCCTTGTAAGAAAACGAATGCTTGTTTTAATCAAACAATTGTTGTCAGACGGATAGTTTATAATAGGCTAATTTGTATTGACAACATGATTCACCTAAATTGTATTTTGATTATAATTTGTCGGCCCAGTAGTCGAATTCATAGCTGACTAGATGGTTTGGTCGTATTTGTCGGAAGAGTTGAGGTTTTCAAGCAAGGTAGGCTAATGGCTGTCGGTCGGAGTTCGTCAGAGATCGTGAAATGGCCTAAAGAGCACCTTCGCTAGACGACAGATGAACCGTTCCTCCATGATGGTGTGAACAGTGAAAGCTCTCGGTTTAGAACGGAAGAGGTGCGTGCACGTTGACAACAGGGCCACAACCAAAATAAGAGCTAGAGCGAGCTGTCACCAGCGGATACATTTTCTGCCTATCAGTTGCTGCGTTAACATCAACTCTGAAAAATACGAGGTCAAATCATGACATTCGTGATCTCCAGGTCGTTAAGACTGAGTTTTAGAAAGAGGGCAGATTTGGATGACCGTTCAAATGTATTTTTTTCCCAGTCGGAGCTCGTTTTTTTTTCGACTTCCCAGTTGTTTTCAACGCGCAGAAGTCCGATAATTCCGAGTTCCGAACTCTCGGTTGGTTTCAAAACAACTGGGAACACTTGCCGCGTTCAAACAACTGGGAACTCGGAAATCTCCGACTTCCAGTGCGTTCAAGACGACTGGGAACTCGGGGAAAAACGAGCTCCGACTGGAAAAATCGTTTAAGCGGTCATCCAACTCGGAATTGCAAGTCGGTAACGCTGGCATTTTTATACAACTTTGTTTGCCAATTATTTTTCTAAGAAAATAATAGGTTACACTTCAGGCTACAAACAGTAGGCCATATATTTCCCCAGGATTAACAGCAATACTTTAATTTTCAATGTATCTGTCAGTGACGAAATACTCAGGTAGGCTAGCTATCAATAGCAAAACATTGATGTCAGAGCATGCTGATGCATGAAGTTTGACATTTTTAATTCTGCCATTTTCTTTGCATTTTAAAATCACTATACCTCTTCAAATCTCATGTCATTATTGCACTTTGTTGAACTTTGTTTGAATGTTATTCTTAAAACAAGCAACAAATCTCTCATCTGTGATACTGGGGTTTTGGAGATCATGTGGACTCTGTACCACATACAGCATTACTTTAATACATTCTATGATTACATTTTGAAGGAGAAGTTGTTGCATGATGCCTCTTATGCAGAGATGGGTCTTTTGAAAGTATCTGGAAGGCCTTGAGCACCATTCAAATATAACAGATTTTTACCTCACATGGGGGGGGGGGGGGGGTTTGCTCAGATCTCTGTGCACATTGCCATAGTACAGAGGGTAGGGATTCCCTAGATGTTAAGCCACCTAAATACTGTACTTTAGTTTATGCGTAGCGTCTTGATCCATCAGCAGACATTAATATTATATTCCGGGCCTTGATTTTTAGATTCATAGTGGAACATTAATCATTTCAATATCACGTGACCTGAAAGTTGGCAGCCATGTTGTGTGGATGGTCAAATCATTTTTTGTTGTTGTCAAATGCGCCAAATACAACGGGTGTGGACTTGACCAGGAAATGCTTACGTACAAACCCATTCCCAACAATGCAGAGTTAAAAAGTAAGAAATGTGCTAAATAAAAGGAAATAGTAACACAATAAAATAACAAGGTCTAGGGATACGAGGTAGTTGAGGTAATTGTGTGTAGAGTTCAGTGAGTGTGCCTAGAGCCAGAGCAAGAGAGTCAGTGAAAAAAACAAAAACAATACAAGGCTGTCAATGCAAATAGTCCTGGTAGCTGCTTGATTTAACTGTTCAGCAGGCTTATGGCCTGGGGGTAGAAGCTGTTCAGGAGCCTTTTAGTCCCAGACATGGCACCACTTGCCGTGTGGTAGCAGAGAGAAGTCTACGACTGGGGTGGCTGGAGTCTTACACAGACACAGCCTGGTATGTATGTCCAGTTGAAGTCGGAAGTTTACATACACTTAGGTTGGAGTCATTCAAACTCATTTTTCAACCACTCCAAACATTTCTTGTTAACAAACTCGAGTTTTGGCAAGTCGGTTAGGAACTCTACTTTGTGCATGACACAATTTTCCAACAATTGTTTGCAGACAGATTATTTCACTTATAATTCACTATATCACAATTCCAGTGGGTCAGAAGATTACATACACTAAGTTGACTGTGCCTTTAAACAGCTTGGAAAATTCCATAAAATGTCATGGCTTTAGAAGCTTCTGATAAGCTAATTGACATCATTTGAGTCAATTGGAGGTGTACCTGTGGATGTATTTCAAGGCCAACCTTGAAACTCAGTGCCTCTTTGCATGACATTATGGGAAAATCAAAAGAAATCAGCCAAGACCTCAGAAAATAAATTGTAGACTTCCACAAGTCTGGTTCATCCTCGGGAGCATTTTCCAAATGCCTGAAAGTACCACGTTCATCTGTACAAACAATAGTACGCAAGTATAAACACCACACAGCCGTCATACTGCTCAGGAAGGAGACGCGTTCTGTCTCCTAGAGATGAACGTACTTTGGTGTAAAAAGTGCACATCAATCCCAGAACAACAGCAAAGGACCTTGTGAAGATGCTGGAGGGAACGGCTACAAAAGTATCTTTATCCACAGTAAAACGAGTCCTATATCGACATAACCTGAAAGGCCGCTCAGCAAGGAAGAAGCCACTGCTCCAAACCCGCGATTTAAAAAAAGCCAGCCTACGGTTTGCAACTGCACATGGGGACAAAGATTGTACTTTTTGGAGAAATGCCCTCTGGTTTGATGAAACAAAAATGGAACTGTTTGGCCATAATGACCATCATTATGTTTGGAGGAAAAAGGGTGAGAAATGTAAGCCAAAGAACACCATTCCAACCATGAAGCACAGGGGTGGCAGCTTCATATTGTGGGGGTGCTTTGCTGCAGGAGAGACTGGTGCACTTCACAAAATAGATGGCATCATGAGGGTGGAAAATTATGTGGATATATTGAAGCAACATCTGAAGACTTGGTCGCAAATGGGTCTTCAAAATGGACAATGACCCCAAGCATACTTCCAAAGTTGTGGCAAAATGGCTAAAGGACAACAAAGTCAAGTTAATGGAGTGGCCATGACATAGCCCTGACCTCAACTATAGAACATTTGTGAGCAGAACTGAGAAACCGTGTGTGAGCAAGGAGGCCTACAAACCTGACTCAATTACACCACTGTTAGGAGGAATGGGCCAAAATTCACCCAATTTGTGGGAAGCTTGAGGAACGCTACCTGACACTTTCGACCCAAGTTAAACAATTGTATGTAAATTTCTTACCCACTGGGAATGTGATGAAAGAAATTAAAGCTGAAAAATCATTCTCTTTATTCTGACATTTCAGTCTTAAAATAAAGTTGTGATCCTAACTGACCTGAGACATGGCATTTTTACTAGGATTAAATGTCAGGAATTGTGAAAAACTGAGTTTACATGTATTTGGCTAAGGTGTATGTAAACTTCTGACTTCAACTGTATGTATGTATAGACTGCATTCAGCTCGTCTGGTAGGCTGGCATCACTGGGCAGCTCACAGCTGGGTTTCTCTTTGTAATCCGTTATAGTTTAGAGAGACGGAGTAGGATTTAATTTGTCGTGTAGTTACCAAAGTTGATTGTCACTTTTCATTTGTTTCTAAAACTCATTCACATCTCTTACTCACTGATCAGCATGGATGGTATTTATAGGATGGTGTCAAAATGCTAACTCTTCAGCTTAGCATCACTTCCTCCCCTATTACCAAGTGCGCGGAATGCCATTCACCTATTAAACTTCAGCCTATGAGCATGTCACTCTAAGGAAATTCCACCACGATTGCTGATTTAACCTATTGGCTCCCTCGTGCAATAATCACCATCCTTTCAATCAGTGGGCATGAATCTAGGGGAGTATTTGTCAACTCAACCTTGTCTATAAACTATCAAAATAAAAAATGTCGCACACTCCGAGTATAATCTCCCAGCAATTTAATGGGTATATACCCGAAACGTTGGTAAATACCCATTAAATTGCTGGGAGATTATACTCGGAGTGTGCGACATTATTTATTTTGATAGTTTATTAGCCGGTAGTCAGCACCTCCATACAAACTATTATTCTGGGTGTGCACCAGCTCATGTTTAAATTTTTAAAAACTCAACCTAGGCTCCAACTTGTTTTGCAGCAAGTCTTCCAAGGACCATCCACCTCCCCACCAGCTTAATAACCTCATGGCTCGTCATTGGTACTCTTTTCCCCCAGTTGGGGGGGGGGGTGGTGTCCCAAACCAGCTGGCCTGTCTCTGAGGAGCATTCCTCGGAGACGAGGTCTACCTCAGAATATAATAAGGAATTTCAATTAATAGTTTCTGTCATTCAGTTAAGCCTGTACTCGATTGAACTGTATTGTTTGATGGTTCGTCAGAGATCGTAGGGGGATTCCCTATAAGCATCTGGATTATTGTCCCGCTCCTTGAACGCGGCAGCTCTACCCTTTAGCTCAGTGTGGATGTTGCCTGTAATCCATAGCTTCTGGTTGGGGTATGTATGTATGGTCACTGTGGGGACGATGTCGTCGATGCGCCTATTAATGAAGCTGGTGACTGATGTGGTAAACAAATCAATTCCATCTGATGAATCCCGGAACATACTCCTTTCTGTTCGCTGACCAGTCCTGTAGTTTAGCATCCGCTTCATTTGGCCACTACTGTATTGATGACGTAACTGGTACTTTTTGAGATTTTGCTTGTAAGCAGGAATCGGGAAGATGGCGCTATGGTCAAATTTGCCAAATGGAGGGGGAGCTTTATGAGACTGCATTTTTCTGTTGTTGTTGCCTGTAGTTGCACAGGTGAGCTGCTGGTAGAAATGTAGGTAATACGGATTTCAGTTCACCGACCACGAGAAGCGCAGCCTCTGGATGTGCATTTTCTTGTTTGCTTATGGCCCTACACAGCTTGAGTGCGGTCTTTGTGCCAGCATAGGTTTGTGATGGTAAATGGACAGCTACGAAAAAAATGTAAATATTTTTTTAAATATTATGGTCTACAGCTTATTATGATGTATTCCAACTCAAGTGAGCAGAATCTCGAGACGTCCTTGTTCAGCCACATATTGGAGAAACAGGATACAGTTCTTCAGACCACATCGATAGGATAGTCTCGACTGGAGTAGGTCCAGTGACTGCACGTTTGCCAATAGAACGGAGGGTAGAGGCGGTTTGTCCACTCGCCAACGTAGTCTCGTCAGGTATCCCGTACAGCGGCCTCTTTTTTTTTTTTTAATGCCGTATTTTCCTTTTTCGAGTGTCAGCGATGAGCAGAATGTCCTTCACCGCCAACTCGTTGAAGTAGAGGTTAGAGATCGCTGCTCTGATGTTCAGAATCTCTCGTGGTCACGTGAAACAATGGCGGCAACATTATGTACAAAAGTTACCATCATTGCAAAGGAACAAACAAAATGGCCCAATTGGTCAGGTGCCCATAAAACGGCTGCTATTCCCTCCAGGCTAAGAACCAAGTCCCAAGGGTTCTTTGTCTGATCCCAATGCTGCTTCTGGGGTAAGAGTATGCCAAACACAGCCTTGTGCTTTGGGGCCAGTCTGAAGAATACTTGATCATGTAGATTTCCCACCTCTCTGGGTCATTAAATACATTCTTGAAAATATACTCGTCTAACCCAACATAGGTAATGTGCTACAATGTAATCTCATCATGGTTATTGGGAGCCATACTTACTTTTGGAGCTCACTGTATTTCATACTGTATTGGGACAGTGACAATTTGTTTTGGCTCTGTAATATAGTACTTTGGATTTCAAATGTATATAATGACTGAGGTTGAAGTGCGGACTGTCAGCTTTAATCTGAGTTTTTTTTCCATCCCATATCGGGTGAACTGTTTAGACATTACATCAGTTTGTGTACATAGTCCCCCCCATTTTGGGAGACTAAATATATTTGGACAAATTCACGTGCATTAAAGTTGCGAAAGGTTTAGTATTTGGTCCCTTATTCCTAGCTCTCAATGAATGCATCAGGCATTTGACTTTACAAACTTGTTGGATGCATTTGCTGTTTTTGTTTTCAGATTATTTTGTGTCCAATAGAAATGAATGGTACCTTATGTGTTGTGCCAAGTTGTAGTCACTGTTATTGTAAATAAGAAACACCTCTACATTAATTTGGATGGTACAAATTAATTGGATGGTACAATGATTACATATCATCTAATTGATGATGCCCAAGAAGATGGCATTTGGAGGATATTTTGACATGGGTGTTCGTCGAGGTTTGGCAAACCGTTGCCAGTAAATCCTCCAAAAACCAGCTTCGAGGGCATTATCAATTTTATACAATTGGTTACCAACATATTCAAATAATGATTGACATATTTTCATTAAAGTTATTTTGATGAATTTATTCATACTATTTCATCCTTCCACAAGATATAGTCTCGACACAAATTTAGGGTTGCTACCCAAACCAGCTGGTTTTTCCTTCTATCGGTTCGGTTGCTAGGAAACGATCCAGTCATTCAGTTTTTTTGTTCTGCATCTATGGACAAGACCAAGCCGTTCGTTCTAAATGTTCCACTGCCATACTAGCTGGCAATCGTTTTATCCCTTGCTTGCTTGCTAGCTAGCTAACTACGGCTAACTTAGTCACGTTAAAACGTGCTGCCAGAATAACCGCAAAGTAGCTTCATTTGCATTTATTTAAACTGTTTTCTAATGACATTTATTTGGATACCCCCATAACAATGAGGTGTGATATAGCCTGGCATAGAAAATGTGCTCACTCGTCAGGACACTGTTGTTCAGAGGAGCTAGCCAACAACACAGCAAATACAATCACTTCAAACTGAAGCTGGAAAGACTGCAAACTAGCCGCATCTTGTTCCATTTGACCTTTCTTCAATTGCCATTTCTTTGTATATATCCATAAAAATGGTGCCAACTGATTCATGATTTCTACTGATTTGATTTACTGGCTGAGAAACGCTTCCTGTCTGTCTCTTCCCCCGAATATGCTCATTACTATTGGACAGCTGCAGATTGAATTTCATTAATGAAACAAAGTTGCAAATGTCAGAGAGACAGACAGCAAGGTTTATACAATTCTCTGCAGTTGAAAACTAAATGTTAGTCTAAAAGAAATGTGAGAATGTCTAGATTTATTTTTATAGCGGCGATCAAGTTAATGACTTGTCTGCTTGGGCTGGTGAGACGGTGGATTCCGCAGTCAGATGGAACAGAGTAAATAGGCATTTGAACGTCATAGATTTAGCTGGTGGTAATTTGTGGAATAAATTTCGGCTGGAATGTGGTTTTAACCAGCATTCAGGATTAGACCCACCTGTTGTATAATCCTGAATAATGAGTGAGAAAGTTAGATGCATAAATACCATACCCCCAAGACATGCTCACCATTACAATAACACAGGAGGTTAACGTTGATAGTCAAGGCTATTCTTATTTGCAATAATGATCTGAACAACAAACCGGAAATGCATCCAACTCATTTGTAGAATCACAAGTTTGATGTAGTCATTGCGTGCTATGAATATGGGACCAAATAGTTAACTATGTACAAAACGTGCTGCGATTTCTACATGGTTCACCCAATATGGATGAAAATGACCTCAAATGGGAAACAGAGGTAAAAACAACTGTCACTGTCCCAATACTTTTGGAGCTCACTATAGTTTGCTACACAAAACATCAGCCAGAGTTAAACCAACTTTTGATTTTGTTGAATTCATGGGATGTAAAGAAAAAAATAATAAACAAACTGGTTAAATATTACAAAGAAAACAATAGAGCACACATGAAAGCTGTTATCAGAAATAGCCTAATATCAGAAACCAATGTGAACTTACAACCTTCAGAACACAGTATCACAATCCACTCTGCGCCAGCTGTGCTAATTGACAGACCAAGAGACTGTCACTTTGTGAGATCTTAGGGAAGATGCTGTCACAGACGGCCACGAGCCAGTTCACTAGTCAAGTAATTGTACGTGACACACCTCCCCACCAATCTATATCAATGAACTCAAGTTAACCAAGAAAATAATTTGTACAAAAAACATTAACCATGTTGGTCAAAAAGTTGACGTTTACAATGTGAATTGTAAACATGGTTTCTCTTCACCAAATCTTCAACAGGAACAGTAGCGCCCACTGATTTACACTATAGGATGAACTATAGGGAACGAGATGAAGGCTGGCATGGCTTGTTTATATTTACAGTTGGTCACAGTAGTAAAACGTGTTCCTCTTCTCCTGTCAGTTGTCTGGTTGAACTGAAGGAGCAGCAGCCCTGAGGGCTTAACGATATTTGTCCTCATATGCGTCATGATTGGATTGATCTCAGAAGAGATGAGGGAAAACTGTTGGGAATAACAGATGCTACACCTCTAAAACCTTTGTTAGATCTTGTATCGTTAAGAAGGCATGTCCATAGCATAGTGGCGCAAAATAATTGGGATTGAGAATGTTTTGCGGTTCTCTGGTGTGACAGCACTATGCAACCGGGGTTTTCTCTTGATCAAAAATGGGCTTAGGTGTTGGGTGTGGTGGTCTTTTTAGATGCGCCCCCCCCCCCCATATTGGCGGTGTAGCCAATTTCCTGCAATTCTACATGTCTCCATGGAGTTGAGAAATGGTTGCCGTTTTTAGAGCTTATGTCCTACAATTCTATGCTTTGCCATGGCTAATGATGTATTATTTTGCTCAAACATAAGAACAGAGTCTATTCTGCTAAATTGTTTTTGTAATTGTTTATTTTTTCCCTGACTGTTTAGCTTTTATTTAGGTGATTTTGTTTAGTTCTCCAAATATTATTTTAAAATAGAGTAGGTCATTTATATTTTCTACATACTTTCTGGTTGTAGTCATTTTAGGTTTACACTGAAAGGTTTTTCCATCCCGAATTTTAACATAAAATGTATATATTTTACTGTTTGGGTTCAGGTGACCCGCCCAAGGATTCAATGACAGACAAATCCCTTTTGTAATACTGCTCACCCTGTGCTCTTATGGTCACACGCTGACACACCAGGAACTCACTTATTGACCCAATTTAGTTTGCACCTGTCATGTTCCGCTATTGTGTTAAGACCTGACTGCCCTACCCTTGACAGGATCTGTGAACGCTCTTCCCTCAAGAGTTTGCTATGGGAAGCCAATGTGACAGGATTCATTGCAAAGAGACTCCATGTAGCCCTGGTGTGTGAGACTTCTGGCGCGTGAGGAGATTGAAGGTATCGGAGGTCATCTCCATCAATAGAAAAGGTCAGAGGAGAGGGATGTGAGGCGACCAAGGAAAAGTCTGAAATTCAAGAGAGCCATAATGAAATGAACATGAGAGGTTATAGAGGGAACCCAGTAGGCCTAGGTGAGTGTCCTGGTGGGATAAAGGGTGAGCGATCAAGCAGGTGAAGCTGTATCTAAAAAATACTAAATATCAGCTCTCTACCTCTCTGCATGTAACCCAGCAAAGTCTTTGCAAACCACTAAACAAAGACTCACGAAAAAAGACAGAACTGTCATTTTCTCAACCTTTCCTCCACTGTGAAGTAATAACGACAGATCCCTCCATTAGCTGGAGTCAGATAGCCGATGAGTACTATAAGCTGCCCACTTCAAGGCTTGGTCCTCGTTCTAGGGCTTTGCCCACATTTCATTGACCAATGCATAATCTGCTGAAAGGTCTGTGCCACTAATTACTGTACACCATTCAAACTGACAGATGCCTCGCCTGGCTTGATTGTGTTCTCTCTCTTTTAATAAGAGGACATTTTCACGGGTTGCGAAAGCAGTTTCAAGAGTGTGTCCAGGCAGGTCGATAGAACCAAGGTGACTGAAGGCCTGCCCTTGACAGATGAGGCGTTCTCTGTAAGGTCCATTTCAGACTAACATATTTTTCTGCCCAAGCCCATCCAGTGTCTGAGTCTGGGCTCAAGTTGAAAGCCACGTCTCTCCTTTAGCTCAGAGGTTCCTGTAATGTCACTGTCAGAGTGAGCTCGGTTCCGCTCTGGCTCAGCGTGTGTCGAGCCACGGCCTCATTATCTTTGCGTCTAATCAGTCCTCCAGCCAGCTCTTAATTGAGCCATCAGCGGCTTAAGGGGGAGGATGGATGTGTCAATTAGAGTAACGAGTGGGAGTAGCCATGCCAAGTGCAGCACAGGGAGGACATGCCTTGCAGAGCAGAATCCTTGTTCTGGTTCATTCTACGGCCAATCCAATAGACCAACTATAGCCGAATATGTCAGCAAAGTCAAGAACTTGTGAGGTTGCAGAGTTTTTACTCCTCGTGTGTCATTCACCCCCCTCCCCCATGCTGCTTGGGCCTTTGCTGCAATACCTCATGTTGAGGTATTTATGCAGGGCCAGCCTCTCAACCAGCTACAATTTGTCCCAGTCTCAATTTTGGACAATTGGGTTGAATATTTTTGTGTGGAGCTTTCGTAGCTGACTCGTGGTTATATTTTTTTTAATTTGGATTTTGTTCTGTGGTATACTGTTGGGGTTTGGCACATCCACAACTTATTCCCTGACCTCACCAGCCGCTGTTTACTGTTGTTCTGTCGAGAAAGGGGGCAAGTGCGGAGGCTAAATTGTAATATATTTATCAAAAAAAATATTTACCTGGAAAAGTGGAATCAAGGACTGATCTCATTTTCAGGAGAGGGTAGAACGTGAGTTCTACTGTCTAGGATTCCCATGAATATGGTGATGGTACATAAAAAAAGCAATTTTCTTGCCCAATATGGATATAGTCACCTATATGCAGTTTCCCTCGATGGAGTGTCACATTGTGCCATATGCTTTTATTTAGATGAAACACTCTGGAGCGAATGTCATGTTTGATAAAGGAAATGATCACAGGGAGGAACACTTGGGTGCTTTTGGAGGTAATTGTCCTGTCATGGCCAGTGTCTTCAGACTGTTAAGTGTCTGTGACCTACATAGGCAAAGCCCTCCTCTAACACGGTCTTTTAATGGCACTTGCCATCATACAAACACACAATTTAAGTTTGTTTTTAGTCGTGCTATTTGAATGGAGAGCTTTGGTGTATTTATCATTTCTGATGGGCTGTTTGGGCAAATTAGGTCATGTTTAATTTACTGTAAATGTGTTTGTTGTCAAGGCAAAGGGTGGCTACTTTGAAGAATCTCAAATATACATATATTTTGATTTGTGTAACACTTTTGGTTGTGTTATTTAATAGTTTTGACGTCTTCACTATCATTCTATAGTGTAGAAAATAACAAAAAACCCTGGAATGAGTAGGTGTGTTCGAACTTGACTGGTACTGTACATTGGCAGCACATTTCCCGCCCAGTCCTCACTTTCCCAAGGCCTTTAATGATTAAATAAAGCTGGTTTTGTGGAGGACCTAAGTGCTCTCCACCAGCTACAGAGAAGGCTTTGCATATTTTCCATCTGGCCTCACAATGATCCCACTGAAAAGCTAGGGGCTTGACGGGTCAGCGCTTGAAGGGGAAACGCTTTTGGCATTTACATAACAGCCACAAGGCTGTGTTCATGTGTAGATAAGTTGCGGTGGCATTATTGGACAGTACAATGACAGTCGCCTGTCATTTGGTGTAACAGTTAGACACCATCACATTGAATGACAGACAGGCCGATCATTCAGTGTAACCGAATAGTTCCATATTCAACGATATATGGTCGCTTAGCATGTTAAACCCATGTGTTTGTGTTACATGATTCCATATTATCCTGGAGTACTTGGTTGGTTGCTAAAGTGAGCTTTTGCTTGGCTACATCATGCCAAGTTTGTCATATCAGTCCAAGCCATCAAACAAGTGTGGCTATAGCACTGTGAGCACACAGTGAGGGGCCATGACAACCTTGCATGGCTGTCAGAAGAGTGTGAATTCTGAACACGTTCCCCCTCACATTGAAGCAGTGAAACATGCGACTTGTGAATATGAAGGTGGACGGCACAGACCCGTGTACTAAAGGACACAGGTGGGTTCTGACTGAGGTGGGGGTTACCATGGTCTGTGCAAATTTACCTGGTTCCTTTTCGGTCATTGGTTTTAGTGCAGTTTACCTCAACATCGATACTGGGGAGCCACTGTGTATGCAGGATTTCCCTCCAGCTGAGCATTAATTGGACTCAATGCACTTGGCATCTTGGGAAACTGCAATACTGTACGACACATGGAATACGTTTGGGACAGAGACGCTTTCCCTTATGCTTCTGATCCCAGTGTAGGGAGGGCACTCGGCTATAGCCTGGGTTTGTATTAAAACCACTCATGTATTCATAGAAGCCTAAACACCAAAAATATATGCACGGTACAAACCAGTGCCAAATAACAGAGGTTGTTCGTTGAACTCTGAGAACAACTAATTGAACACAGTTTTACAAAGAGCCCCGTAAGACACCCTCTCGAGATGTGGCCCCAGCTTACAACAGAGTCTTATGAGAGGAATATGAGGATGTAATTAATGTAATGAAAATGTATGCTGAATGGAAAGGAACCCCTGCTAAAAGAGTAAACGCATAGTGTGGACTATGGTGAAGAAGAATCCGCTTTGTTCCAGGTTCAATGGCTTTGGGCTTTGGCAGGAAGTGCCTAATGTTAAGGGGGATGGCTAATACCGGGCATGCGTAAATGTTCTTGGCAAATGAAGGTGATTCTGATATCTGTTTAGTCATTTTAGGTCCCTCTTCAGTATTCAACGCTTAAAATCACTGCAGAATGTTTTCGAACCACATTGCTTCCACCCACCAGTCTCAGGCCCCAAGAAACGAGGTTTGATTCCAGAGTAGGAAATTGGCCTTGTTGCTTCTTCTCATCTTGTCATTTCACTTTAGTCTATGAAACCATCACGCTACACGCTAATATGCTACAGACTTCTAATCTATCAGGCTCACCTGGAAGTTCAATCAACCCAAATACCCCCCCCCCCCCATGTGTGTAGTGTGAACACAGGTATTTTTATAGACGCTTGCTGTAATCCGTCCGTCTTTCCCTCTGATGTCCTTGTGCTTGGGAATTACTCTACTGGGCAGTTAGCGCTTAGTGCGCCACCCTGTTGTCACAGACCAGCCTTGATGAATTGAAGGCTGTCGCTAATATGATGGAAGCGCTAGCGGCGGTTAGCATGCCTTTCCTCAGTGTGAGGCTGCGGGATCACGCTCCGATGGGGAGGAGTGACAAGGGCAGGGTGACATCAGAGCCTTTCTGACATTGAGCTGCAGGGAGTATTTTACTTGTTTTTCTCTACGTGCCTAAACTGACTGACTGGAGCATAATAGGTGTGTGTGTGTGTGTGTGCGCTCAGACAGGTCAGACGGCATTACCTGGGCTATTGTCCTTAAGCCACAGGTTTTGAAAAATGACATGTTTCTCTTATGTAACTGGGTCCACAGTACTGTTAACAGTAAGTTGTAGTATTAGAAGCAAATCTGCTTTGTTGAATCAGTCCAATGAATATATTTTATATCCTGTGGTTACTTTAGTTGTCTTTCAGTTAGTTTTGTTCCCCCCCCCACAGTGTAGCATAGACCACAGTTTCTGAGGCATTTTGGTCACATACAACTGAAACACGGCAGCTGTTCTATGTAAACGCACCATAAGGGTTGTTTCCTGTGTGTACCTAAGGCATGTAGAAGTAACTCTCTCTCCCCTCCCTTTCCAGGAGTGACATCGTCCTCACCACAACAACGGTCAAGAAACTGGTGACCTGAGTGAACAATGAACTGAGGGCAACCCCCCCCCACCCCACCCCTACCCCTCCCCCCACCCCCCTCTCCACCAGCTATAGCAACAGAAAACCCTCTAGCCCGTCACCCCAGATCTGGGCAGAGGAGTGTGTGTGCGCGCGACTGCGTGTGTTTTCTGAGGCTGCCCGTGCTCCAGAAAGAGCTAATAGGCTAACCTTCCCCCTCACCTGAGAGGAGGCCCTTCTGACCTTTTGACCCTGTTTGACTGACCCCAGCCAACAGTCACCACCACCACCAGGAAGCATGGGGAGGAAGAAGATTCAGATCCAACGGATCACCGATGAGAGGAACAGACAGGTGAGACTGAGATGTGGCCGTGTCTCCAAAGTCTGTACCAACGCTATTGTTGTTGTTATTATAGTCGAGAAAGATGGGGCCTTGTTTCTTTGAATACTGAACAAAAACAAAAGTAGTCCTTCCGATCCAGTTATACCCAGGTTGACCCATGAATGTGTTCGCCCACCAAGGCCCATTTGTCACCATGGGCTAGGTTCATTGTTTGTACCGGTGCAAAGTACGTACCTGTTGAAATAAATTGACCAAAAACGGTCAAATATAACCGATGAGAAGGATAGAGCTTATGGTTAATAAGACTATAACGATTTTAGCTTGTTTCGTTATAAAAATAACAGGTGCAAAGTCTGCATGTATACCTCGGGGTATTTGGAAATGGCCACGGGATGGTTTTTCAACACCATCAATGCGGTTGGAACTATTTCTTTGAAGTGTTTCTGTACTTTTTAAGATTTGTAGTTGACTTTTTACAGAAATACATGAAGTGAACTTGTGCAATATGTTAAAAGATAAAAGCAGATTGCGTTCTTTATTTCACCTGTCACATTATTTGACATTATGAAGCTTACCATAGATCCCCAGAACAGTTTATTTAATTATTTTTAACCTTTATTTAACTAAGCAAGTCAGTTAAGAACAAATTCTTATTTTCAATGACGGCCTAGGAACAGTGGGTTAACTGCCTGTTCAGGGGCAGAACGACAGATTTGTACCTTGTCAGCTCGGGGGTTTGAACTTGCAACCTCCCGGTTACTAGTCCAACGCTCTAACCACTAGGCTACCCTGCCGCCCCCAGTTGAGCCAGTCACGTGTCTGTAAATAGCACAACTAGAGAAAGCGGGGGCAGGTGAGTCCAGCGGTGTGTTGACAGGGGTCGCATTTTATATTGAAAAGTGGTGTGTTTTTTGCTTCAATAGAGTGACCAGGGACGTGCAACTATTGTTTTGTGCTACAGATTTGGCAGAAAATAGCTTAATTTTCATCAGATGACCATAGAAGTGCAACACCTTGGCTGGCATCCACACAAGTTTGCTAAATGAGCTTAAAATGTTTCTCTTAAATCTAGCATTTTTACCAGAGGAAAGTAGCCTCACCTCAATCGGAGCATAGCCTGCTGAACTCTCATCAGAGTGGAGAAGTGCAGCTGAAGCACAGAATGATTCTGATGCTGTGCAGAAATTACAATAAGAAGCATTTAGATTTCTTATGTGTGAAAAACTGAATTCTGAGTTCTGAGTTAACTAGCAAGTTAAACTTAAGAGGTTGCGTCATCGAAGTAAGTGGCTGAATTAAGGTGATGGGGCATCAAATCAAATGTTATTAGTCACATGCGCCGATTGCAACAGGTGAAATGCTTACTTCCTAGCCACTGACCAACAATGAGGTTTCAAGAACATTTCAAATACGAAAAAGAAATACATTAACAAGTAATTAAAGAGCAGAAGTAAAATAACAATAGCGAGACCTATATATGGGGGGGGGGGGGGGTACCGGTACAGAGTCAATGTGCGGGGGCACTGGTTAGTCGAGGTAATATGTACATGTAGGTAGAGTTATTAAAGTGAATATTCATAGATGATAACAACAGAGTAGCAGCGGTGTAACGGGGGGGGGGGGGGGGGGGCAAATAGTCCGGGTAGCCATTTCATTAGATGTTCAGGAGTCATATGGCTTGGGGTTAGAAGCTGTTTAGAAGCCTCTTGGACCTATATTTGGCTCTCCGGTACTGCTTGTCATGCGCTAGCAGAGAGAACAGTCTATGACTAGGGTGGCTGGAGTCTGACAATTTTTAGGGCCTTCCTCTGACACCGCCTGGTATAGAGGTCCTGGATGGCAGGAAGCTTTGCCCCAGTGATGTACTGGGCAGTATGCACTACCCTCTGTAGTGACTTGCGGTCGGAGGCCGAGCAGTTGCCATACCAGGCAGTGATGCAACTGGTCAGGATGCTCTCGATGGTGCAGCTGTAGAACCTTTTGAGGATCTGAGGACTCATTCCACATCTTTTCAGTCTTCTGAGGGGAATAGGTTTTGTCGTACCCTCTTCACAACTGTCTTGGTGTGCTTGGAAAATGTTAGTTTGTTGGTGATGTGGACACCAAGGAACTTGAAGCGCTCAACCTGCTCCACTACAGCCCTGTCGATGAGAAGAATTGGGTGTGCTCGGTCCTCTTTTTCCTGTAGTTATCTCCTTTGTCTTGATCACATTGAGGGAGAGTTTGCTGTCCTGGCACCGCACTGCTAGGTCTCTGACCTCCTCCCTATAGCCTGTCTCGTCGTTGTCGGTGATCAGGCCTACCACTGTTGTCATCAGCAAACTTAATGATGCTGTTGGAGTCGTATCTGGCCATGCAGTCATGAGTGAACAGGGAGTACAGGAGGGGACAGAGCACACACCCCTGAGGGGCCCCAGTGTTGAGGATCAGCGTGGCGGATGTGTTACCTACCCTTACCAACTGGGGGTGGCTTGTCAGGAAGTCCAGTATTCAGTTGCAGAGGGAGGTGTTCCAGGGTCCTTAGCTTAGTGATGAGCTTTGAGGGAACTATGGTGTTGAATGCTGAGCTGTCGTCAATGAATAGCATTCTCCCATAGGTGTTCATTTTGTCCAGGTGGGAAAGGGCAGTGTGGAGTGCAATAGAGATTGCATCATCTGTGGATCTGTTAGGGTGGTATGCAAATTGGAGTGGGTCTAGGGTTTCTGGGATAATTGTGTCAATGTGAGCCATGACCAGCCTTTCAAAGCACTTTTACATATTTTTATTTCACCTTTATTTAACCAGATTAACAAGTTCTCATTTACAACTGCGACCGTGCCAAGATAAAGCAAAGCGGTTTGACACATACAACAACACAGGGTTACACATGGAATAAAAAAAACATACAATCAATAATACAGTAGAAATATCTATATACAGTGAGTGCCAATGAGGTAAGATAAGGGAGGTAAGGCAATAAATAGGCCATGGTGGCGAAGTAATTACAATATAGCAATTAAACACTGGAATGGTAGTTCGGCAGAAGATGAATGTGCAAATAGAGATACTGGGGTGCAAAGGAGCAACATAAATAAATAAATACAGTATGGGGATGAGGTAGTTGGATGGGCTAATTACAGGTGGGCTATGTACAGGTGCAGTAATCTGTGAGCTGCTCTGACAGCTGGTGTTTAAAGCTAGTAAGGGAGATCTGGTTCTCCAGCTTCAGTGATTTTTGCAGTTCGTTCGTTATTGGCAGCAGAGACCCGGAAGGAAAGACTGCCAAAGGAGGAATTTGCTTTGAGGGTGACCCATGAGATACACACTTCATGGCTACAGACATGAGTGCTACAGGTTGCAAGTTTTAGGCAGGTTACTTAGAGTTTTTCCGGCACAGGGACTATGGTGGTCTGCTTAAAACATCAGGATATCTTTTGATTTCTGCTCCTCCCCCATCTTCTCTGAGCAGAGCAGGCAGTCCCGTTGCCCTTGCGACTACAGACTTCACACACACACACAGGTGTGTTGCTCTAGAGCCAGTACTGTTCATTTGCACAATGGCGCTTGTAAATGTCCAAACTCACCAAAAATGACATTTGGTAGCTCCTACTTGTATATGTATCACTTTATGAGTTGGACTGCCTGTCTTTTACAATTACATTTTTTTTTTTGTTCTCGTTAGCCTGTTTAGCTAGCAGCCTCCATGGAAATTCGCTATTATTTGGGCTAATTTTGATAGCATTGTGGTAGTTGATGCCCAATGGGCTTAGTACACCCCCTAGTGTACTAAGCCGGTAATACCTTAAATCCCAGGTTGTATGAAGGATTATATGACATGACAATTTGGCTACTGCCCAACCCAAGTGCAAATGTATATCTTTCTCTATGTTAGTGTCACTGTGCCCATTTAACGAACATCGTATCAGTGTTGTAGTGTAATTTTTCTGTTTTCTGGGTTTGTGCAGAGTGTATCGTGGTTTGTTTGAGGGTGTTTTTGTGTTTGATGTGAATGGAGCGCTCGTGCCCCCATGGCCCTTTCTGAGAGTGCATAGTGTTTCAGGCCGAGCAGGCACAGAGTATAAACCAGCATGGAGTCAACCAGATCACACACAGCTCTGCGGACAGCTGCTCCAGATAAATCAATCCACCCACAGCAGCTGCAGGCCAGTGGACACAGTCATATCAGGGACAGAAGTCACTGATCTCTCTCTGTGTGTGTGTGTGTGTGTGTTTTGAAATGGTAAAAGTGTGTGAGTGAGATTGTGGCTGAGTACAGGGGTGTCTCTGTGTGCTACTGTTTTGGGAAAAATGTGCAATTGTACTGTATGTGCAAGTGAGTTTCTCATTTTTCAAGGAGTCATCTGTTACGGTTCTTGTTCACAAATAGGTATAGAGTTAACAACCACCACCCTGCTATTGGACTGATGTTCCGATTTTTAGATGAATTTGTTAGTCATGAATGGTTAAACATGAAAATAATCTTCCTGGTTGTACATAAGCAAAATACATAGAACTGGTACAAGGGCTATGGTCGGGTTATGTCAGTTATTCAGTGACAGATGTTCCTCATTCACATTCCTACATTCCTCCCCAATAACAATGGCGATTGCCTCCAGTAATTCAGAAATGTACACACACAACATGGATACACGAAACGTTCAAATCAAATCCAGAATTGCTGACCAAAGGTCATGTATCACTACAGTGGCGTTGCTTAATAGCGTATTACAAAAGCATAACCCCAGTAGATGTTACACCCTTCCTTGTCCTCTATTGCTCTTCCGTGTGCTTGTGCGCACTTGCTTGCGTGTGCGTTTTGTCGTATGTGTGAGAAGATAGGATATTAAAGGCCCTTATCAGTTTTATCATCAAATCATCTCATTTGTATGTAGGATCTGAGAAATGGGGAAGGGGGGGGGGGGGGGGGGGGACTGTAATTAGTTGGCAAAGTTGGGACATGTTCATTCGGCACAACTTGAAGAAAGCAGTCTGAAATGGAGGGAGATTTTTTTTGTGGCACAATGTTTTGAAGCATTTTGCTACAGTGTGCCCTAATGAAAACGTCACTGAAGAACCTGCCGGTGGCACCAATTTAAATGAATAGCAGGTAAAGGAAACCCGCACTGCCGGTTCACTCAGATTTGTCACGCTGCCGGACGTGTTAATGACATGAATTTACCCTCTACAGACACACCACAACTAATTTTCACGCCTTCCTTTCTGCAAGCTCTTCCCATCACACTCCATTATGTTATTGCGTAAAGGACTTTGTGACAATGCTGATGGCCAAAATGCTTATTAATAAATGTAAAAGAGAATAAATAAATCTCCTCCCATCCAGGTGACGTTCACCAAGAGGAAGTTTGGCCTGATGAAGAAGGCGTACGAGCTGAGCGTGCTGTGCGACTGTGAGATCGCCCTCATCATCTTCAACCACTCCAACAAGCTGTTCCAGTACGCCAGCACCGACATGGACAAGGTCCTGCTCAAATACACCGAGTACAACGAGCCCCATGAGAGCCGGACCAACGCTGACATCATCGAGGTAAAGCAATCACAAAGAGCCATCCGCCTCTAACCGTACCACTTTTGTTTGAGCCTGCCTGGAATGCCAGGTGGGCAGGATTTGCGCTTTTGTGACTATTCCTTTGGTCCCACTGCGCCAGGCAAGCTCAATCACGCACAGTTAACCGCTTTGAACCCAGTTCTTGGCAGAACAACGAACCGTATTTGTCGCCTTTCTGTAGCCTCTTGTGTTGTGGAACGCAAATAGCAGCCAGAGAGGGAATGGGAATGTTGTCTCAGAACTGAGCTGTGTGTCTTCTTGCCAGATCCGGGAGTCTGAAACTCTCGTGTTCACTAGTTCATATCCAGCCAGACTAACCTCCACCTTCCGTGTCATCTTTTCCTTTTGTCTCCCTCCGCTCTTTTTCACCCTGTCATCACAGACGTTGCGAAAGAAAGGCTTCAGCGGTTGCGAAAGTCCCGAGCCGGACGGAGAGGACTCCATCGACCAGAGCCCCCTGAACGACGACAAATACCGCAAGACCACCGAAGACCTAGACATCCTCTTCAAGCGCTACGGTGTCAGTGTAAGTATCTCCCTCTCTCACCATCTCACCCAATCTAAAAACCCTTGCTCTTAGCTTGCCACTATCCCCTAGTACGGCTGCTAGTACTGGGATAGGTCAAATAAGTGCACTGGCTGGTGGTACTCAAATAGAGGTTTGAGGAACACCGGTGGAAGCTCCCTTTCACCTAGAGCAGTATCAAACTGCTGTTCTTCCATTGTCTATACAATATCAAGAGGCCTGAAACATGGTTGAAAAGTGCTAACTGTCAATTCTCTCATCTCTTTCAGTCTTCAGTCCCGCCCCCCACATTCTCCGTGCCCGTCACCGTCCAGGCCTCTAATCAGAACGCATTGCAGTTCAGTAACCCCGGGAACGCCATGGTGACCACCTCCTACGTGACGTCGTCATCGCTCTCTGACAACCACCACCTGTCACCCCAGCCACCGGCGCTCCAGAGAAGCACAGGATCTCCCGGGTTGCCACAGCGACCGGCCAGCGCAGGTGAGCGAAAGAGTGGGAGGGCCTTCTACTGTGGCATGTGGAGGAAATTAGGTTGTCATCTTTTCTCTCCACACAAACTCTGTGCTTTGCCATAACCAGGGTCATGTTCATCATGACATGCAATGGAAAACGTTGGTGTAAAGTAATATACTGCTTACTATGCTATTATATTTGCTTCTATTACGTAAAATACACCTAAATCATTAGGCCTGTGTGATCTTGCAAGACACACTTGGACAGTAGGGCAAGTTTATTAATTGCGTCGATGCTTACCCGAGCCCCAAGTCCATAAAACTGTTTTGAGGACTGCCATTTTTATCAACCACTTGTACGATTTTCTGTCTGTGGCTGTTCTGTCGCATCTGGCCCGCTTTTAAGTGATTAACGCTCATTGAAATAAATGTATTTAGAAGAAAAGTATACAAATATTTTCAAATTCTAAGCTATTTATGAACGTTATTTAAAAAACAAAATACTTCCAAATACTTCCAAATACTCCTAGGACCTGAGTTCAAATGCATGGGAGCATTTATTTATACTTGCCAATACATTCCAATATTCAACTACTTGTATTTTCAAATCGAAAATATCTGAATACTTGTAATGCAGGTGAAAGTAATAAACATTTACATTCCGTATCTTACTAGTAGGAATGTTCATATTTTTCTTGCTCAGCCAGTGTTCATCATTTCAACAGGTGCTATGCTCGGCGGCGACTTGAACAACTCAAATGGCGGATGCCCAAGTCCAGTCCGTGAGTAACCTTGACAGACTTCTCTATAATACCACTGCTACTGACAATACTACGCTCTAAGAAATCGGCGTACCCAGTGAAAAACAACAAATTAATCCAATATCTTAGGCGCTCGACACAAATTCCCGTACTCTGATTTTGCGCCCACAATGATTGATTGAGATGCTCAAATGACGGAAAAACGTTTCCAAAAGTCTCAATAAATATCAGCATTTTGGAAATGCGGATGTTGCTTTAAAAAAAATAATTTTAAGCAAAGGGCCTGCTAAAAGACTAGGGAATGGCAAGTGAAAAACATTTGATGCTTGACACATTGCCAAGAGTAATCATATACTCCACCCAGGTCCTTAGCAGTTCCTCTCCCTCCCTTCTCTGTCATTACCGTCACTAATTACTGGGACTGCCCCGAATCATCTGGGAATGTTGACTGTCAGCTGGCGTGCCTGGAATCCCCAGCACTTTCCTGGATCGACACCGGGAGCAATGCAGGAGGGTGGCAGGTAGAGAGGGAGACCCAGAAGGTTCAGGTGTCACTGTCAACCCTCCCTCGGGGAGAAATCAAATCTAGCCTTTTGGACAGAGGGGGGTTACCTAGCGGTATGGCTGAAGCATGCAGTCCAGGGATAGCTGAGGATATGATGTAAAGACATTTTGTCATGTTGTGTGACGCACGTCAACATGTTTTTCTGTGTAATCAATGTACTTTTTGCCGTGGATTGTACACACCTTCTCACAGCTCACGAGCCATGCGAGATGACTACGGACACATGTATATAATATTATTTTTCAATCAAAGCATTGTTTGTCATCGAGTGTGTTTGTGTACATCCAGTCATATATTGCTATTTATTTTATTTTTAGGTGCAGGAGCTTTTTCTTTTTTCTGGTCATAATTTCTCAGTTTGTACCGACATACTGTTTGTAGTCAATTGAATATCATTATAGAATATGCATAAAATACATCCTCCAATTGCAACGTCGGCCTATGCCCACCACATTGTCTCAAGAAAATGTTATATTTCGAACGGAGATGGGCCGTCATCACTGCATCTGCAAGCCAATCATTTGATCTCAATCAGTTTCATGGGAATGTGCATTTAGGATCTTCTTGAGTAAATGTTTGGTGAGCGAATCAGAGCACACGGTGTTCAAACTTTTAGTCTTGTATTTTATTTTCAATCCAAGCATAGACTTTATCCTGCCTGGTGGCGCACACTGTTGAGTTTTGTCTGGTATGATCAGTGAGCTAACTATCCTAAAAGCTCCTAAGAAAATGTTTTTGGTGTAAAGTAATATTCTGTAGGTTTACTATGCTATTATATTGGGTTCTATTATGTAAAATACAAACTAATCATTAGGCCTACGTGATCTTGCAAGACACACTTGGACAGTAGGGCAAGTTTATTAATTGCGTCGTAGCTTACCCGAGCCCCAAGTCCATAACAAACTGTTTTGAGGACTGCCATTTTAGCAACCACTTGTAGGATTTTCTGTCTGCGGCTGTTCTGTCTCATCTGGCCCGCTTTTAAGTGATTATTGCTCATTTAGATGATCGCATTGCACAAACCATGAGGTCTGATCCTCCATCTAATTTCCTCAGAGACCATATAGGCTCTTTGCTGTATGTCATATATAAGGTCCTTTTGAGATTGGTGATCATGAAAGGAAATACTTAACATCTGTCAGAGGTTCCATCTTCTAAGTACACTAAACAATTATTGCTGTGCCTAGGTGTTGATTTACCTACAAGCTGTTTTGTCATTTATCTTTGGATGTTCTCTCTTCCTTTTCCCCCTTCAGCTAACGGATACATCAGTGCCAGGGCCTCCCCGGGCCTCCTCTCGGTGTCCAACGGCAACAGCCTGGGGAAAGTAGTTCCGGCCAAGTCCCCACCTCCGCCTCAGAGCCCACAGATGGTCAACAGCCGCAAGCCAGACATCCGGGTAATCACCACTCAGGGTGGGAAGAGCCTGATGCAGATGGTGAGCTCAACCATGCCGAACCAGGTCTAACCAGGGCCAACCAGGCTTTACCAGACTAAATATGGGACCCGTCTGTGTTTGGACACCTTTTTTAATTGCATCAACATAGGACTTTACAGAGGTTGTGAATATTCCCCTTCTACAAACTTTGACACTTGTTATGCACAGGTTTATCTCAGTTTCGTAACCAGTGAAATCTAGCATGGAAGTTCCAGATTGCCTATATATATATATATATAATCATTGACAAACAGGACCTTTTCTTCTCTATGAATACTGTCTTCTCTCCAGCATGACTTTTTAGTCAACGGTCGGTCTAAACTAGAGATGACTGTGTTTTGAGTTCAGAGAAAGGTCAGTGGTGTAATTATCTCCGCTCCCGTCCCTTTGCAGACAGATGATGAGCTGGAGATGGTGAGCGAGGTGAATCTTTCTCTACCGTCACTCGCATGTGTCGATGACTGTTGACCACCCCAGCCCCCACCTCCATTCACATGGTCACAAGTGTGCAACGCAACTTGTCATTTAAGGCCAAAGTATAGATGGTCTCTGTCTTTAGTCCAATGGCATGTGGCGGTATGGTCATGAGTTTATGGTTGCCATCTGACTGCATGTGGCTTTAGGGTCGAGGTTATGGGATTCCAGCATGACTGCATATCGTCATTCAACTATGATCAGTTTGTGTATTTTAAGGGGGAAAATAAAGGTAGCTTTCAAGCAACGCCAGCATCTATCAGTGGGAACGTTAGCAGGAACTTTGGACGATTTTTCGCCGCACACCTCATTCGGCTCATCGACATTGTTTGTAGGCCCATTTTCTTCCGTCAAACCATGACACCATTGGGTAGCATGACGGGTGTCATTTCCCTTGGCAGTTTGCCACCACCTCGCAGCACGTTCCCTGTCCATCTGGAAACTGCATGGGGTTACCCAAATGATGAATGGCACACATTGAAAGGGATAGTTCACTTTTTGAAGTTTGCTTATTTCCAGCTAGAAATTTTAAGTGAACTATAACTTTAAGGCTCGCGTTCACCTGGCAATGCCACCACTACTATTATGTGTGTTGATGCATGATGTCACACGATGTCTCCCAACACCACCTCTACCTAATACGAGAGACATTTTGAAAGTCGTAGCTTGTCATGAATCCAACCGTGTTGACATTCAAGCATGTCAAAAGTTCCATTCATTGAATACACAGGGGTTTTAAACATGTCGCTCAGTTCTGTCCAACACCAAGGTTGAAATTCTTTGTTTAGTTGGTCTAACAGTCTCCCTCTCATCTCCTTTCATCCCAGAATGCCCAGCGTTTGGCCGGTGCACAAGTGACCCAGATGCTCACCACACCGGTGGTCTCCGTGACAACGCCCAGCCTCCTGGCGCAGGGGATGCCCTTCTCCGCCATGCCGACAGCTTACAACACAGGTTACCTGAAGCATGAGCAGATGGCTACAAATGCTTATACATGCTTGTATTGTGTATATACCAGCAGAGGACGGGTCATAATGTCTGGAATGCAGTCAATGGAATGGATTCAAACCCATGTGGTTGATATCATTCCATTGACTCCATTCCAGACATTATTATGAGCCGTCCTCCCCTCAGCAGCCTCCACTGATATATACTGCACACACACTGTAGGTCAGGATTGCACAACTCTGTACACAGTCCTTCTGGTTTTCATTTCTCCCTGACACTTGATGTCATCGAAGATCAGTAGTTTCAGAGTAGCAAAGAGCGAGTAACAACGAGCTGCAAAATGCACCACAACTGCACAGAGAGTTTGAGTTCCTATATACAGTAGATTAAGTTTGATTTAATAAAAAAATGACAGCACATGTATGGAAATGTGCAACAGTTTTCCCTCTGTTTTTCGCTTCCCTCAGAATACCAGCTGACGAGCGCTGACATCACCGCTCTCCACGCCCTGGCGTCACCAGGCGGCCTGCTGCAAGGCAACGCGCCATGGCAACAGTCTTTATCCCAGCAGCAACATCAACAACAGCAACAACTTAGTCTGGCGTCGCTTAGCAACTTGGTGTAAGTCCATCCTTGCATTGCCACGTCACAAAGCAACCATGAAGCCCTCCTCCGTTCTCTACAAACCATTTGACGACTGTCGACCTGTACATCAAAAACACTGACTGATCATTCCTGTCATGTAGCATAGTGTCCCCGTGTCATTTGTAGCTGCTAGCAATTCACATTCTTTGGAAGGGGTCTGTGAATTTGTCTTTTTTCCCTGGACTTTTTCCACATCTTGTTACGTTACAGCCTTATTCTAAAATTGATTGTTTTTTTCCCCTCAACCATTTACAATGTCTTTTTTTTTTGTCATTATGGGAGATCACATTTTACAAGTTCAGACCATTTACTCAGTACTTTGTTGAAGCCCCTTCAGCAGCGGTTATAGCCTGGAGTCTTCTTGGATATTACGATGGGCACACCTGTATTTGGGGAGTTTCTCCCATTTCTTCTCCAGGAATGTTCGATCGGGTTCAAGTATAGGCTCTGGCTGGGCCACTCAAGGACATTCAGAGACTTGTCCCAAAGCAATTCCTGCGTTGTCTTGGCTGTGTGATTAGGGTCGTTGTCCTATCGGAAGGTGATCCTTCGCTCCAGTCGGATGTCATGAGCACTCTGGAGTACGTTCATCAAGGATCTCTGTACTTTGCTCCAGAGAAACTCTGGAGCTCTGTCTGTCAGTGACCATTGGGTTCTTGATCACCTTCCTGACCCAAGGCCCTTCTCCCCCGATTTCTCAGTTTTTCTAGGAAGAGTCTTGGTGGTTCCAAACTTCTTCCATTTTAAGAACGATAGAGGCCACTGTGTTCTTGGGGACCTTCAATGCTACAGAAATGTTTTGGAATCCTTCCCCAGATCGGTGCCTCGACACAATCCTGTCTCGGTGCTCTACGGACAATTCCTTCGACCTTATGGCTTGGTTTTTGCTCTGACATGCACTGTCAACTGTTTCATATAGACAGGTGTGCATTTCCAAATCATGTCCAATCAATTGAATTTACCACAGGTGGACTCCAAGTTGTAGAAACATCTCAAGGATGATCAATGGAAACCAGATGCACCTGAGCTCAATTTAGAGTCTCATAGCAAAGGGTCTGAATACTTATGTAAATTAGGTATTTTTGTTTTAGTCTTTTAATAAAATTGCAAACGTGTATATAAACAGTTTTTTTCTTCGTCATTATGGGTTATTGTGTAGATTGATGAGGGGGGAAAAACAATTGAATCCATTTTAGAACAAGGCTTTAACGTAACAAAATGTGGAAAAAGTCATGGTCTGAATACTTTCCAAATGCACTGTATTCCTTTCCTCTGACGGGGCACCAATATGGACTGTCCTATTGTGCTGCGTTCTTACTCCACACACCGCTTTACGATGGCAGCATACAGGAAAGCATATTTCCTTAGAACCTGCTACGCTGTTAACGGGCGGGTCTTCCAGGCCTTAAGGAGAGAAGTCACGGTTTGTCCCAAACGGCAGAGGTCAAAATGGATCCCGCTGCGAGAACCAATAGCCCAGCCGTGCGCACACACACACACACACACTCAGCCTCAGTAGCCTGTGTGACTGCGTGTTCTCTCTTGTCCACAGCATGTGGGGCATGGACAAACAGAGTGGGGAATTGTCTAGCCAGATCTCCAGTCTGGCAGCCAATCTAAGGTGAATGTGTGCCTTCGGGTGGTTGGGGACTGTTCTCTATTCTCTGTTTTCACACAATCCCTTTTCAGAACAATGTTATTCAGGACAGTGTCAATTATACTGTGCGCAAATTCTGGTATTATAAAGGGAGGGAGTTGGCTTTTCAACAGGGTGACATATTGACATATTAGCATTAACCATAGGACTGTCCAACATTGAATCCGGAAACACTGTCCAGAGACCACTTATGAAAATCATGAAATGTAATTTTCTGCACCTGCAAATGTTTTTCATGCTCCTATATTTGAAGAAATGGGTTTGGGCTCAACTTCAATCTATTTATGATCTCTCCATAAATGTATTATCCATCTATGCTTGTTTAAATTGCTGTATAGATGGATAGGTAGATTGGTGAATACCCATACACCCCTTGCACACCTTTCACATGCATAGCTACATACTGTCATTTCCTTTTGCAAGTGTCTCCAATGTTTCTTTCTCCCCACAGCGCCTCACAGTCCAACCTCCTCTTGGGTAGAGATGAGTGGTTGGGCCGGTACTGTATTTGTCCGTACTGTGTAATGTCTGTGCGCTTTTGGCTGCCCCGGCATGTCATTTCTGTGATGGTGGTTTTCAACCTTTTTCTTAATTAAACGGGTGTAAGGTTGAAAAATTCTGGAAACTTTACCACAGTTCCCAGGTTTTTCAGAAATTCTGGAATCGGGAATCCTCCAACCGGAATTTCTGAAAAACCCAGTTTCTGGATGATAATTTTCGATAGCTACCATGATCCCTTTGCCAAATCACCTGCCATACACAGGCAATTTCATGCTTTTTTTTAATGCTGTTGCTTGTTTTTGTATGGATTTTGGGAGCTTGAAGTTGAATTTTGCTTGTCAATTGCTTGGAATGGATTTGATCATTGACTCAAATGGTGTTGCTACCACTATGCCTTGTTGGTGCTCTTTGTGTCTGAAACTTCACATCAAAAGCCTGTCACTATGCTTGTTTTGCAATTGATTGTCAGGTGAAACTGACTCTCATCCATCTTGTCTTCCTTCTCTTTCTTAATTTCCATCTCTGTGCTGTGGCTCATTGTTTCCCCTCCCATCTCCTGCACTTCTCTCTCTGACGCTCAGGCCGGTGGGCCACATACCTCAGGGCGCCATGCTGACTGTCAACACCAACTCCAATGTGAGCATCAAGTCTGAACCCATCTCGCCCGGCCGAGACCGCCACTCACCGTGCCCCCCGCCGCCCTCCTCTGGAGGGGGCATCCAGACGACCGTGCCCCCGCCACAGTACCCTGGTTCCCTACTGTGCCTGGAGCCAC
Source organism: Oncorhynchus masou masou (assembly GCF_036934945.1). Lineage (NCBI taxonomy): Eukaryota > Metazoa > Chordata > Actinopteri > Salmoniformes > Salmonidae > Oncorhynchus > Oncorhynchus masou. Next base: position 34,600,635 of record NC_088224.1, on the reverse strand, counting down.
CAACTGGCCGTTCCCCCGCCCACAGCCTCAGCAGCAACGGCAGCTCCTACGAGGGCAATGACCGGGATGACCCTGGGGCAGGCGGCGGCATTGGCGGAAGTGCAGCGGGCAACCGTGGCCGTTCCCTGCCTCCTGACTTCAGCCCTTCGGTGGAGCTCCTCCGGGCCCAGAATGAGGTGGAGCAGGAGGGAGCCAACATCAAACGCATGAGACTCGATGCGTGGGTCACATAGAGGCCACGCCGCCAATGTCATCGACCCCTGAAGCACCTCGAACACAGACCCCCTCCCCCAACACACACTGAACCCCCTCCCCTAACACGCACTGAACCCCCCCTCCCCACTGACATTTGCCACCCACCACCACACCCTTCCCTGCCTCCTATCCAACCACTTACCCAGCTGCCCAGGACTCAAAGCAGAGAGAACGGTATGGGCTTGCGTTCCACCTGAGGGGAGGATGGTGTAATGTGTTGGAATCTGTATGGGGCGGCGCAATGAATATGGGGGCTCAAAGAATCTCGATGCGGTCTTGCTCAAACTGAGTTTTGCGCAAGTGTCAATTCCCACGAAAAAATCAATCGGGACTTGAGTGGATGGATTTAAAATGGAACATTCTCAAATGTTTCGACTGCTCGTTGCTGTTTATGCCACTTGTAAAAGGGACTAGATTCGTTGGACGACAGTCGACAGGTCACGTATTTAGTTTGAGCACGACTATCGGTAACAGTATGATGGATGGCTTTATGCTGTATGCTCAACAAGTGCTGGTTGTTTTCACCGTGGGACTTCCTGCCATATTGACTGTTCAGTTCTGTTAGATATAATTAGCAGTTAGCAGTCGGTTTTCCAGAAAGCCCCCCCCCCTTCAAAATCCACATTGGGAATGACTCTGTTTTGACGAGCGCTGTTTGCGACGATTGTTGGCTCGGCTTCATCGGTGGCTCTGAGCGAAGAGACCCAGACGGGCAAAAACAGGATGTCCGGTCGGTCAGGGATACACAGGAATGGATCCTACCGCTGCCACCAATTTCCAACGCTCAAGCCTCAGGTGGTGGCACTCTGCGGTCAACTGGCACTGTCAGCCAAGGCCAAAATGAGTCCCTTGCCAGAGTGCCGATATCAACCTCTTCTCCTAAATGCCAAATGCCTCGGACGCAGGTAGAGGGACACTGAAGAATATTGTTCAGTTATGACTGACAGCCTCTGTGAAACAACAGTAAACACTCATAGCCTTTGTTTCTGCCCTCTCTCTGCTCAGATGCATTTGGAGTCATCATCACCTGTTTCCATTCTGATATTGAAGGAATTGTTGAAATCTTTGTTGCTCCAGAAATGAGGTTAGATGCAGGACACGCATCAGAGGACTTCTTAAGGCTCATTCTACTAGTAGAAGACCACAATGCAATGCACATTTTATGTTTTGTTTTGGACTTCTGGTTGCTCTCTTTAGGGAAGTATTTGGTATGTTGGCATTTTAGACCTGCTGTTAAAGGTTAGAACTGTTTAACTGTAGATCGTTTTGGGGGATGAAGAGTTAAACTTTGTATACAATCACCCATTATACAAAAGCGTTTGATGTTCCCTTGGCTTTCTGCAACTCTTGGCAATGTTTCAAAAGAGCTGTTTCAGCAGAATTCAAAAACACATTCTATATTTCTATAGCTTCAGTTGGCTTTTCAATACGGACGATGTGTGTGAATATGATTATATTTGCATAGACTTTGCTAGGTATCCCTAAAACAAACAATGTGGTCATTCTCTCAGTGAATCTGTTTGCATATGAGTGTGATTGTAATTTCGAGCTACGATGCAGGAGTCCTGCAGCAGTAGCCCGGGGAGTTTGTTTCAGTAACTTAATATAATGCTAGTGTTGATGGTGTGCACGTTTTCTCACTCACTCTTTAGAGGCCTGCTTGGCTACAGTGTCAACATGTCCTTTGGCCTCACGCTCTGAACCCAATCCCCTATTATCAAAGTCAAATGATAGACCACTATAACACAAGTTATAGAAATGAAATGGATTCTACTATTGAAAGCAAAGAACGGAGCACAATGTGACATTTGCATTGAATCATGGCATTCATTCTTAAAACGATCTAACTTTGAACTACAGTATACACTAAGGTTGCGCAAAAACAAAAGCGACTTTATTTAAAGTAATTTGCCGATTTTGAAACCACTTTTTGTCCCATATGAAATCATGTTTTCATATGGTTCACACTCTGCCGTCAGCTTGGTCAAATGGACTTGTCCTATTTAACAATGTAAGTAGGTGGTGTTGATTTCTACAAATGTAACTGCTGTCCATTATGCAACACTGATTTAGTTTCATTGCCTGCTCAGGTGAATCCCAGGGTTCAGTGTGTATGGCTGGCACCAGTGACTTATCTAGTGGGGTGCAACATTTCACATAGAAATGGAATGTCTAGAATGAAGAACAACAACAGGCCCAATTCGTTGACAAAGGGGCTTTCTTTTCTACACACTACATTTTAGTCTGAACTTGTCGTCACGACCACCTCAGTCTGAGGGAGAGGTCCCTCTTTGGTTTATGAGACATTTGACACCACACTTGATTGGTTTTAACACCCTGTCTATTGCAGGTCACTCATGTACAAAATGTTCTAGCAATGTAGTCTCGACAATCTATGTTAAATGAAAAACCTGCATCTTTTTTTTTTTTTGTGTAAAATGTTTTCTAGATCTTATTTTTCAAGTGTTAATTTGTGCTGGTGACAGTTACTTATTGTTGTATTATGGAGCTTTTATTTTTCTGGTATTTTGTGTAGGATATTCAACCTTTTTTATTTAATCGCCCTTATATACATGATATGAAACTGGTTTCCTTTCTTGAAACAACTTGCTAAAATTGCACGCTCAGTTATTGTGATATAGCAAATGCAATGAAGGAGAAGACCAGTTAAATGCTGCAATATTGATTTTAAGATATGAAAATATTTATGTGGGGGAACCTGAAATGAGCAATTAAAACGAATTACAAAATGTAAATGCATGGGATTATACGAAACGCTCATGTTACATACAACATTAACAAAATGCATCACAAATGAGTAAGACAACCTCGTATAAATGTAGCATAAGTCAAATATATGAAAATGATTGATAATATATTGTGTTCAGTTAGTCTGCTTTGGGTTTTTGTTGTAAAGACTTGTTTGAGAATTATATACATTTTGTGTATATTTTCATATGCAATGTATGCACTGATATGTTATGAACATTCTATACCGCTTTTACAAGTGTTTTGTTGTACCAAAGTATCCCAAGTCCCTTAATCTTATCCTTTTTGTGTATGTTTTACCGTATTTTATATATTAAATAGACAAATTGAGTGAAAAAGCGTATCTGTTTTGAACAGCAACGGTGCGTGGGTAAAATCAAAGGGGAAGCCAACCCAGGGGGGAAAAAGCCAAATTGCAACATGTTATCACACATGCTTTGATAATTGTTTGTACTATAACCTGTTAGTTCATATGGCTTGACGCTGAGATAGAGATATATCTCTATCTATCTAAGACCGAGACAAGACACGGTGGCAGAATAAATTCAACCACACATTTGTTTCATTACAAAACCGGAGTGCAACATCTGTCTGAAGTCCACAAAACATATTGCCTGTAACAAACAGTTGCTTGACTTTACTGTAGGTCATGTTTCTGACATTTTTGGACAACTGATTTTGGAACCACTGAGATACTGCAAGTCGCAATGAAAACAGGAGCCGCCTACACTATTGAAGCAACATTTCAACATATACTAAGCTTAGGTGATAAATACAGTGACAACTAAAAATATACCAAAAACTATTTGTTTAATCAACTTAAGGTACATATGTGGCTGTGGAATGGTACGGATTTCTGTGTCTCTGTCTGTCTGTGCAAGTAGACAAAACATGATGACTCACCCTACTTGAAGAGCAACGCCAATGCCATCCTGACTGTCGGTACACGCTTCTAGTTTGTTGTCCTATGCTACCTGGCTAAAATGCTTGAGCTCTAGCCTAACTTTCTTTCATGGGCAACGATGTGCCAGGCCAGCTACTTAACATTAGCATGCTACATGTCGGTGTGTTTTGTTGTCATATACAGTTGAAGTCGGAAGTTTACATACACTTAGGTTGTAGTCCATTAACTCATTTTTCAACCACTCAACAAGAAATGTGTGAACAAACTATAGTTTTGGGAAGTTGGTTAGGACATCTACTTTGTGCATGACAAGTAATTTTTCCAACAGTTGTTTAGATTATTTCTCTGTATCACAATTCCAGTGGGTCAGATGATTACATGCACTAAGTTGACTGTGCCTTTAAACAGCTTGGAAAATTCCAGAAAATTGTCATGGCTTCAGAAGCTTCGATAGGCTAATTGACATCAATTGGATGTGATCTGTGGATGTATTTCAAGGCCTACCTTCAAACTTAGTGCCTCTTTGCTTGACATCATGGGAAAATCAAAACCTCAGATTTTTTTTTTTGTAGACCTCCACAAGTCTGGTTCATCCTTGGGAGCAATTTCCAAAAGCCTGAAGGTAACACGTTCACCTGTACAATCAATAGTACGCAAGTATAAACACCATGGGACCACGCAGCTGTCATACCGTTCAGGAAGGAGACGCGTTCTGTCTCCTAGAGATGAATGTACTTTGGTGCAAAAAAATGTAAATCAATCCCAGAACAACAGAAAAGGACCTTGTGAAGATGCTGGAGGAAACAGGTACAAAGGTATCTATATCCAGAGTAAAACAAGTCCTATATCGACATAACCTGAAAGGCCGCTCAGCAAGGAAGAAGCCACTGCTCCAAACTTGCCATAAAAAAAGCCAGACTACGGTTTGCAACTGCACATGGGGACAAAGATCATACTTTTTGGGAGAAATTCTCTGGTCTGATGAAACAAAAATAGAACTGTTTGGCCATAATGACATCGTTATGTTTGGAGGAAAAAGGGGGAGGCTTGCAAGCCGAAGAACACCATCCCATCGTGAAGCACGGGGGTGGCAGCATCATGTTGTGGGGGTGTTTTGCTGCAGGAGGGACTGGTGCACTTCACAAAATAGATGGCTTCATGAGGGAGGAAATGATGTGGATATATTGAAGCAACATCTCAAGACATCAGTCAGGAAGTTAAAGCTTGGTCGCAAATGGGTCTTCCAAATGGACAATGACCCCAACCATTTTGCCAAAGTTGTGGCAAAATGGCTTAAGGACAACAAACTCAAGGTATTGTAGTAGCCATCACAAATCCCTGACCTAAATCCCATAAGATTTGTGGGCAGAACTGAAAAAGCATGTGCAAGCAAGGAGGCCTACAAACCTGACGCAGTTACACCAGCTCTGTCAGGAGGAATAGGCCAAAATTCACCCAACTTATTGTGGGAAGTTTGTGGAAGGCTAGCCAAAATGTTTGACACAAGTTTTAAAGGTAATGCTACCAAACACTCAATTAGTATATGTAAACTTCTGACCCATTGGGAAAGTGATTTAAATAAATCACTCTTCTGACATTTCATATTCTTAAAATAAAGTGGTGATCCTAACTGACCTAAGATGGGGAATTTTTATTAGGATTAAATGTCAGGAATTGTGAAAAACTGAGTTTACATATACCTTAGCCAAAAACATTTAAACTTCCAACTTCAACTTCACACTACCGTTCAAAAGTTTGGGGTTACTTAGAAATGTCTTTTTTTTTTAAAGAAAAGCAACTTTTTGTCCATTTTAAAATAACAAATTTATCAGAAATACAGTGTAAACATTTAATGTTGAACATGACTATTGTAGCTGGAAACGGCAGATTTTTTTAATGGAATATCTACATAGACGTACAGGGGCCCATTATCAGCAACCATCATTGCTGTGTTCCAAGGGCACGTTGTGTTAGTTTTAAAAGGCTCAATAGAAAACCCTTTGCAATTGTTAGCACAGCTGAAAACTGTTGTCTTGTCCTGATGAAAGAAGCAATAAAACTGGCCTTTAGACTAGTTGAGTATCTGGAGCATCAGCATTTGTGTATGATTACATGCTCAAAATGACCAGAAACAAAGAACATTCATCTGAAACTCGTCAGTTTATTCTTGTTCTGAGAAATGAAGGCTATCCCATGCGAGAAATTGCCAAGAAACTGAGGATCTCGTACTACGCTGTGTACTACTCCCTTCACAGAACAGTGTAAACTGACTCTAACCAGAATAGAAAGGAGTGGGAGGCCCCGGTGCACAACTGCACAAGATGACAAGTACATTAGAGTGTCTAGTTAGAGAAACAGATGCCTCACAAGTCCTCAACTGGCAGCTTCATTAACTTCTTCTCGATCTGTGTCCTTTCCATGGGATGGTTGAGCTAATGTTGGCTAATGCGATTAGCATAAGGTTGTAAGTCACAAGAAAATTTCCCAGGACATAGACTTATCAGATATTGGCAGAAAGCTTAAATTCTTGTTCATCTAACTGTACTGTTCAATTTTCAGTATGTATTAGTGAAAGAATACCATGCTATTGTTTAATGAGAGTGCACAATTTTGAACATGTAAAGTCATTAATAAACCATTTAGGCACATTTGGGCAGTCTTGATAATACAACATTCTGAACAGAAATGAAATGGTTTATTGGATCAGTCTAAAACTTTGAAGATACACTGCCATCTAGTGGCCAAAATCTAAATCGCACCTGGGCTGGAATGATACATTATGGCCTTTCTCTTGCATTTTAAAGTTGATGGTACAACAAATACAAAAGAACGGTTGTTTTTGTCTTTGTATTATCTTTTACCAGATCTGTGTTATTCACCTACATTTCTTTCAAATTTCCACAAACTTCAAAGTGTTTCCTTTCAAATGGTACCAAGAATATGCATTTCTTTGCTTCAGGAACCGAGCTACAGGCAGTTAGATTTGGGTATGTAATTTTAGGCAAAAATAACCGCAAAACACCAGTCTCAACGTCAACAGTGAAGAAGTGACTCCGGGATGCTGGCCTTCTAGGCAGACTTCCTCTGTCCAGTGTCTGTGTTCTTTTGCCCATCTTAATATTTGATTTTATTGGCCAGTCTGTGATATGTTTTTTTTCTTTGCAACTCTGCCTAGAAGGCCAGCATCCCGGAGTTGCCTTTTCACTGTTGACGTTGAGACTTGTGTTTTGCGGGTACTATTTAATGAAGCTGCCAGTTGAGGACTTGTGAGGTGTCACTAATGTACTTGTCCTCTTGCTCAGTTGTGCACCGGTGCCTTCCACTCTTTCTATTCTGGTTAGAGACAGTTTACGCTGTTCTATGAAGGGAGTATTACACAGCGTTGTACGAGATCTTCAGTTTCTTGGAAATTTCTCGCATGGAATAGCCTTCATTTCTCAGAACAAGAATAGACTAAGTTTCAGAAGAAAGGTCTTTGATTACAGGCTCAAAATGGCCAGAAACAAACCCACAAATGCTGATGCTCCAGATACTCAACTAGTCTAAAGGCGGACAGTTTTATTGCTTCTTTAAATCATAACAGTTTTCAGCTACTCTAACATAATTGCAAAAGGGTTTTCTAATGATCAATTAGCCTTTTAAAATGATAAACTTGGATTAGCTAACACAACGTGCCATTGGAACACAGTAGTGATGGTTGCCGATAATGGGCCTCTATCCCTATGTAGAAAAAAAACATTCAGCTGTTTCCAGCTACAATAGTCATTTACAACATTGTCTACACTGTATTTCTGATCAATTTGATGGACAAAAAAAGCTGAATTTCTTAAACAAGGACATTTCTAAGTGACCCCAAACTTTTGAACGGCAGTTTAAAATTTTATTCCCAGCCCCCGTCCCTGCAAAAGGACTTTTGCCTTTTGGTAGGATGTCATTGTAAATAAGAATTTGTTCTTAACCATCTTAAAGGTTAAATAAATAAAAGTGTTGAACTTCCATCCTCTCAGGCCAGGGGCACAATGTATTGATTTATGGGGTGGATCAGAATCACTATCATTGGCCAGTATTGAGAATTAAGTAAAACCACAAGTCCAAATCCCTATCTCCATCCATGGATAATTCAGGAAAGGGCCAATTTTATCTAGATAGCCATCGGAGGACAACGAGATGCAACAATTCAAGTTTTACTTCTGTCAATGACGTTTGTTTTCTGATGTGATTGGTCTGAAGCCAAATCCAAAATAGCTTCCCTTAACACTTTTGTTTTGGCGCAAAAGGACCATTCACAGCTGAGCGCACTCAGTTTAGCTCAACACTGATTGGCTATTATTTTATACTTTTATCAAGGGGGGGGGCAAATGCTTGTTGACTTCCCTTGCATTCAGTGCTATGGGCTGCAACAATGCCATGCTGTTTGACCAGACAGCATCATATGCTACGCATACTGAGAGGGGCGCTGTTTCGTACACTTTCTCCAGTGACATACATTCAGCCTCTTGCAAATCGAAGGAAATGTATGAAACACCGACTGAAGATACATTATTGTTTTTCTTGGTTAATTCCTTGGGGAAGCCTGGCTTCCCTTAGCATCCATGAATACACACCACTGCTTTTGAACTAGTTACTGTCAATCCTTTGGCTTCATGATGTCATGACAAAATGCAAGATTAGTAGCTACTTTATTATGTGAATCACATTCCATTAAGATAGTGTAAACATTGAAAGATAATTGTATTTCTTTTGGGCATTGTGAGCTGTCTGCCATATACAAACAGGACAATATGTGCATTGGTTATGGTACTGTACAGACATAATTAACATAACACATTCTTAAATAGCTGTCAATTATCCACATATTCTTCATTCCCATTCATTGTGGAAGTAGTAAATGCTGTACTATTGTAGAAAGAAAATTACATGTAAACATGGCACAGTTGAAGAAATAAAATATCCACATTGATTTTATGTTATACGCATTCAAAAAACTACGCCCTAGGTTTATACTTCAATGTTGGCACTTAAGTCTTCATACATTTTAATAACTTGGAAGACCACCCCCTTCAAGATGTACTGTATAGTGCTGACTCGTCAAGTCATCATAGCGCATTATGAAACCTTCCAGTGAAGCTCTGGACCATCCTTCAACAAAGCCATGAGATTAGAATAAAACACAATTCTAGTTAGTAAGGATATACTGCACAAAGTTGTGTTTTAGGCAACAAACGGAGGAAAACAGACAGGAAAGAACAACCTAGGCTTATCCAATAATTATTTTTTTAAACGCTAATTTTCCTTTGCTACATTAAAAATTATTTTAACGTTTTGTGCCTAATGAACACAACCCAGGCCTTACCTGTCTTACTTTATGGATGGTCCATTCCTCTTTGGCTTATGTACGGCATAAGACACTTTATATCACAATCATTCTACTACAGGTAACTTCATTGGGGTGGCTAACTGTTACTAGCCCCACGTCATCTTAATGCATTGTCCAGCTCTCCATAAACCATTGTTCAATGTGATCCAATATGTTCCAGATGAAGGACATGAAATCCCAGCTGAGGAACTTAATTCTTCTCCCTCGCTCCTTCCAAACAAAGACAATGAGTGGGTGCCAACAATTTAACTATTCACTCAAATTATTCAGTAGGGCAAAACACTGAGGAACTCGTGTGTTATATTGTTGAGAACAGACTTGCATCTCAGCATGTAAAGTAAGGAATACATTTCTATCTGCAATGTTGCACAACGTTTGCCTAAGGAACGTGCCTCTGATCTATCAGAAGGCAAAGTGTACATATGATACTGTAGGTATAAGTTACATGGTAATATCTAATCCTTTCAGGTCTACGTGTCTTGGGACTGGGGGTCCATTTAATCTTCAGGATTGTGCGTATCTACTCCTCTTCCTCCTAGCCCCACCAACTCTGCCTGGGAGGTGGGGTGGTGGTGGGCGGGGCCACATCAAAGACAGCCCCTTCACTGACAGACGAGCACACAAAGTAGAGGTTGGCGCCCAACATGACCAGTATGGGCAGGAAGGAGAGGCCGAAGCCCAAACCCCTCACGCTGCTGCCGAGGGTCACACACACCCAGTAGATCAGCCTGTAGGGTGAGAGATCACAACAAGATCAGCCAATTGGGTCACACAAACCCAGGAGATCAGCCTATAGAAGAAGTGACATTGGGTGAGTTTGTTTTGCATGGTCCATGGAGAAAATATACGGAGAAGGTATGTAAACACATACAGTACCAGTTAAAGGTTTGGACACACCTACTCATTCAAGTATTTCTTCATTTTTACTATTTTCTACATTGTAGAATAGTGAAGACATCAAAACTATGAAATAACACATATGGAACCATGTAGTAACCAACAACAAAAAAAGTGTTACATTTTTTTTTTAAATAGTGTAAGTAGCCACCCGTTGCCTTGACAGCTTTGCACTCTCTTGGCATTCTCTCAACCAACTTCATGAGGAATGCTTTTCCAACAGTCTTGAAGGAGTTCTCACATATGTGCAGCACTTGTTGGATGCTTTTCCTTCACTCTGCAGTCCAACTCATCCCAAACCATCTCAATTGGGTTGAGGTCGGGTGATTGTGGAGGCAGGGTCATCGGATGTAGCACTCCATCACTCTCCTTGGTCAAATAGCCCTTACACAGCCTGGAGGTGTGTTTTGCATCATTGTCCTGTTAAAAATGAATGATAGTCCCACTAAACACAAACGGGAAGGCGTATCACTACAGAATGTTGTGGTAGCCATGCTGGTATAAGTGTGCCTTGAATTCTAAATAAATCAGGGTGTCACCAGCAAAACACCTCCATGCTTCACGGTGGGAACCACATTTGCAGAGATCATCCGTTCACCTGCTCTGTCTCTCAAATTTGGACTCATCAGACCAAAGGACAAATTTCCACCTGTCTAATGTCCATTGCTCATGTTTCTTAGCCTAAGCAAGTCTCTTCTTATTGGTGTCCTTTAGTAGTGGTTTCTTTGCAGAAATTCAATAATAATGGCCTGAGTCACACCATCTCCTCTGAACTGTTGATGTTGAGATGTCTGTTACAGTGTCTCCTGACCCCTCCTGTCTCAGCCTCAAGTATTTATGCTGCAGTAGTTTATGTGTCGGGGGGCTGGGGTCAGTTTGTTATATCTGGAGTACTTCTCCTGTCCAATTCGGTGTCCTGTGTGAATCTAAGTGTGCGTTCTCTCATTCTCTCTCTCGGAGGACCTGAGCCCTAGGACCATGCCCCAGGACTACCTGACATGATGACTCCTTGCTGTCCCCAGTCCACCTGGCCGTGCTGCTGCTCCAGTTTCAACTGTTCTGCCTTATTATTATTCGACCATGCTGGTCATTTATGAACATTTGAACATCTTGGCCATGTTCTGTTATAATCCTCTACCCAGCACAGCCAGAAGAGGACTGGCCACCCCACATAGCCTGGTTTCTTCCTAGGTTTTGGCCTTTCTAGGGAGTTTTTCCTAACCACCGTGCTTCTACACCTGCATTGCTTGCTGTTTGGGGTTTTAGGCTGGGTTTCTGTACAGCACTTTGAGATATCAGCTGATGTACGAAGGGCTATATAAATAAATTTGATTTGATCTCTGTGAAGCATTTATTTGGGCGGCAATCTGAGGTGCAGTTAACTCATCCTCTGCAGCAGAGGTAACTCTGGGGTCTTCCTTTCCTGTGGCGGTCCTCATGAGAGCCAGTTTCATCATAGCGCTTGATGGTTTTTGCAACTGCACTTGGAGATACTTACAAAGTTCTTGAAATGTTCAGGATTGACTGACCTTCAGGTCTTCAAGTAATGATGGACTGTTGTTTCTCTTTTAACAAATATGACTGTCTTGTCACAACAACTGATTGGCTCAAACTCATTAAGGAAAGAAATTCCACAAATTAACTTAAGGCACACCTGTTAATTGAAATGCATTCCAGGTGACTACCTCATGAAGCAGGTTGAGAATGCCAAGAGTGTGCAAAGCTGTCAAGGCAAAGGGTGGCTACTTTGAAGAATCTCATATTTAGATTTGTTTAACGCTTCTTTGGTTACTACATGATTCCATGTGTTATTAGATCGTTTGGATGTCTTCACTATTATTCTACAATGTATAAAACAGTAAAAATAAAGGAAAACCCTGGAATAAGTAGGTGTGTCCAAACTTTGACTGGTACTGTAAGTGTTTACAAACATCATTAGGTTAGAAAAGACAAGGATAACAATGTCGGGTGAAAGTATGGATCGGTGATAAGCAATGTTCCCTCTGGGACTGGCACCCAGAATAAATATTAGCCCACAGAGAGAAGCACGAGATTGAACTTCACTCTCGAGTAGTGGTCGCCTACTGGTCAATCCAAGGCATTCCTAGTTAAACATTTCAGGAAAAAAAAAAGAAACGCCCCCCCCCCCTTATTTTTTTGTCTCAGGCTGTTGACGGTAGGTGCACCCAATTCAGCTGCCCTGCGTGCCGGGTAGACAACTGTTGCCGTTTTGTACCTTTTCATGTGTCTGAAGGTACAAACTCTGCCTTCCTGGCAGACCCAGAGAGCAAATCAATTGCACTATAGGCCTACCGCTGGTCAATCGGATGGCTCAATTACAGTTTCTGCAGTAATGTAGCAGGCAGAAAAAGAAAGCTACCGCAAAGTTTATGCTGTGAGATTTAAAAATGTGTAAAACCATGACTAGAGAGAGAGACTCAACACATACAGCAAAGAGCTGCTGATTTTTTATGAGTGAGTTCATGTTTAAGTTCTTACTCAGCACTGTCAACACTTGTAAGCCATAAAATGCACATTCTTCCCATTTCTACTCAGTGCTCCAACAAGCACTGCAGCAGCAATGAATGAGTAGGAAAGTGTACCCATAGGCTTGCATTGTTGTTATTATTATTATTAGCGGATTGGGTCATTTTTAGTATCGAGAAATATTTCACTTTCTCTGTGCATAGGAGTAATATGAATTTATGCATGAGGTAGAACTAATGCGGTGCGACTCGAGTTTTGCCATCAGATAGAAGAATGTGTCCCTTTTTGGTCAGTGTCAGTGGAGGAAAGGGAGAGCAGGGGGATGTTGACAGGCAGACCCTCAGTCTGCTGCTCCCTCCCTCTGCTGATCATCAGACTTAGGCACAATCAGCACAGAAAAATACAAATAAAAGCTAATTATTTGGTTGTGCCTTACAAGTAATACAACAGATCTATTACAGGTGTTATCATATAGCCTACCTCAAATTTTAAAATATACTTAAAAAAAATGGCCTGAACAATGCATTGGCAGGGCAACTCATTGCTTCAGTGCTCTTTGATTGGTTAATGTTGCACATGCGTACACTTTAAGTCATGTGTAAAAATGATCTGAGCGGCATTTTGACTCAGAAAGTGATCTTGACTCAGAAAAGTTTGGTGACCACTATTCTAGAGTTTTCCCTGTTAACACTATCAACGTTTCCCTTTACTGTGGTAGTTGTGATCTAATCAATGGAATATTTGCCACTTTCAATGCAACATACTGAAACAAAAAACTTTGCAAGAGATTTCATTGTAATAAACATACAACGCAGAACGCACTGCTACCACTGAGACTAAGTAGTGAACACACACAGGCAGTCACAGGCACTCACCTGCCGAAGGCAAAGACGATGGTGAGCAGGGGCACCATCTTGAGCAGGTCCTGGCTGATGTAGGTGGCCATGACGGCCAGCTGCAGGAAGTAGAGTAGAAAGAGGGAGAGCGAGTCGCCCACGTAGTGCCGGTGGACTGCCACCTCCCGGCTCTCCTCCCCCACCTTGGCCTCATAGAGGGGTGTTAGGGCGCCGTAGCGCAGCCGCGCCAACCCCTGCACCAGCACACCTGGGAGAGGGGGTGGGAGGGGAGGGAGGAGAAGAGATGGGTGGAGGGACGAGGAAGACAGTGCGGGGGGGGGGGGACCGAGATAGCAAGATTGGGAGTACCAAAAAGTGATAAAAACATTAGCATTGCCAAAAGCAAAGAGGTAACACACATTTAGTCTATTCAATAATCTCTAATAGGTGATAACATATCACAGCCCAACCCTAATAGTCCACAGTCTTACCTAGCATAATGGGTATGACAGCAAAGAAGGAGCAGCGCAGTGTGTACACCAGCCTGAGAGGGGCGCTGTCCAGGGGTGGGGCATCAAAGGGCAAAAGGGCATAGCCTCCCCACACAAGTAGAGGGAAGAGAACAGCTGCAGCACCAATACCCAGGCCAAGTTTCAGAACATCCCCACAACTACCACCACACATATCTAAATAACAGAGAAATCTGGGTTCAATAAAACTACAGCCAAACCTGGGGAAAATTGTGTTTGTAAAATACAATAACTCAAAGTATTAATTAAAAAAATTAAACAGCCATCTCTTTGGTCAATGACGATAGGAAGTATATGTAGACTTCTTATTATGCTGCCTCAAATTTTACATAACAATTTTCATACTAATTTCTCACATCCGGAAAGAGATTCATTTTGACATTTTATTCACTGTTGACACTCATATCCAGAGCGACTTTCATCTTAAGATAGCTAGGTGGGACAACCACATATCTCAGTAAGTACTTTTTCCCACAATAAAGTAGCTATCAGGGGTGACGGTGAGGGGGGGGTGCTGTGGGATTATTTCAGATACTCTTTTGAAGAGTTAGTTTTTCAGATGTTTTCGGAAGATGGGCAGGAACTCTGTTGTCCTAGCTTCAGGGGGAAGCTGGTTCCACCATTGGGGTGTCATTAGAGCTAAAAACGTGTCTAATCAGAGGGGAAAAGATCAGATAAAACGATTATGTAACCTACATTTTTTTAGAATCCAGTTGTGTTGATATACCATTTATTGAAAATTTTACATGATGACAAATGTTTTTTTTCTCAATAGGAATGTACTTGAATCCCTACACTGATTAGAACTTAAATGGAACTGACCCCAATTAGTATTAATGGTATTGGTCCGGCACTGGTACATACGTGTGTAGTTGTCCGGCTGCTCTGTCCACTGTGGGTAGTAGAGTACTGGTGGGGCTGTTGGTGTCTGGGGCTCTAAGAAAGGTCTCTTCTCAGTATCCATCTCTCCATATTTGCTATTTTCGAGTGGGAACTCCTCCCGTTTGCTAGATGGACGCACTATCACTGTCGGAGTGAAGACCTGCGCAACCTTCTCTGGCATCCAATTCACTGGGCCTTCCTCCCCCTCTTCCTCATCATCTGCAAGTGAACCATCCATTTCCTCACCTTGGCCTCCCTCCAACTCATCATCTCTCCATCTCTCTCCCTCTGGCATGCTCTCTCTCCATTTTGCCTTTCGCTCACTCTCTGGCTGGCTCTCCTGTCCCTCCAGAAGCTCTGTGCTCCCTCCTATCCTCTCTACCTCCTCCTCCTCCTCCTCCTCCTCCTCCTCATCTTCAGCTCCCTTGCTCTCAGACACCACACCTCCTTTCTCCCCCTCTCTGTCTCCCAACCACGGCAAAGTGCTAGGCTCCAAGGCAGCGGAGCTGGTTTCCTTTTTCGCCTCTTGCTTCTCATCCTCTTCCCCCTTCTCTTTTCCCATCCCCCTGTGCTCTAGGCCCTGTTGTTCCGTTCCAGGTGTTTGAGGTCCTGCAGCAGCAGACCCACTGGTCAGGTGCACGGACATCACTGTTTCTCACCTGTCTCTATCTGTATGATATTCCTGTCTGGGCTGTGTTGTGTGTGCAATTATTGGCCAGTGTGTCTTCCTGCAAAGTGACTATTTACTTTGCAGTTTCAAGATTTACAATTATATTCCATAAAACAAGTTGGTGCCAAACCTCATTCTCATAAGGTCAAGTTCTATTCATTCACCTGAAAGGGAAGAGTGATAAAACAATGGTTTGCAGGCACACAGTAAACAATCCATTTGATAAGCTAATGAGCTGAGAGTCATCGGTGAGCATTGAACTTTGAATCTTTAAAATGGATGAAGTGTACCTTCCTCTACGGAGTGCGATTTATCAACATTCTAAAGCCCACTGCACGCACGAGAGACATGTTGATTTATATTCTACTACTAGTAGCCTATCAATGAGATGCAGTTGTTTAATAATGAAACACCTATTCCTAATTTAATATAGGCGTAGTACGGAAACGGATTACTTTAAAAATAAGCAATGTCGCAATAACTTGTTTTGTGGGTCTGGTTTAGAGTATCTGATTTTGCGACAACATTGCGTTCTCCGTTTCCGCACTATGTCCATATCGCAAAAACGTTTTTGTGGGTCTCTCTGGTCTCCAGATACTGGACCTTATTCTACCTATCCAGTGCCATTAAATCCATGACATAAGGAACTTTGAACTGATGTACTTAGTTAGTCGTAGTTAGACTGACTTACCCGACGTCTAGACTGCATGCTGCTCCATAAGATTAAAATAGTAAAAACATGGAATTGGCCCAGGAAGTGTTTTTCAGATTTGTGTCGTAATGTGAAACTCGAGTAAGGTTGAGTTGTTTGACAGGTGCGGCAAGGTAAATCGTTGCAGGAAAGTTTTTGTGGTTACTCATATCATGTGATAACTCCACCCACGATGACGTTTCGTTTTGTAGTAGGCCACAGTGCACATTTTTTTATTTATTATTATTTTTTTTTTTTACAATGTCGATGCCTCTCATAATTAGGCTGTATTGGCTACCCATCATTGTATTATAGCACTGCCTATTTCATTGTCTAAATACATATTAAATACATGCTCTCAAAATAGGTTTTCCTCGCATTTATAATAATTACACTATTCAAACATAGATTTTCATAAATCGCAGGTAGGTTTATTACTATACCGCTCGTCACTAGTCTATCGACAGTCTACTGTACAAGGAGGAGACTGTCCCACTGCACTCCACTAATACATACTGGGACGGCAGGTAGCCTGGTGGTTATAGAGCGTTGGACTACTAACTGAAATCAGTTAACCCACTGTTCATAGGCCGTCACTGAAAATAAGAATTTGTTCATGACTTACCTGGTCAAATAAAATAAATACGGCGAAACGCAACAATTGTATTTTTATTTAAACAGGGAGTCATATTGAGATTAAACATCTATTTTACAAGAGAGCCCTGTATACATTACAATAAAAACAGAATAATATAACATACACATATGTGTATAAAACAATATAATTCAGCACACAATGACAAAATAAACACTATTTTGAAAACCTTTCAAAGAGTGAATCATATTCGTTCATGTACTTCTTATTATCCAATAGTAGACGCTATTGCCTTCATCAAAGGTGTGCTCCTTCTGAAACTTGCACCTGTTATAGTGATCTATAAATCTGTTGTCATGTTTGCTTGCCATGATGGAGCATCTTATTCCATATTCTAAGAAATCTTGTAAAATTAACAGATTTATGCATTTGTGATATATTTTTGATTAGAAACTGGGTGGTTCGAGCCCTGAATGCTGATTGGCCTACAGCCGTGGTATATCAGACTGTATACCACGGGTATGACAAAACATTTAGTTTTACTGCTCTAATTACGTTGGTAACCAGTTTATAATAACAATAAGGCTCCTCGGGGGTTTGTGATATATGGCCAATATACCACACCTAAGAGTCGTGCATAAGAACAGCCCTTAGCAGTGGTATATTGGTCATATACCACACATCCTCGGGCCTTATTGCTTATTTACCTCATAGACCTCAGGATGGGTAGCCTGTTTAGAGAAGTCAACTCTGGCACAATTCTAACTTCATCTGCACACATTGGTGGAATTTACAGGTTGATACACATCTGCATGTGCTCTATGGAAATTCTGGAAACTGATGATGTTTTTGCAAGCTAGCTAGCTACTATTTTAGCTAATCACAAGTGCAGTATGTGGTTAGCTAGCTAGCTAGCAATGTCAATAGCTAGCTATCGTACATTCAAGCTGAAATAGCCAGGCTAACAATACAGAGAAGAGTGGTGTTTTGGTGCACAAAGCAGAAGGTGCAGCGAAAGTGAGCGAGGAAAGGGTGTGGCCCACAGTTGACTGCAACAACCATTGACAGCCAGCTAATGTTATAGACAGCAAGAGCAAGACATAACTATAAATTCACTATTCTATTGATGCCACATGGCTGGGAATACAGATATGCATCTGTTGGTCATAGATACCTTTACAAAACAATGGGCCTCAGGCTCTCGTTACGGTATTTTTGTGCATTCAAATTGTCATCGATAAACTGCAATTGTGTTTGGTGTCTATAGTTTATGCCTGCCCATACCATAACCAAATTGCCAACATGGGGCACTCTGTTCACAACGTTGACATCAGCAAACCGCTTGTCGACACGACACCATAAACTTGGTCTGCGGTTGTGAGGCCAGTTGGATGTCCTGTCAAATTATCTAAAATGACTATGGTAGAGAAATTAACATTACATTCTCTGGCAACAGCTCTGGTGGACATTCCTGCAGTCAACATGACAATTGCACCCTCCTTCAAAACTTGAGACATCTGTGGCATTTGTTGTTTTATGTGAAAAAACTACACATTTTAGAGTGGCCTTTTGACCCCCAGCACAAGGTGCACCTGTGTAATGATCATGCTGTTTCAGCTTCTTGATATGCCACACCTGTCAGGTGGATGGATTATCTTGCCAAAAGCGAAATGCTCACTGGCAGGGTTGTAAACAAATTTGTGCACAAAATTTGAGCGAAATAAGCTTTTTGTGCATATGGAAAATCATGATGATCTTTTATTTCAGCTCATGAAACATGGGACCAACACTTTACATGTTGTGTTTATATTTTTGTTCAGTGTAGATTATAACATTCCATGTAGCTAGCTAACACAACAAGGAGAGAGAGAAAAAAAGAGCTAGACGTTTTGGTAGAAATAGCTATGTAACTCTGCTGTGAGGGCGATGGCAGTAATGGTTTGTTTATTATGTTTATTATCCCTCTCTCTCCTTCTGTTTGTGTTGCACCAGGATGTCTCGCGGACCTATGACCCAGACGAGCCCCCAGATCGAGCTCCAGAATGATGTTCTCACCTACACCCCCTGCCTGATCACCATCGACCTCAAAGTTAACCCATGGTAACCAGAAGGGCATGATTCAGAAGAGCACCACGTAGCCGAAACGTTCTGAAGCACTCAACTTCTTCCTTGAAATGTCACACAGATGGCTCACTGAATGTCTCTTAGAGGTCACAGATTGAGTAAACATGTCATGTTGAAGGTTTTACAAAGTTTGCCACAATTACAGTGTACATCTTTAGGTATGACAGTGACATAAATGGGCACTAGAGGTGCTTATCATTGAAGTAAGAGGATAACTACAGGGGTAGATATAGATTGAAAAACAAGGTTGGTTACATTTAAATACTGCATAAACATCCTCTCTGTCCAATCTACTGGTAGCCTTCAGATGCTGAAACAGGAGGGGAGTCTCTATGAGCCTGGGAAGGATCCCACCGCTCTCACGTGGTGCATCTGTCTGTTTGTGTGTGTGCCTGCCTGCCTGCCTGTGTGTGTGTTTCCCTCAAACCTTGTCTATGTGTCTGAAGTAAATAACTTTTCTTTGCAGGGAGGGCAATGTAATGGTGCCCAAAGAGAGCCTGCCAACAAATGACTCCTTTCTCCCAGACCTGGACAAGCTAGACGTATGACACACAAACACCATGCACACTACGTCTCTTTCCTAACGTTGTTTAAAAATAAGATAGCCCAAAAACATCCCCTAGCCTTTAACCCCTTAGCCGATTGCATGTCTGAAGGAACCAGATAGGTGTAAACAATATTGCCGAAACTCCCTGTATCCCGTTGGAAGGCTAGGTGGAGCCGCCTCCATATTACTTACACCGGTCCAATAATTGCTGTTCTTCAAACACCAAAGGGTTGGGGCTCAGTGCAAGAAAATTGGAGTTGTTGTTGGACCAGGCATAACACTTCTCATTCAAGTGTCTCATTCGGACAGTTCATTTTATGTCCAGAAGGGGGAGATATTGGCTGAGGTTGATTTGGACCCAACGCCAGTGCCTCACTGTTCCGGTAAGGGTCGAAAAACAAAGCATTTTGCCACAGTGCAGGTGCTCTGTGGCAACAAAAAAAAGGTGATTTATAAGTTAGCATACTATTATGGGTGTAAGCCTGTATGACCAGAAATGTGGTCAAAGAGGATCAGACCAAGAAACGAGCGGTTCTCTGTCACTCACACACTTCCTTTTCACCGAACCGAGTTTCCTGTGTAGGGGCGGTTGCCATGGAGACGGTGAACAGCGGCTTGGAGCCTACCGGCTGGAGAGCAATGTGAGGGTATGGTCAGACTTCTTGAGGAGCCACCTGCACCCTCACACAATCTGTCATCCACGAGTACAACCACGATGGGTGAGAGCAAATAGTAACAGACAAAAATAGTAACAGCCAAAGATGCACACCCAAAGAGTTGACGAGGTGGAGAACAGATAATGGACTTGAAATATTATTAAGAAAGTCACATATGCTACATTATTCTCAGTGCCTTTCTTAGGGTACATAGAGTCATATTGTGTGGCTGGGTCGACTCCAATTATTTTACACAGAGTACGTTAACCGCCTACCGTAGAGCTAAAAACATTGAAGACAGTGTTGTCCAATCAGACATCAGCCAAGGCGCAAACAAGACCAGCCTCCTGCATATTCCCCCGGCAACAACAGGTGTGGCAATTGTACTCAATGCCAGTACACCAAACGCATGACCGGGTCGAGACATAAAAATCTACAGTACCATCCATTGTAATTCTCGCAATGTGATCTATGTGATTCGCTGACTGTGCGGCTTATTTTACGTTGGAGTTACACACGAGGTGGCAACATTGACCACAGCCTGAGTACCAACCAGTATGGTCTCCCATTAGCACCACCAGCTGAAGAGAGTTTTCTACCTAATTGTCTTCCCCATGCCCTATATGAACTTGTCCATTCCCTTTGTGATTATTCTGAAGAAGGTCTTTTAATCTTGTCTAATAAAACGATGTATTGGTAAGCGAGCGGTGCGCCTTTTCCTGTCGAATGATGTCCACACAGAGTGCGTTTCCCATATACCACAGCAGAACTAACTTGGAATTCTTAGGAAAATAACTTCATTTTGGCATTGTGTCTCTAGGGAAGCCCACAATCTGGAAGTGTTTGGCCAAGGGGAGGCCCTGCTTCAGGGCTCAGTGCTGGAGGATCGAGAGGACAGACTACACTTCTTCATAGAGGGCTACCTACAGGTAACTGACTGGTGATCCTCTACCATGACTCTCCATTACGGGTTATCACCAACCCTCATTCTGCAAAAGTACAAGACTGGAATATCTAAAAAGATCCATATCCACCCAAATATACTTTGTTCTTTACAAAGGCCCCATTTGGTACAATCACTCCTTGAATGACTGATTTTCATCAGTTTGTCATCTCTCCTTTATCCATTCCTTCTGCCATTCCTCTCCCTCCCAGGGGTTCCAGGTGCTGTGTGACCTGGCCGACGGCTTCTCCGGCCTGGGTTCGAAGGTCACTGAGATGCTGCAGGACTCCTATGGGGGACGGGGCATCCTGAGCTGGGAACTTGCACCTGTTAGTCACCCAGACACAGTGAGTGACAAGAGGGAGGTTGTTTGCAGTGTATTTTCAGGCAGTTCCTCAGTCAGCACTGTTTTTTTCGACAGGGTCATGTTCATCAGGGCACACAATGGAAAACGCTTTGCAACGGAAAATGAGCATTTCTTATTGGCCAAGTCCAGGTCATCCCTTCCTGTTTCAATCAGCTTTCTTCCGTTTGGTGCCTAATGAAGATGACCCATGTAATGCCTTTGGTCTTATTCTCCGTAAGCTTGTTTTTATTTCACAATTTGCTACAGATTTAATGATTATAATGTAATAAGGTTGTCCGTCTCTCATAGAGTAATTGTGTTTTATGCACAACTATTGTCTGGTGTTGTAAATAAGTACAGCTGCCAAAGCGCTCGTATAGTGCTATGACATTGTGTAGCTTTCCTCGGACCCTGATGAAGAAGCTCTACCACCTGTTGAACTACTCCTTAGGCATGGTCCACATGGCCAATAACAGCTCCTTCTTCTGCCTTTTGACCCTGAAAGGTGGGCTGGGCAGACAGCCCGCCCAACCCCCCTCCTTCCCCCAACTCAACTACGGCATGATTCAGACACACCACTCTTTCTATCATCAATCAAACTTATTTATAAAGCCCTTCTTACATCAGTTGATGTCACAAAGTGCTGTACAGAAATCCAGCCTAAAACCCCAAACAAATTAGTGGATTCGGCTATTTCAGCCACACCCGTTGCTGACAGGTGTATAAAATTGAGCACACAGCCATGCTATTTCCATAGACAAACATTGGCAGTAGAATGGCCTTACTGAAAAACTCTGACTTTCAATGTGGCACCATCATAGGATACCACCTTTACAACAAGTCAGCGTTTTCCATTGTGTGCCCTGATGAACATGACCCTGTCGAAAAAAACAGTGCCCTGCACCTTTAGGTGCTGTTTTATTTTTAATTTACCTTTATTTAACTAGGCAAGTCAGTTAAGAACAAATTCTTATTTTCAATGACGGCCTAGGAATAGTGGGTTAACTGCCTGTTCAGGGGCAGAACGACAGATTTGTACCTTGTCAGCTCGGGGGTTTGAACTTGCAACCTTCCGGTTACTAGTCCAACTCTCTAACCACTAGGATACCCTGTCGCCCCTGTTATTGTGAAGTGGAAACATCTAGGAGCAATAACGGCTCAGCCGCGAAGTGGTAGGCCACACAAGCTCACAAAATGGGACCACCGAATGTTGAAGCGCGTACGAATCGTATCAACACACTACGGAGTTCCAAACTGCCTCTGGAAGCAACGTCAGCACAAGAACTGTTCGTCGGGAGCCGTATGAAATAGGTTTCCATGGCCGAGCAGCTGCACACAAGCCTAAGATCACAATGTGCATTGCCAAGCGTCAGCTGGAGTGGTGTAAAGCTCGCCACCACTGGACTCTGGAACAGTGGAAACACCTTCTATGGAGTGATGAATCACATTTCACCATCGAAGTCCGACGGACTAAACTGAGTTTGACGGGGGAAATGCTACCTGCCCCAATGCATAGCGCCAACTGTAATGTTTGGTGGATTAGGAATAATGGCCTCGGGCTATTATTCATGGTTCGGGCTAGGCCCCTTAGTGAAAGGAAATCTTAATGCTACAGCATACAATGACATTCTAGAGAATTCTGTGCTTCCAACTTTGTGGCAACAGTTTGGGGAAGGCCCTTTCCATTTTTAACATGACAATGTCCCTGTGGCCAAAGCGAGGCCTATACAGAAATGGTTTGAGATCGGTGTGGATGAACTTGACTGGCCTGCACAAAACCCTGACCTCAACCCTATCGAACACCTTTGGGATGAATTGGAACGCTGACTGCGAGCCAGGCCTAATGGCCCAACATTCGTGCCTGACGTCAATAATGCTCATGTGGCTGAATGGAAGCAAGTCCGCGCAGCAAGGTTCCAACATCTAGTGCCTTCCCAGTAGAGTGGAGGCTGTTATAGCTGCAAAGGATGGAACAACTCCATATTAATTTTGGAATGAGATGTTCGATGAGCAGGTGTGCACATACTTTGGGTCATGTAGTGTATATAGACTCGATTGAGCTGTAGTGCAAATGATTGACATCGCTCTCTCCCCTTGTTGCTTGAGAGGATTTTTTGTTGTTGTATGCCACCCCTAAGATGTCCGACAACCCCAGAAATGTGTCTTTTTGTCTCCTCCATCCGTCACTCTGGTACCACTCCAGCTCTGTGCTGGCTCTGGCCCTGGACTCCCTCACTGTGCCCTACCGGCTGAGGTACAACAGCGCCTCCATGTGGGAATTTGCCGAAGCACTGGCCGTGTCTGGGAGAAAGGAGAGTGCTGGGTGCTTTCTTTGACCAGGTCTCTACTGTATGTCAGAAAATACTGTATCCCAATGAGACTAATCTGGTTAGTTAAAAAAAAGAAGAAAAAAAAGGTTTAATTAGGTACAAGTACTGGTTGGCTTCAGTTATCCCCTCAAAGAAACCATTTGAAGGGATCGTCCAGGACACAAGATAATCATTGTCTTCCCCACATAGCCTACTATACATTTATCAGGTTTACTGTGTGTGAGACATTCGGGTTTTAGTCTGTTCTCTTCCGTTTGGTGCCTAATGAACATGACCGAGGTGTGTGCGCGTGTGTGTATGTTTCTCAGGTGGTGGCTGCGTACGGAGCCCTCCCCTTTTCCTATGGCGCAGGGCAGCTCTCTCCCTGACACCCTGGGTGACTGCGCAAACACGTTGCTGTGGAAACCCCTATCGGCTTGCCCCGAGCAGGGCGACGGCCATGATTGACCGACGCTGCACACAAGCTGCTCAAGGGTTTACAGTTACAGAGTTTGGTTAGGTGAGTCAAAGAACATGGCTGTTATGTTACTATTGCATTACTCTGTCGACTGCAAGTGTATTTCTGCAGCATGGAGGCCTATGTGGAGGCTGCTGAGGGGAGGACGGCTCATAATGATGGCTGGAACGGAGCGAATGGAATGGCATCAAACATTAGGAGACCATGTGTTTGTATTTGATACCATTCCACCAATTCCACTCCAGCCATTACCACAAGCCCATTCACCCCAATTAAGGTGCCACCAACCTCCTGTGATATGTACATCTGGGTATTCCAGCACATAGGGTTTAGAGTTTTAGATGCAAAACACCAATACCACTCCGGATGTGTATCAGATAAGTGATTTTTGTCAGCGTTATTCAAAGGTTGAATTAACAGTGTTGCAGATGTATTCAATGGTTCTGAAGGTGTGTGGAAACGTTGCTGATGTTAATGTGCGTTGCTGTAACGTTGCGGTCCCATCTCCAGCCAGCTGAGACCAGGGATGCAGCCGCCCACCCCGCTGCATTGCCTTGATTGTAGGGAAGACGTGCTAGCCTCCTACATCAATGCCCACTACCCTGCTACGCCTTGGTGAGTGTCAACCTCACATACACACTCCCATACAATACCACATGTATTCAAACACAAACACACCAGCACGGACAATGTCACACACTCGCATACAGGCAGGCTCGGAGACATGGCCACATGCACGCATTAAACACACACTACTGTAGTATTTTGATAGCCTACACCGAACCAATCCTGCTGATTTTAAACCAGGAACATCGCAATTTACCATTTCTTTCTCCCCTGTGCAGTTCAGTCCAGCTTGTATCAAGCCCCAGTAAACTGACCCCGCCCTTCCCACAGATATTCAGCCAGTCCCTGGGTCCCCAGGGCTTTCTGCAGAGTCAGGCCCCTCCCCCCCCAACTGTGTAAATCTAATCTTGATGTTTCTGGTCCATTTATCTGTGGTTTGTCCCATATCTCTCACTCTCTGGATCTCTGTCTGCTCTTATCGAAGTCTGTCTCTATCTGACTCGGTCCATGCCTCTGTTTCTGCTATCAAGTTTTATTAGTGGTGTGTACACTTTCCAATGAAATGCTTACTTGCAGGTTCCTTCTCGACAATGCAACAACAATTATAAAATATACCAATATGAACACAACGTAAATGGCTCAGTAGAATGAAGTGTGTGTGTATATATATATATATATATATATATATATATATTTTTTTCTTCTATAATACGGGAAGGCAAAATGTATAGTACAATATTTACACATGTATCAGGGAAGGGGGATTGGGGGCCAAGTGTTTTAAATTTGGTAGTAGTATAATAGTAAACGCCATGTTGTCTGGCTACACAAGTGATTTGTATGTGGATATTCAACCCTTTGTCTTTCTCCCCGTCAGTCAGGTCTATTTCTCTCACTGCCCAGATCTCTGCCTCACAATATCTATCATATCTATCACTAAATGATCTATTTTTATGCCTCACTATGCTTGTACCCAACAGTCTCTCATTATTGGCAGGTCCTTCCCTCTAACATTATTTTATTCTCTTCCACAGCGAGGTCCCCTAGTCTCCTCCTCCGGGTGCACACCTCCCTGCACTCGTCTCCGGCCCGTGGCTGTTGGAGCTGCAGCGTGGTGCCAGCGCCCTGGACCCCCGCCGCATTGCCCCCAGCTTCCTCTCCCGGGGTTACCGAGCTGGCCGACCTTCAGGAGTATCGGGAGCAACTCGGCCTCCTGGTTGGCTGTTACCGCGACGATAGCAGAGGCATGATGCGACGATCGATTGACTGACATCCACAAGAGTCCTTTTCTCTTTTCCGTCTTCTGCATTGTTAGCCCAGAACGATTCTGCACACTCCATACCATCCGAATAGATGGGTCTCGATGGACCGCGACTGGAATTGACAGACCCACCCGTCCACATTGTATAGTCACCAGAGGATCACCTCGAGATCATACAGACTCACTTAGACTTGATAAGGGTTGGGGATTCTGGTTGGAAACAATGGACTCGCTGTTTGAGATGGTGACGGAGAACTGTTACGATAGAATATTGAGGTTTTAATTGACAAAAGATCATAGTTGGACAGTGAAACTAAGTCCTTATGAAATAAGAGAGAAAATAGGGTGATAGAATAAGAAAAGGTCGATGAGGGAGAATATGGTAGGCTACATATGAGAACTGATAGTCACTTCCCCCTCAAGTTTCAGAGTTTATTCGCCATGTGCACAGGATACAACAGGTGTAAAACATGAGTGAAATTCTTACTTTGATCTCTTTCCCAACAATGCAGTGATAATATAATTTAAAAAAAAATAAACCACAAGAATGTAAGTGTGTGTACACATAAATGTTAATCATACAAATGTCCAGTTGTCAATAGTTTCCCATATTGGGATAACAAGATGGCAATCATGGTAAATGTATGCTAGAATCTGTGGCGGTGAGGAAATTAAAAGTGCAATTATGTTTGAAATGTAGTTTTTCTATTCATGTCACTAGCTGGCAGCATTGAAGTATGGACATACATTCACGGACAGGTAAGAAAAAGCTGTTCCTTTAAGCACCAGAAACACCATTACGCATTCATCTCTGTAAAAAAAGTTAATAATTTAAACAAGTTAAAATCATTAACGTTAAGAATCATTTAATGGGGGCAAAACATATTTAAAGATCTGTGTGGACGGCCCCTTACGTCTACAAGCGGCGTTCGATGTTTTGCCTATAGTTTGAAACAATCTTCTCTGTCGTGTCTATTTGTGAGACTCGTGTTCGCTCCAGCCTGAATGACAAAATGGAAAGTATCTGTTAACCACAAACCCACAGCTCATTCGGAGGAAGCTGGCCAGAAGCAGTAAACCCCTATCGTGTTTCATATCACCATGATAAGAGATCAAGAGAAGAGAAACTTGCGAGGATTTCAAAAACGAGAGACATAGAATTAGATGTCTAAAGTCTGTCTTCCAGATAGCTATTAGATCAATTATCTTTCACCGACTATGGACAACCTCAACTCCTCCAACACCTCCAGCTTGGACCCCACCTCCCCGGATTCGGGCCGCCTGATTTCGAGCATCGTCCTGGGGTTGTGCTGTGCGTTGGGCCTCCCTGGTAACATAGCTGTCCTGGTGTTCATCCTGCGCGGCTCGTCCCGACGCCCCAACTTTACCCTGTGCCTCATACTGAACCTGACGTCCTCCGACATCTTATGCCTGGCCACTGTGCCCATGTGGATTTATTCTCTCCTGCACGGCTGGACTCTGGGCAGTGCCACCTGCAAGCTAGCCACCTTCCTGCTCTACCTCAGCCTGTACGCGAACGTGCTAACGGTCACTCTACTCGGTGTCCAGCGCTGTCTCCAGGTGTTATACCCGCAAATGTGGAACCGGCTGGGGCGCAAGGGGAAGGCGGCGCTGGTCCTGGCCCTGTGGGGGCTCGCCTGCGCCCTGACTGCCCCCGCCGTGACCACTCGCTATGTGGGTGATGGCGAGCTCAAGTGCCGGAGACACAGTGAATCCGATGCTGAAAGAGCAGCGGTCCTCGTCTTGGAGACCTTTCTGGGGTTTGTGGTCCCATTTTTTGTGCTGGTCACGTCCTACTGCTGCCTCCACTGGCGGGTGAACCAGACGGCGCTGTTCAACAGCGCCAGGTTGACGCGGCTGGTCACCAGTGTGCTGGTCGCCTTCTTTGTCCTCTGGGTCCCCGTGCACATTGTCAACATGGTGGACATTGCCGGCATGATGCTGCGGGCTTCCCGGCCAGAGGCGTCGGCAGTGCTGCTGCGCCACAGGAGCGCGGCAGCACGTGTCGTCCGGAGCTTCACATTTGTCAACAGCTGCCTGGACCCCTTCCTGTACGCCTTCGCCTCACGGAGGAACTGGAAGTAGCCCAAGCGGGAAGCAGGCCACAAAGATCTGAATTCGTCCTCTGCAGGTGCGACAAAAGGGATGTGGCTGGCATGCCAACCCATAACTCTAACCCTACCCATAACCGTAACAAGTCCTTTCACCCCTGCTATTTGTCCTCAACAAAACCCGCATTATTTGGTTGCTGAATCTGGGTCTGTTTAGCCTTTACTTTTTGTGTATCCATAGATCGCCAAAGGGACTAATCTAGGCTACCCTATCTCCCTTCAAGCTTGACCACTGTTGGTGAAATCGAAAATGATATTGCTTCCGTGAGCTTTCTCATGCATAAATAAATTGGTAATGTTTTCATGATTAACTCGATTTTTCGTTTCTCTTGCAGTACACGTAGGCTACTTCTGATTTGGTTCAGAGGAGGCCCAATTTCCCACTCTAAAAAAATAAACTAGGGCATGTGTTAGATTGGCAAACTAGAAATATGTTTGCATTAAATGCATTAATCGTGTTATGTTCATTGTTTGTTGTACATGACTCAAAGAAAATCCTGATGAATTAAACTAATTCATGTCAATCCAATGAGAATGAGGTCCCTCAAAACAATGACTCTGATATGGTTAGCTATTGAGCATGCTCCAAGCCTACCGGATGCACAAAAAGTTCGTAGGAGTGGGACTTTCACCTAATCGTTTGGCATCCTTGATATTAAGGGTAAGTAAATTCAGATATATCTACATGAATTTATTTAGTTCAATAGGGTGAATGATAAATAGTTATTTGAAATTTGAGACATTTCTCAGGGGGTGTTTGTTACTGTTAGTCATTCTTCAATGTCCAGAGAATCTGAAGTTATTGCGCAACACGTATCCGCGGGCTCATATGTTGCGTTTCCTGCCTAAGAAATAAATGTACATGTATGACTGCGTCTCTCTACAGTGTATGTAACTATAGATATTGTAATACTTATTCACAAAATAAATATTACTTCTGTTGTATTAACTTTTTAAAATAATATCGATTTTTTTACCAGATACATCACAAAATAAAGCAGTGTCCTCGTGCTCTGAGATTTGTATGCACCTCCTCGACAATACATGATAAGTTAATATTTTTGTCATTATAATTATCTGTTATCATATTTACACTTGCGTTTTAATGATTTAGCTGAAATGCCATGTTAAATATTTTGTGCTATCTACTTTTTATTTTGTATTTGAAGAAATACGGTATATTTATTTTTATCATTTGCTAATGCATATTCTTATTTTCATTTCAGTGACATATGTGGCATTGCAAACGTGTCGCCAGGGAGGGTAGTACGTACAAATACTTAACATTATAAACTACATCATTATAGAAGAAGCCAAAATTATCTGTGCATACAGTTGAAGTCAGAAGTTTACATACACTCTGGTTGGAGTCATTAACTAGTTTTTCAACCACTCCACACATTTCTTGTTAAAGCTTGGGAAATCTTTTTGTATCCAAATCCGACTTTAAACTTCTTCACGACAGTATCTCGGACCTGCCTGGTGTGTTCCTTGTTCTTCATGATGCTCTCTGCGCTTTTAACAGACCTCTGAGACTATCACAGTGCAGGTGCATTTATATGGAGACTTGATTACACACAGGTGGATTGTATTTATCATCATTAGTCATTTAGGTCAACATTGGATCATTCAGAGATCCTCACTGAACTTCTGGAGAGAGTTTGCTGCACTGAAAGTAAAGGGGCTGAATAATTTTGCACGCCCAATTTTTCAGTTTTTGCTTTGTTAAAAAAGTTTGAAATATCCAATAAATGTCTCTCCACTTCATGATTGTGTCCCACTTGTTGTTGATTCTTCACTAAAAAAATACAGTTTTATATCTTTATGTTTGAAGCCTGAAATGTGGCAAAAGGTCTCAAAGTTCAAGGGGGCCGAATACTTTCGCAAGGCACTGTAATTGGTAAACTCACATGGTGAACTTTTTGGTCAGAATGAAAAACCACCCTGAGTGTGTGTGGGGTTGCCTCATTTCGTGTTTTGATTTGGTTGAGATCTTGTGTAGATGTTGAGTACTAGTCTTTTGGGCTCCAGAGACCTAAGTATTGTCTACCACACCAATAACCTTGCTCAAAACTTGCAGTTTGCTATCAAGACTGCAGAGTTATTTTTTTCAAACTGCTGCCTAAAATGCTGAATATTGTCAGAATGGGTTCCCTTGTCCCCCCTCAGTATGACACAATTACATACAAGACGAGCATGTGTCATCAAGTCCTTGAGCACCTTCCTGAACGAAGACCATGAGAAACTCGTGACGGAATATCTGGTGAGTTACTACATACACTAGATGTTACATCCTTCCCTAGTTCTCCAATGAATGTTTTCAGTGCTCACTGGGATGTCCAACCTTATATTTCATGTTGTACTATTTAAAAAAATAAATAATGTATCTGTATTACTTCTGTGCATTTCCAACTGTACGACTTAATTTGTTGACAATTTTATGAAGAAAATTACATTTGTTTTACAATTGACAATTTTATGCTCAGCAATCAGCATATTTAAATTTGCCTTGCCTTGCATTGCCTTGCCACGCTTTGTATAGACTCGGAAAATGTATTTGTCAGATTTTACTCCACAGACCTTGAGTCCAACACTTCCATGGAGCGAACTGAAATGGGAGTGTATGTCATACAGAAGGAGGGTGTGGAGCCTGGAGATGACCCAGAGGACATCTGTGTGGAGGCCCTTGGTGGTTTGGGGAACATTGTGATGGCTTGTGCTCTGTTGTTTGGACAGAATACTGTTTGGACCTAAGCTGCAGAATATTGTTTTTTATCTGGACGTGCAGAGGTTGTTGTCACAATTCCTAAAAAAAACAAAAAAACAAGCTCACTCCAGAAGCTTGAAGAAGACTGATAGAAGTCTGGTATTTGTCCATATCTCTGCAATGCAGATTTTTTTTTTATGTTTAACTTTGAATGTTTAAAATTTGAGCTCATAAAAATGTTCAAAAGGACTACTTCATTTAGTTTGCTCAAAGGAATGAGACTAAGATTGTTGTCTCATAGGTTGAAACGTCTCCTACGTTTGTTTGTGTGTGGGTGGAGCAGACACAGAGCAGTGCTCTTGAACACATGTTAAATAGTACGAATACATCATTAATGGTTATAGCCTCCTTAAAATGTAGTATTTGTATATACAATGATTTAAAAAAAAAAGCATTTTATCAACATGGCAAACACAATTGCACACGCAACATTACAGTAATTCTTCACTACCTCTGATTGAATTTGTTTTAAAACGGTGTTAAAATGCATATTGTTGCAGTCGTGCTCACATCTTTCTGGGTACTTTGTTTTTATTTAGGCCAAGTATATTTTGTAGGTTCCAATGTATAATATATTGCATTTTTATAAATGTGTTTTAAGAAGTTTAATTGTTGCACTTAGAACTTTAAAACTTGAAATGACAGTCATGCTCAAATCCTGAAACATTGTTTTAAGACTGTTTTCTTAATGAGTCTCGACTATTTTGTTGGCTAAATATTCTACATGAATTTGTTACAAAAGTTGGAAAAAATTGTTGAACTTTAACCTTAAATTACAAAAGTGCACACATTTTGCAAGACTGTTTTTAAACTCTGTTTTCTTGACGCCACTACGCGTAGGATTTGGAAGTGAATACAGCATTCCCAATTGCATAAATATATGGTTAATATTTGACACAAACAAAATGAGTCTTGATGAAAATTGGTTTAATTGGTGTGTTTCATTGAGTGCCGGAAGGAACTTAGTCACTTACTGTTTTAGTCAGTAATGAAGTTAAAAATGACCATATGCCAGTAGTAACTGACATATTGTGGAGATGTGTATAAAAAAAAGACTGTAGAGATAATGATGGTAAAGATCTGGTGTAATGTTAGGTCCACAGGAGGTCAGAGTGTCTCGAGTTGCGTAATCCTTCTCGACTGAGTGAACATTGCCCTGGAAGTGATTTCGTCTCCTACATGCATTGCTGTGGGTGGAACGGTTCTGAAATGTACCTGTTATTTACTCAACTCCTTTAATCCTCTTGGTCTCTTAGCTTTGAAGTTTGGGTCAACCATCCTTCAGAACAGTGTGGTTGCAATTAGGACTGTTGATTTGTGTTCTCAGGTGGCATGGAGGTAAATTGAGGCCTGCTAATATAACTAAAGTGAAGTTTAGCATGAGATGGTTAAAGGGGAGAAAGCCGGGAAGAATAGGGATCTTGGCAGCTGTATGTTAAAGCCAAATCTTAAATCAAATGTTTTTGCATGTTGTCCTTTTTATGTATGTTAGTGGATCTTTAGTAATTTAATTACACTGAATGCTTACTAGCAATGAAAACAACACTAATTGAAACATAAGATTGACATTAGTATAACAGACAACCTATTCTAGTTCATACAACAAGGCTGAATGTTGTTGTACTGACGTGTTTGACCAATGTAAACTAAACTGAAATTAATTTGACGAGACTAAGTAAAAAAAGAAAAAAATCCAAAGGCAAATTAGTTGAATGTAAATATTAACATGACATTTCACCCACAAATCTGTGTGGTGTTCAAATAACACAAT
The DNA here is from genome assembly GCF_036934945.1 of Oncorhynchus masou masou. Taxonomy (NCBI): domain Eukaryota; kingdom Metazoa; phylum Chordata; class Actinopteri; order Salmoniformes; family Salmonidae; genus Oncorhynchus; species Oncorhynchus masou. The sequence continues at coordinate 34,567,841 of NC_088224.1, read as the reverse complement.
CAAGACAAATTGATTTCAATTGATTTGTTTAGATGTAATATAGGTAGAATGATTAAATTACTTTCATCCAATGATACATTTTTTTGAGGGCATAAAGTGTCAGAATATTTTGTCATACTTGTGAAGTTGACTCATTTGAGCAGTACAGAAACACTAGTTCTAATGAACAACATTTCTGCCTAAATAGATCAATAAGAGCATGCACTTCAAACCTTGCACCACTCTGATTTCCAACATGGGTCTAACCATGTCAGTTTCAGTCTAAGCCACAACAAGAAGTGACACAACTTGTGAATTGTTTGGAGAACTTGGTAGAACTTGTGATATGTCAGATGTAGCAACACATTTGGTACACGGGCAGACAACTTTATCCACCCTCTCCCGCCTATCTTTAGTCCCCAGTGCAGATGCAAGGATTGACAGTCCATGAGATCGACATGATACTGTAGTTTAAAACATTTTGAAACTATAAACTGTTTTTTGAGGTTATGATAGGATGGTGAAAAATCATGATCTGACGCACACCCCCAAAATTTTTCAATAGGTGCTGACTAATGGAAAGTAAACTGGATAAAAATAAATAAAGTTGTACACTACATATGCTCCTAACACCTGAATGTGTATATAGAGTGTGTAACTTTCATTTCATACGGATCTGGGGGAACTTGAGCGTATTTTTAAAAAAGAAAATCATTTTGGCACATTCCTTCAGATGTTAAGTGGTATATTTTCAAAACTCAATACAAAACTCAAAACTGATAACACTTGTAATGCCCCATATCCTATGTTCAGAACGTTTGATTATGCAGTCATTGGGGTTTCACACATTTAACCTGAGTCATTCATGCAAAATCAAAGTTTTCCGTGACATAACATGAGAACATTTAGTTGAGTCACAAATACATCAGATAAGGAGGCTCAACATTTAATAATTTAGCTACGATTTAATCCAATAGCAAAACAATACAATATGCACATTTCTAAACTGTTCTTTTTGAAATGCTGAATAGAAAGAATAGTAGATATAGTATTTTCCACACAATATTTGACTATAACTTGACATGCACAATGTTTAAATCATTTGTATCCAATGGCAGGATGTGAGCATGTTGAGAAATGCCAGTATTATCCTAATCCAGTACATATCATCAGAAAAGGAGTTCTGTAAAGCAGTTGGTTGATGTAAAACTAGCACAGTGTTGTGTGCCATTTCTGACCCATGCAACATTGTACAAGAACACCTTTTCTACTGATACAGTATCGCCTGTCTCTGCTTGAAATTCCTCAGTTTACAGTGTATCAATGATATTCAGATAATGAGTGGAATATATTGTAAAGTGTTGGTCCCATGTTTCATGAGCTGAAATAAAATATCTCAGAAAATGCACAAAGCTTATTTCTCTCAAATTTAAGCACAAATCTGCTTACATACCTCTTAGTGCACATTTATCATTTTCCAAGATAATCCATCCACCTGAAAGGTGCACCTTGTGCTGGGGACAATAAAAGGTCCCTTTTATGCCAGTCTTGTGCCACAGATTCAATTTTCACACGTATGTGGTACATTTTCACACCTCTAAGCACAAACATTTAAACAGATCATCAATATGGCTCATGTTTCAAAACTCTAAGCACATTTTTAACTGACTGAGTACAACTGGAACACGCCGTCATACACGGCGATCCAGAGCATCTCAAACATGCCATCTGAACAATGGAGATGGCAGCATCGCGACAAGCTCTTTGCAGTATTTAGTTTTTTATGTACTATTATTTGCTTAGGAAATGTTTTGTGTCATTACATATAGCCGGGAAGAACTATTGGATATTAGAGCGACAGTACCTTACCAGAAGTACCAGCATTACAACTAGGAATACGACTTCCCTGGAGCAGATCCTTTGATCGGCGGAGGAGAGGCACTCGAGGCGGCCTGCTGATTCAATTTAGGAGGGCGCACACCACCCACCACTTTCGAGTATATGACTTGCTAATGTTCAGTCTTTGGAAAACAAAGTTGATGAGCTTAGAGCAAAGGTTTCTTTCCAGAGGGACATCGGGGCCTGTAACATACTTTGTTTCACAGAAACATGGCTCTCTCGGGATACTCTGTCGGAGTCAGTAAAGCCTGCAGGATTCTCACTACATCGCGCAGACAGGAATAAATATCTCTCCGGAAAGTAGAAGGGCGGAGGGGTGTGTTTCATGATTAAAGGCTCATGGTGTAATTCTAGGAACGTACAGGAACTCAAGTCCTTTTTGTTCACCCGACCAAGAATACCTTACAATTATATGCCGACCATATTATCTCCCAAGAGAATTCTCCTCTGTCATTGCCACGGCCATTTACATCCCACCTTAAGCCGATACCTCGACGGCCCTCAAAGAACTTCACTGGACTTTGCCCAAATCGGAAACCATATATCCTGTGGCTGCATTTATTGTAGCTGGGGATTTTAACAAAGCACATCCGAGGACTAGGCTGCCGAAGTTCTATCAACATATCGACTGTACTACTTCCACTGCTAAGACTCTCAACCATTGCTATTCAAACCTCCGGAATGCTTACAAGGCCATCCCCCGCCCTCCTTTCGGCAAATCTGACCACGACTCCTTCTTGCTCCTCCCGTCCTATAGGTAGAGAGACAAACAAGAAGTATCCGTGCTTCGAACTATTCAATGCTGGTCTGACCAATCGGAATCCACTCTTCAGGATTGTTTGTAACACGTGGACTGGGATATGTTCCAGGTAGCTTGCGAAAATAATCTATACGCATACACGGATGCGGTGACTGAGTTTATAAGGAAGTGTATAGGAGATGTAGTACCCACTGTGACTATTAAAACCTACCCTAACCAGAAACCGTGGATAAATGGTAGAATTTGTGCGAAACTGAAAGCACGAACCACCGCATTTAACAATGGTAAGGTGAATGGTAATATGGCAGAATATAAAGAGTGCAATTATTCACTCCGCAAGGCAATCAAACAAGCTAAACGTCTGTATAGAGTAGAGGTCGACCCGATTAATCGGAATGGCCGATTAATTAGGGCCGATTTCAAGTTTTCATAACAATCGGAAATCGTTATTTTTGGACACCGATTTGGCCTATTTAAAAATAAAATTGTTAAAAAAAAATTTTTTACACCTTTATTTAATCTTTGTTTAACTAGGCAAGTCAGTTAAGAACACATTCTTATTTTCAACGATGGCCTAGGAACGGTGGGTTAACTGTCTCATCAAGGGGCAGAATGACAGATTTTCACCTTGTCAGCTCGGGGGATCCAATCTTGCAACCATACAGTTAACTAGTCCAACGCTATAACCACCTGCCTCTCGTTGCACTTCACAAGGAGACTGCCTGTTACGAGAATGCAGTAAGCCAAGGTAAGTTGCTAGCTAGCATTAAACTTATCTTATAAAAAACAATAAATCAATCAATCATAATCACTAGTTAACTACACATGGTTGATAATATTACTAGTTTATCTAGCGTGTCCTGTGTTACATATAATCTGACTGAGCATACAAGCATACAAGTATCTAAGTATCTGACTGAGCGGTGGTCGGCAGCAGCAGGCTCGTAAGCATTCATTCAAACAGCACTTTCATGCGTTTTGCCAGCAGCTCTTCGTTGTGCGTCAAGCATTGTGCTGTTAATGACTTCAAGCATGTCAACTCCCAAGATGAGGCTGGGTCGGAAGCTATACTGTTACACTGGCTTTACTAAAGTGCCTATAAGAACATCCAATAGTCAAAGGTTAATGTAATACAAATGGTATAGAGGGAAATAGTCCTATACTTCCTATAATAACTAGAACCTAAAACTTCTTACCTGGGAATATTGAAGACTCATGTTAAAAGGAACCACCAGTTTTCATATGTTCTCATGTACTGAGCAAGGAACTTAAACGTTAGCTTTCTTGCATGGCACATATTGCACTTTTACTTTCTTCTCCAACACTTTGTTTTTCCATTATTTAAACCAAATTGAACATGTTTCATTATTTATTTGATTGTATTATATTGTATTATGTTAAGTTAAAATAAGTGTTCATTCAGTATTGTTGTAATTGTCATTATTACAAATATATCTTTTTTTAAATCGGCCAATTAATCGGTATCGGCTTTGTTTGCCCTCTAAAAATCGGTATCGGTATCGGCGTTGAAAAATCATAATCGGTTGACCTCTAGTATAGAGTTAAAGTGGAGTCGCAATTCAATGGCTCAGACATGAGACGTATGTGGCAGTGACAACAGACAATCACAGACTACAAAAGGAAAACCAGCCGCGTCACCGAGACCAACGTCTTCCTTCCGGACAGGCTAAACACATTCTTTGCACGCTTTGAGGATAACATAGTGCCACCGACGCAGCCTGCTATCAAGGACTGTGGGCTCTCCTTCTCCGTGGACGATTTGAGTAAAACATTTAAATGTGTTAACCCTCACAAGGCTGCCAGCCCAGACGGCATCCCTAGCCACGTCCTCAGAGAATGTGCAGACCAGCTGGCTGGTGTGTTTACAGGCATGTTCAATCTCTACCTATCCCAGTCTGCTGTCCCCACATGCTTCAAGATGGCCACCACTGTTCCTGTAACCAAGAAGGCAAAGGTAACTGAACTTAATGGCTATTGCCCCGTAGCACTCACCTCTCAACTCTCATGAAGTGCTTTGAGAGACTAGTCAAGGATCACATCACCTCTACCTTACCTGACACTCTAGACCCACTTCAATTTTTTTGCCCGCTTTGAGGACAATACAGTGTCACTGACACGGCCTGCAACGAAAACATGCGGACTCTCCTTCACTGCAGCTGAGGTGAGTAAAACATTTAAACGTGTTAACCCTCGCAAGGCTGCAGGCCCAGACGGCATCCCCAGCCGCGCCCTCAGAGCATGCGCAGACCAGCTGGCTGGTGTGTTTACGGACATATTCAATCAATCCCTATCCCAGTCTGCTGTTCCCACATGCTTCAAGAGGGCCACCATTGTTCCTGTTCCCAAGAAAGCTAAGGTAACTGAGCTAAACGACTACCGCCCCGTAGCACTCACTTCCGTCATCATAAAGTGCTTTGAAAGACTAGTCAAGGACCATATCACCTCCACCCTACCTGACACCCTAGACCCACTCCAATTTGCTTACCGCCCAAATAGGTCCACAGACGATGCAATCTCAACCACACTGCACACTGCCCTAACCCATCTGGACAAGAGGAATACCTATGTGAAAATGCTGTTCATCGACTACAGCTCGGCATTTAACTCCATAGTACCCTCCAAGCTTGTCATCAAGCTTGAGACCCTGGGTCTCAACCCCGCCCTGTGCAACTGGGTACTGGCCGCCCCCAGGTGGTGAGGGTAGGCAACAACATCTCCACCCTGCTGATCCTCAACACTGGGGCCCCACAAGGGTGCGTTCTGAGCCCTCTCCTGTACTCCCTGTTCACCCACGACTGCATGGCCACACACGCCTCCAACTCAATCATCAAGTTTGTGGACGACACAACAGTGGTAGGCTTGATTACCAACAACGACGAGACGGCCTACAGGGAGGAGGTGAGGGCCCTCAGAGTGTGGTGTCAGGAAAATAACCTCACACTCAACGTCAACAAAACTAAGGAGATGATTGTGGACTTCAGGAAACAGCAGAGTGAACACCCCCCTATCCACATCGATGGAACAGTAGTGGAGAGGGTAGTAAGTTTTAAGTTCCACCCGATGTCACAGGAAGGCCAAAAAGATCATCAAGAAGATCAACCGGAGCCACTGCTTGTTCACCCCGCTATCATCCAGAAGGCAAGGTCAGTACAGGTGCATCAAAGCTGGGACCGAGAGACTGAAAAACAACTTCTATCTCAAGGCCATCAGACTGTTAAACAGCCATCACTTACACATTAGAAGCTGCTGCCTATAGGCATAGACCAGAAATCACTGGCCACTTTAAGGAATGGAACGCTAGTCACTTTAATAATGTTTACATATCTGGCATTACTCATTGCATATGTATAAACTGTATTCAATATTATTCTACGTTATTTTAGTCACTTAATGTTTACATAAGCGGCATTACTCATCTCATCTGTATATACTGTTTTCTATACTATACTACGGTATCTCATTCACTTAAAAATGTTTACATATCCTGCATTACTCATCTCATATGTATATACTGTATTTTATACTATTCTACTGTATCTTAGTCCGTTCCGCTCTGACATTGCTGTATGTATATAGTCTTAATTAATTCCGACTTAGATGTGTGTGTATTGGGTATATGTTGTGTAATTTGTTAGAAATTACTTGTTAGAGATTACTGCACTGTCGGAGCGAGAAGCACACGCATTTCACTACAACTGCAATAACATCAGCTAATCAAACCAAATCAAAATCCAATTTATTTATATAGCCCTTCGTACATCAGCTGATATCTCAAAGTGCTGTACAGAAACCCAGCCTAAAACCCCAGACAGCAAGCAATGCAGGTGTAGGAGCACAATCACGTGTATGTGACCAAAAAAAATGATTTGATTTTGATTTGATTTAGGCCTACTATTGGAAACTTGACAAATTTCATCTCTCTCTCTCTCTCTCTCTATAATGTACGCGTGCGCGCACACACACACATTTGCATAAAATATGAGATATTTGCATAGCTGTCCTGCCTCATTGCTCCACATACTTTTAAAACCCCAGTGTTGATCAGTGACTGTTCACTCCTTCAGAGCCACTGACACGCAGCACAATGATGATGTCACTGATTCTACTGCTGGGAACACTGGGGCTCCTTGTTCAGGGTGAGATACACTTTGACTAACTTTGATTTATTATGGGGTTGGCTTCAGAGTTACACATTCGTTAATTTGACAGTTTTGCTTAAAAGGCCATGCTTTACGATATGTTTGTTGTTGTGATAACTTTACTAATCAACCTTTCTTCACTTTTGTTTATCTTTCAGAATCATCAGCAGATATAATTCTGACTCAGTCTCCTAAATCTCAGTCTGTTAGTCCAGGAGAGACTGTCTCTATCAGCTGTACAGCCAGTTCAAGTACTGGTGATTATCTCCACTGGTACCTGCAGAAACCTGGAGAAGCTCCTAAACTCCTGGTTTATTATGCTACAAACCGTCAGTCTGGGATTCCAGGTCGTTTCAGTGGGAGTGGATCCGGTAGTTCTCATACTCATTACACTCTGACTATCAGTGGAGTCCAGGCTGAAGATGCAGGAGATTACTACTATCAGCAGGGTGCCAGCTATCCATTCACACAGTGTTAGAGCGTCGTACAAAAACCTCCTTCAGCTAAAGAGGAACTGCTCTGACTCAACTGCTGCAGAGCTCCCGTATTCTAAAGTATTCTAAACACCAATTCTTCTAAATATGACACATACTGTACATATCTCTCAATATATTCTGCAAAAATGTTAAATCTTTGTAAACACACTAGGACCACTAAGGATACAGTGCTGTAGAAAATGCTTTGTTTTGAAGGACATGTTAAGCAAAATGTATAGGTTTAGATTTTTTTAACGCTTTGATTTCTATTCAAATTGTAAGAAGCACCAATGTCAGTACGCAATAGCAAGAATGTTGACCCTGTCCGAACCCAACTATTCATGCCCTACTCAACTTCTATACCGCTCCAACCTTAACAGAGTGAATACAGTCATATCGGTTGCATTCAAGAAGTACTAGGTTGATATCATCATGATACAGTATATATATTTTTTCTAATATATATATTTTTTTCATAGGGGACAATGCACATAAATCAACATCAATCTTACAATAATGCAACATCCAGGTAAATGTGCCGGGGTTAGCCAAAAGCTATTTAGCAACTGTACTCCCAGGGCAGGTAAGGGCAATCACACAGCCACAATACAAATACTTAATTAAACTATACAAAGTACAAATACATTACATCCAATAATATATCATTCTAACAACAACAAATAATTCGTAATAAAAACACTTTCATCAACTGTCGTCTTACATATAAGGAACTACAGATAACTCTTGTAAAGGTTTGGAAAGATTTGAGCCATGTTTTCAATTTAAATTTCAAAGTACAATAATCAGTGCAGCTTCTCAAGTCCATGGGCATTCAATTCCAGTATATTGTATCTCTAACAGAAAAGGCAGATTGAGCAAATATACTGTGTGAAAAAGGGACAAATGCAATCCCCTCTAGTTACTGCCCTTGTTATCTTGGAGGTGCCTTCCTTGAGCATGAAATGCCAGCATAGGGGTGGAGGGGCAACACCATGCAGGATCTTAAAGACAAGGCTTGCATCTACATACTGCTTAAACTTATCCAGACTGAAATAATCATGTTTGTGAATGATGTGATAATGGTGGTAACTGTTTAGGTTTGTATCAAACATCTTAAGTGTTTGTTTGCAGAGTGATTCAATTGGTATCAGAATAGTAGCTCCTGCTTGTGAGGCAATATCTCAGATGTGAGAAGATCCTAGCAAGCATATATAGTTTGGCGACCTCCAGAAGAAGTTAAGGTTTTATAAACCTAGTGTTGGATAATCCAAACTTGACCGTATTAACCAACCTTCTTCGTGTTTCTTAAATGTCAAGTTGGAGTCCAAAATGACGCCGAGATACCTGAAGTTAGACGCAACTTTCAGATTCTCCCCATTAACAAGAACAGCTTGTTGTGAAGAATCAATTGATTTCTTAGAGGAGTACATAAAAACAGTCTTGTCGATAATCAGTAATAATCAGAAGGGGGCCTAATATTGACCCTTGTGGGAACCCAATGTTATAGTAAAGAAAGTCTGACAGTGTCCCCCTGACGAACACTTTGACTTCAGTCTGTCAGATAGATATTAGTTCGATGTATTCCTGTCACAAATAAATGTAGTTTACGTAGCCATAAAAGACCTGTGAGTGAAGTCCCCAACTTGAACGTCATGCAAAGTCTAACGATAAGTCTGGTTCCTCAGCGCTAGTCAGACACACACAGCTGCCCCAGTCCCAGAGGGTTTGAGGCTGGGAGATTGTGTTCTGTGGTGAGGCTGGAAGTGATATTTGCATGGGCAGGGTTACTGCAACACTCCCAGAATAGAGCAGCACAGTAGCCAGATGTTCGCCTGTCCCCAGATAGTTCCAGTGAGTTTAGAGCACATGGTTTCAGTATGAGTAACATCATGAAGACCAGTGGGTTTAGAGCACATGGTTTCAGTATTAGTAACATCATGAAGACCAGTGTGTTTAGAGCACATGGTTTCAGTATAAGTAACATCATGAAGACCAGTGGGTTTAGAGCACATGGTTTCAGTATTAGTAACATCATGAAGACCAGTGAGTTTAGAGCACATGGCTTCAGTATGAGTCATGCTGTAGATATCCTTTTGACTGGAACCAAATTTGGCCCAATCAGCTAAGCATTCACACACATAGCAAATCACTAATTTGTGTAAGAGTATGCTAAGCTAGCTTAACATTTTGAGTAGCATTTAGCACGCAACATTTTCACAAAAACCAGATAACCAAATAAATAAAATCATTTACCTTTGAAGAGCTTCGGATGTTTTCAATGAGGAGACTCTCAGTTACATAGCAAATGTTCAGTTTTTCCTGAAAGAATCTTTGTGTAGGAGAAATCGCTCCGTTTTGTACATCACATTTGGCTACCGAAACGAACCGAAAATTCAGTCACCAAAACGTCAAACTTTTTCCGAATTAACTCCATAATATCGACCGAAACATGGCAAACGTTGTTTGGAATCAATCCTCAAGGTGTTTTTTCACATATCTCTTCATTGATATGCAGTTCGTGGAAGCCTGCTTTCCCCTCAGAATCGCATGGAAAAATACCAGCAGCTGAAAAAGACGCACCAATTTCGACGGAGGACACCGGGCGGACACCTGGAAAATGTAGTCTCTTATGGTCAATCTTCCAATGATATGCCTACAAATACGTCACAATGCTGCAGACACCTTGGGGAAACGACAGAAAGGGCAGGCTCATTCCTCTCGCATTCACAGCCATATAAGGAGACAATGGAAAACGAAGCCTCAAAAATCCTGCTGGTTTCCTGGTTGCCGTTTCATCTTGGTTTTGCCTGTAGCTCCCGTTCTAGGGCACCCACAGACAATATCTTTGCAGTTCTGGAAAATTCAGAGTGTTTTCTTTCCAAAGCTATCAATTATATGCATAGTCTAGCATCTTTTTGTGACAAAATATCTTGTTTAAAAAATGAAATTGCGCCCCTAGAGTTTCAAGAGGTTTAACTAGCTAACATTAGCTGGCTGGCTTGTGATATTACACATTGTTTGCCTAGCTAGCTAGCTACTTGTCTTAAGCTAACGTGTACTGTTAGCTAGTGTTAGCTGGCTGGCTCCCTAGCTAACGTTTGGTGTCTGCCTCATTAACTAACGTTGCATGTATGGCGTTATTATTTGTATCCCAGATCCGTTACCTTTGCTAGTTAGAGCCTAATGTTAGCTAGCTTACATTGAACCCAGCAGATTCATGCAGGGTAGTAATGACATGAATTGGCACTGTTCATTGTTGTTTAACTAGCTAATTTTAGGTGGCTGGCTCATTAGCTAACGTGATCTGACGTGTGTGATTTCACATGTTGTTTACCTACGTAGGTAGATAGCTACATGTCTTAAGCTAAAGCGTACAACACCGTTGAATATGGCCGGTGTCAGTAAACGTTGGCAAAAAAGCAGAATGAAATTGTTGCCAGCAGAGCTGGTTAGGCTGTTTTCATGTTATCCAGAGGTAAACAAATCATCGGCCAGAGCATCAAGTGTGCTCTCTGAACACTCCGAGAACGAAACGAGATGGGTGGGGCTAAAGCTTAAGAGGTGAAGAGTGAAGACAAAGAAGAGGTCTCTCACCTAAACACTAAAATGCTAATTTCTCAAAAGTGTGTTTACAAGCTTATCAACTTTCAAAGCAGAATAACTATCCCATTGTTCCTCAAATGCAGTGTATGATATACCGTTTTGTAGCTCTGAGTCTCTACTTTTATCAAATGTAAATAACAGAAATTCAAATGTTGCTATATAAGACCGAATCCAGGTGGTGAGTCACAGTTAAGAGCGTCCTGTCGGGCTGTATCACCACCTGATACGGCAACTGTACCTCCTACAACCGCAGGGCTCTCCAGAAGGTGGTGTGGTCTGCACAACGCATCACCGGGGGCACACTGCCTGCCCTCCAGGACACCTACAGCACCCGATGTCACAGGAAAGCCTAAAAGATCATCAAGGACATCAACAACCCGAGCCACGGCCTGTTCACTCCACTATCATCCAGAAGGCGAGGTCAGTACAGGTGCGTCAAACGTGGGACCAAGACATTGAAAAACAGCTTCTATCTCAAGGCCATCAGACTGTTAAATAGCCATCACTAGCCGGCTACCACCCGGTTGCTCAACCCTGCACCTTAGAGGCTGCTGCTCTTTTTACATAGACATGGAATCACTGGCCACTTTAATAATGGAACACTAGTCACTTTAATAATGTTTACATCCTGCTTTACTCATCTCATATGTATTTACTGTATTCTATTCTACTGTATTTTAACGAATGCCACTCCGACATTGCTCATCCTAATATTATATATTTCTTAAATCCATTCTTTTAATTTTATAGTTGTGTATTGTTGTGAATTGTTAGATACTAGTGCACTGTTGGAGCTAGGAACACAAGCATTTCGCTGCACCCGCAATAACATCTGCTAAATATGTGTATGCGACCAATAACATTTGATTTTAAATAAAAACAAGCAGACATTGAATATCCCTTTGAGTATGGTGAAGTTATAAATTACACTTTGGATGGTATATCAATACACTGAGTCACTACAAAGATACAGGCGTCTGGACCTTTCTAACTCAGTTGCCGGAGAGGAAGGAAACCACTCACGGATTTCACCATGAGGTCAATGGTGACTTTAAAACAGTTACAGAGTTTGATGGCTGTGATAGTAGAATACTGAGGATGGATCAACAACATTATAGTTACTCTGTCAATACATAACTAACCTAAAGGACAGAGTGAAAAGAAGGAAGCCTGTACAGAGTTAAAATATTCCAGAATAGGCATCCTGTTTGCAATAAGGTACTAAAGTAAAACATAAAACACATAAAACACAATTCTATCTGTTTTTTAACATGTCATTGTTGAATACTCTCTGATTGGTGTGAACAACATTTTTAGAGCGTACATTATATCCCTATAATGCAAGGTATATCAGCACAGTAGAATTCAATGGCTAGTTAATTTGTGCAGGTTTTATGTTTGAGCTGCTTTGAAAGCAAACATAGAATTGAAAACATTATTGGCATTGTTGAATTTGATTTTCTTGATAGCAAGCTAGGACTGATGGTTTCGTTGGTTAAACTAGCAAGTCTGTTTTTTTGTTTACCAAGGCAACTACTTTAGCTGTCAAGTAATCTTGCTAGCTACTTCAGTGGATGTTGAACACATTTCTACTTGCAAATCAATACATTTCTAGCAGCAAAGGTGTTAAATTATAGCCATGGTATGAAAGGGGATAATCAATTCAGGGCTCTATGTGTTCTCTGGAAAATAATGCAACTCAGTGGAATGTCAGTTCACACCTTCTAGGTCAGGAACACACCTTCCACGTCGTTCATTATTTTCAATAGAACGCATAGCCCCTCGTTAATTATTCCTTATTTAATCACATTTTGTAGCACAACAGTCTCTGGAAAAAGTGACACAATTACACATTTTGTCATAATTATTTATAAAAAGATCAGCTGTTTTTTGCTCAGGAGGCATGCTGACTGGACCATACAAAGAGCCCCCCCCCCATTCTCCCTAGTAAGTGGTTCCTTCAGGAAGCTAGAAAGGCCACTCTAGTTCGTTCAAACAGTAAATATCAGTGGAGGAGATGGAGAGTGTTGAGTGACAAACACAGCTTTTGATTTGATTTTAGCTACCGGTGATAGACAGGACTTGCAGGAGGTATGTTTGTAAATTAATTTGATCAAGCTCTGTAGCCTATTGATTCCTTCTTGATGAATAAATAAACATGTGTTGTTTCTTTGTTATACTAGCCACCTAGCAATGTTATTAAGTTGGCTTTAGCGAGTCAGCTAGATATTTTTCCAATCTTCCAACTTCACAATTAGCTACCAAGCCAATTTAAGAGAGCAGTTTGCCTAACTATATTAGCTGTCTTGCCTGTTGGCAAGGTTGCTAGACAAAAAATACTTTAATTCTCGGGTTATAATCCTATACACTGAGGGTACAAACCAGTGGAGGATGGTGGGAGGAGCTATAGGAAGACGGCTCATCGTAATGGCTGGAATGGTATCGATGGAACGGTGTCAAACATGTTGTTTACATATGTTTGATGTACTTGATAATGTTCTGTGTATTATTTATTCCAATCCTGCCATTACAATGAGCCCGTCCTCCTATAGCTCCTTCCACCAGCCTCCACTGGTACAAACATTAAGGACACTTTTTTAATATTGAGTTGTATCAAGTTGGCTGGATGTACTTTGGGTGGTGGGACCATTCTTGATACACATGGGAAACTGAGCGTGAAAAACCCAGCAGCGTTGCAGTTTTTGACAGCGGTGCTCGACACCCCGTTCAAGTACACTTATCTTTTGTCTTGTCCATTCACCCTCTGAATGGCACATATATACAATCAATTTCTCAGTAGTCTCAAGGCTTAACAATCCTTATTAAACTGTGTCTACACTGATTGAAGTGGATTAAACAAGTGACATCAATAAGGGATCATACATTTTACCTGGATTCAGCTGGTCAGTCTGTCATGGAAAGAGCAGGTGTCCTTAATGTTTTGTACAGTGTTGCAGTTGTACTAAACTCCTAAGTCATACAATTTCTTAGTCAATGGTCATCATTAATTAAAATGATAATTTAACCAATAGATAGATAGATAGATAGAATTAGGCTGAACGATTATGGCTCTAAATTACAGGAAACGGGTGTTTGAAAAATGGTCATCATTCATTAAAATGACAATTGAACAGGTAAAAAGGAATGCTTAGATTAGTCACGAGTAAAATTCAGTCTGTGCTGCTGCTCACCTCCAGTTGCTACTGGAACAGTAATATTATCAGTAATGAAGGTAAGGCCCAGATGTGACAACATCGAATAAACAATAGTTTAATATTCCCACAGGGGCAGGCAATAGACAGGTCAAGGAAGGCAGGGGTCAATAGTCCAGAGTAGTGGGGGAAACGTACAGGATATCAGGCAGGGTCAGGCAGGCGGGCTCAGAGACAGGACAGGCAAGGGTCAACCAGGAGGGCAAGAAAAAGAGAGACTGGGGAAAAGCAGGAGCTGAGAGAAAATGGTGGTTGTGTTATGTACTTGAGTGAAGACCCAAAAGCGGTTTTAACAGAAAACAGAGTTCTTTAATGAAAAACAGGAATGGCATAAATCCTCTTCCAACGTAGTCAATGGAACAAAAGAACGTAGTATAATGCAGGATGCACCTGCCAGGCAGACTCCGACAGGATAGGACAAGGTGGAAGCAAACGAGACGACAGCTTGCTTCTGGCATCAAAAACACAAACAAGAATCAGACACTGAAAGTAGCAGGAACAGAGAGAGAAATAGAGACCTAATCAGAGGGGGAAGAGAGAACAGGTGGGAAGGAGTGAATGAGCTAGTTAGGGGAGATGTAGAACAGCTGAAGAATGAGAGACAGAGAAGGTAACCTAAAAAGACCAGCAGAGAGAGACAGAGTGAAGAGAAAGGACAGGAACAGACATAACAAGACATGACAGTACCCCCCCCCCCACTCACCGAGCGCCTCCTGGCGCACTCGAGGAGGAAACCTGGCGGCAACGGAGGAAATCATCGATCAGCGAACGGTCCAGCACGTCCCGAGAGGGAACCCAACTCCTCTCCTCAGGACCGTACCCCTCCCAATCCACTAGGTACTGATGACCACGGCCCCGAGGGCGCATGTCCAAAATCTTACGAACCCTGTAGATGGGTGCGCCCTCGACAAGGATGGGGGGGGAGGGACGAGCGGGGCGCGAAGAACGGGCTTAACACAGGAGACATTGAAGACCGGGTGAACGCGACGAAGATAGCGCGGGAGAAGAAGTCGCACTGCGACAGGATTAATGACCTGAGAAATACGGAACGGACCAATGAACCGCGGGGCCAACTTGCGAGAAGCTGTCTTAAGGGGAAGGTTCTGAGTGGAGAGCCATACTCTCTGACCGCAACAATATCTAGGACTCTTGGTCCTACGCTTATTAGCGGCCCTCACAGTCTGCGCCCTATTACGGCAAAGTGCCGACCTGACCCCCTTCCAGGTGCGCTCGCAACGCTGGACAAAAGCCTGAGCGGAGGGGACGCAGGACTCGGCGAGCTGAGATGAGAACAGCGGAGGCTGGTACCCGAGGCTACACTGAAAAGGAGATAGACCGGTAGCAGACGAGGGAAGCGAGTTGTGGGCGTACTCTGCCCAGGGGAGCTGTTCTGACCAAGACGCAGGGTTACGAAAAGAAAGACTGCGTAAAATGCGACCAACAGTCTGATTGGCCCGTTCGGCTTGACCGTTAGACTGGGGATGAAAGCCGGACGAGAGACTGACGGAAGCCCCAATCAAACGGCAAAACTCCCTCCAAAATTGAGACGTGAACTGCGGGCCTCTGTCGGAAACGACGTCAGACGGAAGGCCATGAATTCGGAAAACATTCTCGATAATGATCTGAGCCGTCTCCTTAGCAGAAGGGAGCTTAGCGAGAGGAATGAAATGAGCCGCCTTAGAGAATCTATCGACAACCGTAAGAATAACTGTCTTCCCCGCTGATGAAGGCAGTCCGGTGATAAAATCTAAAGCGATGTGAGACCACGGTCGAGAGGGAATGGGAAGCGGTCTGAGACGGCCGGCAGGAGGAGAGTTCCCAGATTTAGTCTGCGCGCAGACCGAACAAGCGGCGACAAATCGACGCGCGTCACGTTCCCGAGTGGGCCACCAGAAACGCTGGCGAATGGAAGCGAGCGTACCCCGAACGCCGGGGTGGCCGGCTAACTTGGCAGAGTGGGCCCACTGAAGAACGGCCGGACGAGTAGGAACGGGAACGAACAGAAGGTTCCTAGGACAAGCTCGCGGCGACGGAGTGTGAGCGAGTGCTTGCTTTACCTGCCTCTCAATTCCCCAGACAGTCAACCCGACAACACGCCCGTCAGGGAGAATCCCCTCGGGGTCGGTGGAGACCTCAGAAGAACTGAAGAGACGAGATAAAGCATCAGGCTTGGTGTTTTTTGAGCCCGGACGATAAGAAATAACAAACTCGAAACGAGCGAAAAACAGAGCCCAACGAGCCTGACGCGCATTAAGTCGTTTGGCTGAACGGATGTACTCAAGGTTCCTATGGTCAGTCCAAACGACAAAAGGAACGGTCGCCCCCTCCAACCACTGTCGCCATTCGCCTAGGGCTAAGCGGATGGCGAGCAGTTCGCGATTACCAACATCATAGTTACGTTCTGACGGCGATAAGCGATGAGAGAAAAACGCGCAAGGATGGACCTTGCCGTCAGAGAGAGCGCTGAGAAAGAATGGCTCCCACGCCCACCTCTGACGCGTCAACCTCAACAACAAACTGACTAGAGATGTCAGGTGTAACAAGAATAGGTGCGGATGTAAAACGATTCTTAAGAAGATCAAAAGCTCCCTGGGCGGAAACGGACCACTTAAAGCACGTCTTAACAGAAGTAAGGGCTGTGAGGGGAGCTGCCACCTGACCGAAATTACGGATGAAACGACGATAGAAATTAGCGAAGCCCAGAAAGCGCTGCAGCTCGACGCGTGACTTAGGAACGGGCCAATCAATGACAGCCTGGACCTTAGCGGGATCCATCTTAATGCCCTCAGCGGAAATAACGGAACCGAGAAAAGGGACAGAGGCGGCATGAAAAGTGCACTTCTCAGCCTTCACATAAAGACAGTTCTCCAAAAGGCGCTGGAGGACGCGTCGCACGTGCTGAACATGAATCGAGAGAGACGGTGAAAAAATCAGGATATCGTCCATGTAAACGAAAACAAAAATGTTCAGCATGTCTCTCAGGACGTCGTTAACTAGTGCCTGAAAGACAGCTGGAGCGTTAACGAGGCCGAAAGGAAGAACCCGGTATTCAAAGTGCCCTAACGGAGTGTTAAACGCCGTCTTCCACTCGTCCCCCTCCCTGATGCGCACGAGATGGTAGGCGTTACGAAGGTCCAATTTGGTGAAAAACCTGGCTCCCTGCAGGATCTCGAAGGCTGAAGACATAAGAGGAAGCGGATAACGATTCTTAACTGTTATGTCATTCAGCCCTCGATAATCCACGCATGGGCGCAGGGACCCGTCCTTCTTCTGAACAAAAAAAAACCCCGCTCCGGCGGGAGAGGAGGAGGAGACTATGGTACCGGCGTCGAGCGAAACCGACAAATAATCCTCGAGAGCCTTACGTTCGGGAGCCGACAGAGAGTATAATCTACCCCGGGGGGGAGTAGTTCCCGGAAGGAGATCAATACTACAGTCATACGACCGGTGTGGAGGGAGAGAAGTGGCCTTGGAACGACTGAACACCGCGCGCAGATCGTGATACTCCTCCGGCACCCCTGTCAAATCGCCAGGCTCCTCCTGTGAAGAAGAGACAGAGGAAACAGGAGGGATAGCAGACATTAAACAGGTCACATGACAAGAAACATTCCAGGATAGGATAGTATTACTAGACCAATTAATAGAAGGGTTATGGCGCACTAGCCAGGGATGACCCAAAACAACAGGTGTAAAAGGTGAACGAAAAATTAGAAAAGAAATGGTTTCGCTATGATTACCAGAGACAGTGAGGGTTAAAGGCAGCGTCTCACGCTGAATCTTGGGGAGAGAACTACCATCTAAAGCGAACAAGGCCGTGGGCTCCCTAACTGTCTGAGAGGAATGTCATGTTCCCGAGCCCAGGTCTCGTCCATAAAACAGCCCTCCGCCCCAGAGTCTATCAAGGCACTGCAGGAAGCAGATGAACCGGGCCAGCGGAGATGGACCGGAAAGGTAGTGCGTGATCCAGAAGGAGAGGCCTGAGTAGTTGCGCTCACCAGTAGCCCTCCTCTTACTGATGAGCTCTGGCTTTTACTGGACATGAGGTGACAAAATGACCAGCGGAGCCGCAGTAGAGACAGAGGCGATTGGTGATTCTCCGTTCCTTCTCCTTGGCCGAGATGCGGATACCCCCCAGCTGCATAGGCTCAGCATCCGAGCCGGCGGAGGAGGGTGGCAGTGATGCGGCAGGTGGCAGTGATGTGGAGAGGGGAGCAACGGAGAACGCGAGCTCCTTTCCACGAGCTCGGCGACGAAGATCAAACCGTCGCTCTATGCGAATAGCGAGAGCTATTAAGGAGTCCAGACTGGATGGAACCTCCCGGGAGAGGATCTCATCCTTAACCTCGACGAGGAGACCCTCCAGAAAACGAGCGAGCAAAGCCGGCTCGTTCCAGTCACTAGAGGCAGCGAGAGTGCGAAACTCAATAGAATAATCCGTTATGGATCGATTCCCCTGACATAGGGAAGACAGGGCCCTGGAAGCCTCCTCCCCAAAAACAGAACGGTCAAAAACCCGTATCATCTCCTCCTTAAAGTCCTGATACTGGTTAATACACTCAGCCCTCGCCTCCCAGATTGCCGTGCCCCACTCACGCGCCCGTCCGGTAAGGAGAGAAATGACGTAGGCGATGCGGGCTGCGCTCCTGGAGTAAGTGTTGGGCTGGAGAGAGAACACCACATCACACTGAGTGAGGAATGAGCGGCACTCAGTGGGCTCCCCAGAGTAACACGGCGGGTTGTTGATCCTGGGCTCCGGAGACTCGGAAACCCTGGAAGTGGGCGGTGAATCGAGGTGGAGTTGGTGAACCTGTCTTGTGAGGTCGGAGACTTGGACGGCCAGGGTCTCAACGGCATGTCGAGCAGCAGACAATTCCTCCTCGTGTCTGCCTAGCATCGCTCCCTGGATCTCGACGGCGGAGTGAAAAGGGTCCGGAGCCGCTGGGTCCATTCTTGGTCTGATTCTTCTGTTATGTACTTGAGTGAAGACCCAAAAGCGGTTTTAACAGAAAACAGAGTTCTTTAATGAAAAACAGGAATGGCATAAATCCTCTTCCAACGTAGTCAATGGAACAAAAGAACGTAGTATAATGCAGGATGCACCTGCCAGGCAGACTCCGACAGGATAGGACAAGGTGGAAGCAAACGAGACGACAGCTTGCTTCTGGCATCAAAAACACAAACAAGAATCAGACACTGAAAGTAGCAGGAACAGAGAGAGAAATAGAGACCTAATCAGAGGGGGAAGAGAGAACAGGTGGGAAGGAGTGAATGAGCTATTTAGGGGAGATGTAGAACAGCTGAAGAATGAGAGACAGAGAAGGTAACCTAAAAAGACCAGCAGAGAGAGACAGAGTGAAGAGAAAGGACAGGAACAGACATAACAAGACATGACAGGTTGACTTGACAAACAAGATGAACTGGCACAGACAGACAGAAAACACAGTTATAAATACACAGGGGATAATGGGGAAGATGGGCGACACCTGGAGGGGGGTGGAGACAATCACAAAAACAGGTGAAACAGATCAGGGTGTGACAGTACTCCCCCTTTAGGGGCGCCACCTGGCTTCTTACAGGGGCGCGTAGCTGGTTGACCGGAGTGCCGGCGATGGAAGTCGACGATGAGGTCTGGATCCAGGACGTCTCTAGCGGGGACACAGCACCTCTTCTCCGGGCTGTAACCCTCCCAGTCCACCAGGTACTGGAAACACCTGCCCCGTGGACGAACACTCAGGAGGTGTCTCACCGTGTATGCTGGATGACCAAAAATATCCTTCTGTCTCACACACACACACAGTAGAAAGAAGCTGATCGGAGGTAGTTAACCCATATAACTTTCACAGATCAAGTGAGGAGAACAAACTTGTGAGGATTTCAAGTGTTATAACCCTGCCTTTTCTGGGGTGTCCAGCACCTGTAAAAAAAGAGAAACATAGTAGACTTTAGACATCTACTTCTGTTTTCCGGATAGCTCTTACATCTCTTCTCTTATTATTTCACTGACCATGGAGAACCTCAACTCCTCTAACATCTCCAGCTTGGACCCCACCTCCAAGATTTAGAGCATTGTCCTGGGGCTGTGCTGTGCACTGGGCTTCCCTGGTAACATAACTGTCCTGGTGGTCATAATGCGCCGCCCGCCCCAACGCCCCAACTTTACCCTGTGCCTCATGCTGAACCTGGCGTACTCCAACATCTTGTACATGGCCACGATACCTGTGTGGATCTATACTCTCCTGCACTGCTGGACTGTGTCACCTGCAAGCTAGCCACCTTCCGACTCTACCTCAGCCCATAACTCTAACCATCACCCTACTCAACCAAAACCCTTAACCCTAATCATAAAAAATTAGGGTACTCACAAAAATAAAGAACTTTTTAAGGTGTTTTGGCAAAATACAGAAATACTCATAATAATCATTCATAGAAGATACAAGTGTTATACATCGGTTTAAAGATGAACTTCCTGTTAATCCAGCATCTGTGTCAGATTTCAAAAAGGCTATACGGCGAAAGCATACCATGTGATTATCTGAGGACAGCGCCCCGCTTACAAAAGCATACAAACATTTTCATGCCAAGTAGAGGAGTCACGAAAGTCAGAAATAGCGATAAAATGAATCATAAAAATTCATTTGACCGCAACCCTGATAGGTGCAAAACATTGAATCAATATTTGAATCTGAAAACAAAACAAGTAAGGCTTTTATGTTTTTGTATTCACAACTAAAGTCAATTATGTGATACATTTTATCTCCAAATGCTAACACACATCCTAACTGTGAGTCGTAAAGTGTGTTTTTGTCTCTGTCTGTGTGTTTCTATCTCCTATTGGAGGTTGTATTCATGGCTGGGATCCTCTGGTCAGTCTGAGTAAGGGAGACTTCCACTGGAGTCCTGCTGGATTGCAACTCTAGTTTGGAACACTCTTCTCTCTGGAGCTTCATTCACAAACACACTGGGACACGGAGGATACTGAGCTGTAGAGGATGCTTCTCTTTTGAAGAAGATGCTGAACAAGTAGTAAAGATTGGGATAAGTTTTCTGTTAAGTTCAGGACCAAGATGGACCTGACGGAGATGGTCGCCTCGCTTCAGATCCTTAGAAAACTATGCAGTTATTATTATTTTTTTAAATATATGGTTTCTTACATTGTTATTACATACATCTGGGAAGAACTATTGGATATAAAAGCGATGTTAATTTACCATCATTATGACCAGGGATTAGTCTTTTCTGAAGCGGATCCTTTGTTCGGACCTCCACCCTGGACATGCGATCTTATCCCAGCGGCCGACCCAAAAAACGCGTTCGAAGCAGGAGAGGAAGACGGAACGATCTACTGGTAAGACTCAGAAGGCGAGCACACCATCCACCGCTTCCGAGCCTATTACAATGTCCAATCTCTAGACAACAAGGTGGATGAAATTAGGGTACGAGTTGCCTTCCAGAGAGACATCAGAGATACCCTAGACCCACTCCAATTTGATTACCGCCTCAATAGGTCCACTGACGATGCAATCGCAATCACACTGCACACTGCCCTATCCCATCTGGATAAGAGGAATACCTATGTAAGAATGCTGTTCATTAACTACAGCTCTGCATTTAACACTATACTACCCTCCAAACTCATTAAGCTCTAGACCCTTGGTCTCAACCCCGCCCTGTGCAACTGGGCCTGGACTTTCTGACGGGCCGCCCCCGTGGTGAGGGTAGGAAACAACATCTCTACCCCGCTGATCCTCAACACTGGGGCCCCACAAGGGTGCGTTCTCAGCCCTCTCCTGAACTCCCTGTTCACCCATGACTGCGTGGCCATGCACGCCTCCAACTCAATCATCAAGTTTGCAGATGACACTACAACACTGGGGCCTGATTACCAACAACAATGAGACTGCCTACAGGGAGGGGGTGAGGGCCCTTGGAGTGTGGTGAGGGCCCTTGGAGTGTGTGTGTGTGTGTGTGTGGGGGGGGGGGGATAAAACACACACAGACAGACAGACAGCTCATCAGGAGGAATCTGACCAGAGGTAGTAAACCCACACCTTTCACTTATTATCACTCTATGACATGAGATCACGAGAAGGCAAAAAATACTGTACTATACTGTACTAGTGCAGAGACTGTTTTAACAGTATAGATTTTCCTTGAGAAACAAAGATTTAGATGTCTAAAGTCTTCTATCTTCCAGATAGCTCTTAGATCTCTTATCTTTCATCGACCACGGAGCACCTGAACTCCTCCAGCACATTCAGCATGGATCCCACCTCCCTGGATTCAGGCCGCCTGATTTCGAACATCGTCCTGGGCTGTGTGCTGGGCCTCCCTGGTAACATAGCTGTTCTGGTGGTCAAACTGCGCAGCTTGTCCCGACGCCCCAACTTTACCATGTGTCTCATGCTGAACCTGGCGTCCTCCGACATCTTCTGTATGGCCACGATAACTGTGTGGATCTATACTCTCCTGCCTGGCTGGATTCTGGGCCACCTGCAAGCTGTCTGTATAGCATGTACTTTCTATGTATCCATAGGGTAGCCTAGATTTGTTCCTTTGGTCATCCAACCCACATTCAAGCTTGACCTCCTTTGGTCAAATCCTAAATTCTATTGCTTCTCATATTGCCCATTCATGAATACATTGATTTTGTTTTCATTATTTTTTTTCTCCCTTTTACAGTATGCTACGTAGAGGGTACTTCTGTTTTCGTTCAGACGAGCTAACACTTTTTGGAAAGTTGTAAGTTGCATCATTCTATGTCAAAATCTAGACAGGTATTTTTTTTAGCATTGAGCACAATGTAAAAAACATATTAGATTTATGCAACAACATTTCTGCCTAAATAGATCAATAAAAGCATGCATTTCAAACCGTACACTACTCTGATGCCAAACATGGGTTCAACCATGTCCATTTCAAGAAGTGAGACAACTTGCAAACACTGCCAAACAAAATGTTTCTGGACCAAATTAAGGTAGACATTGCCCATATACTGTATGTCAGTTGTTACACTTTTGGTACACGGACAACTTTATCCTCACCCAAATTACAATGTCTTTCGGTTCAAATGAGAAAATGGCTAAATCCTCAATATGTACACTGTAAACTGTGTATTCAACACAATAGGCTATATTTCTAAATGAATGAGAAGCCCTCAACACCTCTGACATAACTGATTTTTTTTTACAATTATTTAACTAGTCAGTTAAGGGCATATTCTTATTTTCAATAATGAACTAGGAACAGTGGGTTAACTGCCTGTTCAGGGGCAGAATGACATATTTGTACCTTGTCAGCTCAGGGATTTGAACTTGCAACCTTTCAGTTCCTAGTCCAACGCACGAGGCTACCCTGCCACCCCATGATTGTGTCAGTCCTCCCTCCTCCCTCTCCCTCCTGTCTTTAGTCCCCAGTGTAGATTAAAGGATGACAAAACATGAGATCGACATGATACTGTAGTTTAAAACATTTTTTAAAACTATAAACAGTTTTGGGGGATTATGATAGGGTGATAAAAACCATGAGCTAAAGCACATCCCAGTAATGCTTGAATAGGTCCCAATAATTGAATGGTTATATAGACTTTCTTTTTATACGGTTCTGGGGGACCTTTAACTTAAATTACAACACCCACTCTACTCATCACACAAACTGCCATTACACACTGTGGTCAGAGTAGGGAGACAGAGCTCCACTACTGTCCCTCATGAGAAGGTTTGAAGGACGTAAAGGCAGCAATTATTATTATTATTTACCTTTGTTTAACTAGGAAAGTCAGTTAAGAACAAATTCTTATTTACAATGACAACCTACCGGGGAACAGTGGGTTAACAGTCTTGTTCAGGGGCAGAACTAAATATTCTTACCTTGTCAGCTCAGGGATTCAATCCAGCAATATTTCGGCTACTGGCCCAACGCTCAAACCACTAGACTACCTGCCGCCACAATTCTACTGTTAAGCTTCATTTACCTTCTCCTGGGACATCAAACATTGTGTGGGCGAGTCAAACTAGGCCCGATTTAGAAATAGTTGTTACAATGTGTGGTTTGTCTATGATTTTAGTATTCTCCAATTTGATATACAGTAAGCATACTTCTGGAAACTGGTGACTAATTTTATCTGTGTGTGTGCATGCAAATGCACGCATTTGCGTAAAAGACATTTGCATATCTGTCCTGCCTCATTGCTCCACATACTTTTAAAACCCCAGTGTTGATCACTCCTTGTAGAGCCACTGACACGCAGCACAATGATGATGTCACTGATTCTACTGCTGGGGACACTGGGGCTCCTTGTTCAGGGTGAGATACACTTTGACTAACTTTGATTCATAATGTGTTTGGCTTCAGAGTTACACTTCATTCGTTATTTTAACCTGACACGCTATGCTTGATAGGCTATGCTTTATGATATGTTTGTTGTTGTGATAACTTTACTAATCAACCTTTCTTCACTTTTGTTTATTTTTCAGAATCATCAGCAGATATAATTCTGACTCAGTCTCCTAAATCTCAGTCTGTTAGTCCAGGAGAGACTGTCTCTATCAGCTGTGCAGCCAGTTCAAGTACTAGTAATTATCTCCACTGGTACCTGCAGAAACCTGGAGAAGCTCCTAAACTCCTGGTTTATTATGCTACAACCCGTCAGTCTGGGATTCCAGGTCGTTTCAGTGGGAGTGGATCTGGTAGTTCTTATACTCATTACACTCTGACCATCAGTGGAGTCCAGGCTGAAGATGCAGGAGATTACTACTGTCAGCAGGGTGCCAGCTTTCCATTCACACAGTGTTAGAGCGTCGTACAAAAACCTCCCTCAGCTAAAGAGGAACTGCTCTGACTCAACAGCTGCAGAGCTACAGAGTCTCCCGTATTCTAAAAGTCATATAAACACCAATTCATCACAATATGACACTACAATAATGTAATTGGTTAGACGTTTCTATGGACTATGATACTGTACATATCTCTCAATATATTCTGCAAAAATATTAAATCTTTGTAAACACACTGGGACCACTAAGGATACAGAGCTGTAGAAAATGCTTTATTTTGAAGGACATGTTGAACAAAATTCAGAATAGTTTTAGATGTTTTTTTTCACGCTTTGATTTATCTTGATATTGTAAAAAGCACTCATTTCATTACGCAATAGCATGAATGTTGATCCTGTCCGAACCCAACTATTCATGCCCTACTCAACTTCTATACCCCTCCAACCTTGAAGGAGTGAATAGTCATATCCATTCAAGAAGTACTACTTTAAGATTATTAACATGTCACATACTGTATACAAAGCCATAAAAAGACTGCAAATTCCCCGATTTGAACGTTATGCAAAGTCCAGTGTAAAGTCTGCTTCCCCAGCCCATGTTCAGTTCTTTAGTCAGACACACAGCTGCCCCAGTCCCAGAGGATTTGAGGCTGAGTGATTGTGAGCTCTGGTTGGGTTGAAACTCAGATTTACATGGGCAGGGTGACCACAACACTCCAAGAATACAGCAGTAACATGGCCAGATGTTCACCTGTTCCCAGAGAGTTCCATTGAGCTTGGAGCACATGGCTTCAGTAATGGTAACATCCAGAGTCATATATTTAGAGACTTAGGCCAACTTTTAGAGTTTGTAATATTGTTCTAATTCTAGACATTCAGTTACACAGCATCGTTGTAATGTTAATGGGGAGCTACTATGCCTGCCACAGAATGTTGAAGTGTCATGTAAATACATCATAATGCAGAAACCTCAATGTCCTCTCTAATACATGGCTCTGGTAACATCATAAAGACTGGGGAGTCTAGAGAACATGGCTTCAGTATTAGTATCACTGTAGATATCCTTTTGACTGGTATTATATTTGGCCCAATCAGCCAAACACTCATTGAGAGAGGTTCATTGATTAACATGTATTAGTAAAATCTCTTTCCAGGGCAGAGAGCTCATCATTCTTTATGAAAATGCAATAAATCAACAGTATCTCAATGTCTAATGGTAAAACTCATTAAATAATGATATCCAGGCAAACAGTTTAAAATATTGAACATCTTTATTATCTCAACATGTCAGAACCAACAGCATTACAGTAATTAGGTTCAGAACACATGTGATATGAAAGCCAAGCAGATCTACTTGACATCAGCATTAGACATGTATTCTGTTGTTTGTTCTACTATGTTAAAAGCTCCTGCTGGAGGAAGGATTCCCACACAGGATCCAGCCCAACATTAGATCAGTGTGCTGGTATTGCTGGAACAGTAAGAAGGAGAGGTGCAGAGTAAAAACAGTGGAGTCAGAGGGGGGAGCTCATTAATCAGAACACTGGTCTCTCCTCAGTGTCTCAGAGAGAGGAGACTGGGAGCCCTGGGTGGCCTCACAGGTCACAGAGCCCACCTTCTTCCACTGATCAACAGGGAGGGTCAGGGTGCTGCTCCAGCTGTAGTGGCCGTCCTTCTCCAGGACCCCGGGGCTCCCGATCACCTCCCAGGTGCTGCTGCTGCTGCCATCCACTTTCCAGCTCAGCTTCCAGTCTGAGGGGAAACCCTTGTTGGCCAGGCACATGAGAGTGGCCTTCCCCTGCTGCAGCTCCACACTGGAGGGGGGCAGGACTGTCAGGGTGGGACGAACATCACCTAAAAGACAGGTGGGAAGTTATGGAGAGGGGAACTATCAATCAATCATCAGACTGATATGACAATAATGATGCAGCAGTTTAACATCTTAGCTGTAAATTACGTTTTGTTCCATCAGTAGGTTTCTGTTCCTCATACAGACAGTCAGTTTATCACACTTCCCTTTGAGTAGCTACTGAAGCATATTATAACTACATGAGATGACTGAAAATACAATCAACTATCTTCAAAATTGTACTGTTTAAAATGTGGAATATTCCTCCCTTATTGTAATGGAATAAACTCCTATCAATCAAAATGCATTTCATTATTAATTATTATGATGATTCTTTTAAAGAACATTTCACAGAATGTATGAACAATTATTAAATTATTAATTAAATTACAATTGGTTGATAATATGCCTGTGCTGAAGAAATACATTCCAGTTGACTGTAAACACCTAACAATGAAATACATTTAATGTAAAAGACACACTAAAACATTTAGGTTTTAATTTATCGGAAGAAAATGAATAAAGTGTAATTTACAAGATTGAAAATAAAAATAAACCTATATTCATATGAACAGCAGAAAAGCTGGACTTCACAAGATAGCAAGTCTTTTCAATAGATTGCAAATAAAACAGCAAATGGGATCAAATAAGATAACAAAATAGTAAATAGCAAATAGATAGCAAAGCGAAACAATACCTTGCAGCTGAATGCTGAAGGAGTGAATTTAAGTTGAATATAACCATCTTACAACAATTATATCCATTTAAAAGACACATTTAAATAAATTGAAGTGATATTATTTACGAGAATTGGTCTGTTGACCAAAAATAATAGCTTCAAAATTGAGGTTTCACCAAAAGATATTTTCACACAAATGGGAACTCTTATGAAGAGAATAACTCTTTAACCAAAAACATAACTATGCATAGCATTTATTTCACTTTTAATCTTAGTTTCTTCTCTCACAAGATCATCAGTGCATCTATATCCAAGGTCAGAACATTTTCTTTATTAGAGGTAGGTAAACTTACTTCCAACATCCAGTCTAGTGCCTCCACCAAAAGTTAACCACAGTGATACAATCTCATTCAGCGGCCGTACAAAAACCTCTGACACTATAGAGACACTGCTTTTGCTCTTTGTAAAGCTACATTCATCTCAACCACTCTTATTTCAACAGTATCTCTCTTCCAAATGAATACACACTGTATAACCTTGTTTGATATATTACATCTTGAATAGGCATTTTGATTTAACTAAATTTAATTTAAGGAAAATAAATTCAAAACAAATTCTCAAAAAAAAAAATACATTTCGACTTTCTATTTAAGGGAGATGTAATATTGTTAAGACAACTAATTGGGATTTTGATATCAGAGGTCAAGATCAAGAACTGAATACTTACTGCCAACACTCAGTTTGGTCCCTCCACCGAAAGTCCACCACAGTGATAGATTCTGATTGACTGGCTGGACAAAAACCTCCGGACAGACACAGAGGGGAATGATAAGAGAGACATGGAACTGACGCCCCCTACTGGTACACTCTGGAACTCTAGTAGATTGGCCACATTCACATTCCCCATTGAACTATCTACATTTTGAAAATGGCTGGTGGACAGTGTTGATGTGCAGTTCCTTCAGAAAGTATTCACACCCTTTGAATTTTTCCACATTTTGTTGTCAAACAGCCTGAATTGAATGGGGACTTTTTAAGATAGTTACAGAGTGTGATGGTATGCTTGTCATCGGCAAGGACTCTGGAGTTTTTTGGAGGGATAAATGAAATGGAATGGAGCTAAGCACAGGCACAATCTTAGAGGAAAAGTTGGTTCAGTCTGCTTTCCACCAGATACTGTGAGACAAATTCATCTTTCAGCAGGACAGTAACTTAAAACACAAGACCAAATATACACTGGAGTTCCTTACCAAGACGAATTTAATGTTTCTGAGTTGCCTTTAAGTAGTTACAGTTTTGAACTTAGATCGTTGACAAAAAATATGACAATAAAATCCATTAGAATCCCATCTTGTTACACAACAAAATGTGGGAAAAGTCACAGAAGTCCACATTTTTTACATTATTATGAATACAAATATCTGCCAGCGGCATTTTGCAGAAGAGTCACACTGTCTGGAACATTCTCCCTAGTAAGTGGTACCTGCTCCATGTGTACATGTGTACATGATTTGTGGCAGATCTGTTTCAATCTTGTCTTTGGTCACTTTCACGTGGGTAAAACAAAAACACCCTAATGATTGGTAGACAATAGAGTCTCACGCATTTCAGGTGATGGCTGCAAGTTGCAACTGGTGAGGAGAAACTGCAGAAACCTGCAGTCAACTACAGTCAAAACTTCATGACCTTTGATCACATGGTTTTTGTAAAGTTCATGCAGTTGTTAAGTAGGCTCAAGTCAGAATCCCCTCCCCCCCATAATGCCACACACTTTGGAAGACGTGTTCAGTGATGGTCATGGACTTGACAAAAATGATCTTTTAGAACACGCTAATTTTCTCTGTCTTCTGCCTTGTTAACTTAGAACGAATAGATGAGTCTAGAATCTAAATTGACTGCGAATAGTATTGACAGACCCACCCATCCACGTTGTATAGTCAGTCATCTGTGGATCTCGATCAAGTTTACAAAGACTCAGTGAGACTTTATAAGGACTGTGAGTAATGGTTGGAAAGAATGTTTGAGATGTTGACAGTTACTGTAAAAGTTGGAGGTTTCAACTGATAAAAGATAATACTTGGACAGTGAAACTACCTCAATCAAGAAACAAAGGAGAGAATAAATAGAGGGATAGAAGAAGGAAAGTCAATGAAGAGATGAAGGGAGATTGTCGGTAGGCTACATATGAGAACTCATAGTTGCTTCCCACTCTTTATGCAAATGACCAGATATTGTCAATAGCTTCCAAATGAAGATAACATAAGATAGCAGTCATGTTAGATTTATGCTAGAATCTGTGTCAGGTAGGAAATTAGAAGTGCAATCATCCCACTGGGCAGATGTCATTTCAATGTCTGTTCCACATGTGTTCAACATAATTTCATTGAAATTATGTGGAAACGTGGCGTAGCGGTCTAAGGCACTGCTTCGCAGTGATTGAGGCGTCATTACAGACCTGAGGTTGATCCCAGGCTGTGTCACAGCTGGCCATGACCGGGAGACCCATGAAGCATCGCACAATTGGGCCAGCGTC
Organism: Oncorhynchus masou masou; assembly: GCF_036934945.1. Taxonomy (NCBI): domain Eukaryota; kingdom Metazoa; phylum Chordata; class Actinopteri; order Salmoniformes; family Salmonidae; genus Oncorhynchus; species Oncorhynchus masou. Next base: position 34,537,920 of record NC_088224.1, on the reverse strand, counting down.
TTCCGGGTTAGGTAAAAGTTTGGCCGGCCTGGATTTCCTTGTCCCATCAAGCTCTAACGACTTCTTGTGGTGGAAAAAGCGCCTGCAAGCTGATCTCGGTTGCCATCTGGACAGTGTTTCCTCCAACACATTGCTGTGGCTGGCTTCCGAGTTCAGTGAGCAGTGTGTCAAGAAGTAGTGCGGCTTTCCAGGATTGTGTTTCGGAGGACGCATGGCTCTCGACCTTCGCCTCTCCTGAGTCCATAGGGGAGTTGCTGTGATGAGACAAGACTGTAACTACCAATTGGGGAGAAAAGGGGTTAAATCTGCAACAAAAAAACACACACACAGCTCATCAGGAGGAATCTGACCAGAGGCAGTTAACCCACACCTATCACTTACTATCAATCTATGACATGAGATCAAGAGAAGATAAAAACTTGTGAGGATTTCATGCCCTCTGTTTACTAGTATAGAGACTGTTTAAACAGTATTCATTTTTTTAGAAACAAATAATTAAATGTCTAAAGTCTACTGTCTTCCAGATATCTCTTAGATCTCTTATCTTTCATCGACCACGGAGCACCTGAACTCCTCCAACACCTCCAGCATGGACCCCACCTCCCTGGATTCAGGTCACCTGACTTCAAACATCGTCCTGGGGCTGTGCTGTGTGCTGGGCCTCCCTGGTAATATAGCTGTTCTGGTGGTCAAACTGCGCAACTCGTCCCAACACCCCAACTTTGCCGCGTGTCTCATGCTGAACCTGGCGTCCCCCGACATTTTGTACATGGCCACGATACCTGTGTGGATCTATACTCTCCTGCCTGGCTGGATTCTGGGCCCCCTGCAAGCTGTCTGTATAGCCTGTACTTTCTATGTATCCATAGGGTAGCCTAGATTTGTTCCTTTGGTGATCTAACCCCCATTCAAGCTTGACCACCATTGGTAAAATCCATCTTTCCCAAGCATGAATAAATTGATTTCGTTTTAATTAATAAATATATGTTTTATTTCTCTTGCAGTAGGCTACATAGAGGCTACTTCTGCTTTTGTTCAGAGGAGCTCCAACTTGTTCAATTACTTTATCACACTTGTTAATAAAAAAAATAAAAATAATCACCTTTATTTAACCAGGTAGGCTAGTTGAGAACAAGTTATCATTTACAACTGCGACCTGGCCAAGATAAAGCATAGCAGTTTGAACACACAGCAACACAGAGTTACACGTGGAGTAAACAATAAACAAGTCAATAACACAGTAGAAAAAAAGGAAAAAAGAAAAAAAGGAGTCTATATACATTGCGTGCAAAAGGCATGAGGAGGTAGGCGAATAATTACAATTTTAGCAGATTAAAACTGGAGTGATAAATGATCAGATGGTCATGTGCAGGTAGAGATACTGGTGTGCAAAAGTTGCCTTAAAATCTTGACAGGTATTTTACTATTGAGCACAATGGAAAAACACATTAGATGTTTGCAACAACATTTCTGCTTAAACAGATAAATAAAAGGATGCATTTCAAACCTTGCACCGCTCTGATGCCCAACATGGGTTCATCTATGTCCGTTTCATTCGAAGCCACAACAAGAAGTAAGACAACTTGTCAACACGGCCAAACAAAATGTTTCTGGACCAAATGAAGGTAGAACTTGTGATATGTCAGATGTAACACATTTGGTACAAAGACAGACAGCGTTATCCTCACCCAAAGGACCATGTCTTTTGGTTCAAAATGAGAGAAAAGGCTGAATCATCAACATAAATTGATACTGTAAACCATGTATTCAACACCATAGGCTATATTTCTATATGAAAGAGAAACCCTCAACACCTCTGACATGAGGTATGACTGCTATGACTGTCAGTCCTCCCTCTTATCTTTAGTCCACAGTGTAGATGCAAGGATTGACACACCATAAGATTGACATGATACTGTAGTTTAAAACATATTTTGAAACTATAAACAGTTTTTTGGGGTTATGATAGGATGGTGAAAAGCATGATCTGACGCACACCCCCAAAATGTTTCAATAGGTGCTGACGAATGGAAAGTAAACTGGATAAAAGTAAATAAAGTTGAACTCTACATATGCTCCTAACAACTGAATGGGTATATAGAGTGTGTAACTTTCATTTCATACGGACCTGGGGGAGCTTGTACAGAGCACCACTACTGTCCATCTTGAGAAGGTCTGAAACATACACAGGCAGTAATTCTACTGTTAAACTTAATTGACCTTCTGAGCCTGACAACCACTGTTGATGGACATAAACCACTGTGTAAGTGGGTCAAAGTAGGCCTCATTTATGATATAGTTGTTATGTGGTTTATGATTTCAGTATTCTCAAATGTAATATACAGTTGGCCTGTTGACTTCTTTTGTATGTGTGGTGTATTTGTGTAAAATATTGGGGTTTTGCATATCTGTCCTGCCTCATTGCTCCACATACTTTTAAAACCCCAGTGTTGATCAGTGACAGTTCACTCCTTTCAGAGCCACTGACACGCAGCATAATGATGATGTCACTAATTCTACTGCTGGGAACACTGGGGCTCCTTGTTCAGGGTGAGAGACACTTTGACTAACTTTGATTCATGATGGATTTGATTTCAGAATTAAATTTCATTTGTGAATATTGAAGATATTAATAAAAACAAATCTGATTTTGCCTGATATGTTTCATGATAGAATGTGGAAGATTATAAATATCTGTTTGTTGTGATAACCTTACTAATCATCCTTTCTTCACAATCCATTTCAGTACACAGCAGCATGAGTGTTGACCCTGTCTGAACCAAACTATTCATGCCCTACTCAACTTCCATACCCCTCCAACCTTGAAAGAGTGAATACAGTCATATCATTTGCATTCAAGAAATACTACTTTGACATCAATTTGATACAGTATATCACATGGCTTCAGCATTAGTATCACTGTAGATATCCTTTTGACTGGTACCAAACTTGGCCCAATCAGCTAAGCATTCATTCAGAGAGGTTCATTAACTGAAATGTACCAGTAGCATTATTTTTCACGATACCTGTGTGGATCTATACTCTCCTGGACGACTGGACTCTGCAAGCTCGCCACCATGCTGCTCTACCTCAGCCTGTATGCTAACATGCTATTTGTCACTCCAGGGGCTCTCCCCGCAGATCTGGAACCAGCTGGTGCACAAGGGGGAGGTGGCACTGCACCTGGCCCTGTGGGGTCTTGCATGCAGCCTGACTGCCCCTGCTGTGACCACTCGCGAAGTGGGCGATGAGTGCCACCAAGACACGGGCTGGGGTTCATGAACCCGTTCTCTGTGCTGGTCATGTGTTACTGCTGCCTCCACGGGCTGGTGAACCAAGTTGACGCAGCAGATCACAAGTGTAGTGGTTGCATTCTTCATCCTCTGGATCCCTGTGATTCATCAGCATGGTGGACATCGCCGGAGTATTGCTGTGTCTGTCTGAAGTCAGTCTCTGCAGCTTTGACTAAAGGGATGTGGCGGGCATGCCAACCCATAACTCTAACCCTCACCCTACCCATAACCAAACCCCTTATTCCTAACTGTAACAAATTAACTTCTTAGGGTTAAGATCCGGCTAACAAAATTGTTATGGCAGCAGCCAGTGAAAGTGCATGGCACCAAATTCAAAACAACAGAAATCCCATAATTAAAATTCCTCAAACATAGAAGTATTTCACACCATTTTAAAGATACACTTCTTGTTAATCCCACCACAGTGTCCGATTTCAAATAGGCTTTAAAGCGAAAGCACCACAAACAATTGTGTTAGGTCAGAGCCAAGTCACAGAAAAACACAGCCATTTTCCAGCCAAAGAGAAGAGTCACAAAAATCAGAAATAGAGATAAAATGAATCACTAACCTTTGATGATCTTCATCAGATGACACTCAAAGGACTTCATGTTACACAATTACATGTATGTTTTGTTCGATAAAGTTCATATTTATCTAAAAAAAATCTCAGTATACATTGGTGCGTTATGTTCAGTAGTTCCAAAAACATCCGGTGATTTTGCAGAGAGCCACATGAATTTCCAGAAATCCTCAAAATAAACATTGATAAAAGATCCAAGTGTTATTCACAGAATTAAAGATAGACTTCTCCTTAATGCAACCGCTGTGTACGATTAAAAAAACTTGACGAAAAAAGCACACCATGCAATAATCTGAGTACAGCGCTCAGAGACCAAACCACCCAAAAAGATATCCGCCATATTGTGGTGTCAACAGAAGTCAGAAATATCATTATAAATATTCACTTACCTTTGATGATCGTCATCAGAATGCACTTCCAGGAATCCCCGTTCCACAATAAATGTTTGATTTGTTCGATAAAGTGAATCATTTATGTCCAAATTCCTCCTTGTTGTTAGCGCGTTCACCCCAGTAATCCATCTTCATGAGGCGCGAGCACTAGGTCCAGACGAAATGTCAAAAAGTTCCGTTACAGTCCGTAGAAACATGTCAAACGATGTATAGAATCAATCTTTAGGATGTTTTTAACATAAATCTTCAATAATGTTCCAACCGGAGAATTCCTTAGTCTTCAGAAATGCAATGGGACGCGAGCTACCACTCACGTGAACGAGCGTCACGAGCTTGTGGCACTCTGCCAGACCACTGACTCAAAGAGCCCTTATGAGGCCCTCCTTTACAGTAGAAGCCTCAAACAAGTTTCTAAAGACGGTTGACATCTAGTGGAAGCCTTATGAAGTGCAACATAACCAATATCCCACTGTATCTTCAATAGGGAATGAGTTGAAAAACGGCCAACCACAGATTTTCCACTTCCTGGTGGATATTTTCTCAGGTTTTTGCCTGCCATATGTTCTGTTATACTCACAGACATCATTCAAACAGTTTTAGAAATGTCAGAGTATTTTCTATCCACATATACTAATACTATGCATATATTAGCAACTGGGACTGAGTAGCAGGCATGCTACTCAATACTGCCCCCAGCCATAAGAAGTTTTAAGGTACTCACAAAATTACAAAAAAAACTTAAGGTGTTTTGGTTTGAGCAGCCAATTGAGATATTTTGTCCTCAACAAACCCCACTTTTTTGGGTTGCTGTCTCTGTGTCTGTATAGCCTATAATCATAGGATAGCCGAGATTAGTTCCTTTGGTGGTCTACCTCCCTTCAAGTATGGCCTCCATTGGTCAAATCCTAAATTCTATTACGTCTGTCAGCTTTCAAATGCATAAATAAATAGATTTTGTTTTCATGAATACATTGATTTGTTGTTTCTCTTATAGTACATCTACTTCTGCAATGGTTCAGAGGAGCCACAACATCCCATAAGGTGTTGGACTATTTCATCACTTCATCTTGTGAAGTTGCCTCACTCTATGTCAAAATCTTGACAGCCATTTGAGCAGTGTGCACAATGGAAAAACACACTCAAGATCTATGCAACATAATTTGTGCCTAAATAGATCAATAAAATAATGCATTTCAAACCTTGCACGAGTCTGATGTCCAACATGTGTTCAACCATGTCAGTTTCAGTCTAAGCCACAACAAGAAGTTACCAACACTGCCAAGCATCATGATGATGATGCTGGAGACACGTTTCTTCTTGAAGTCCATGATTTTGGCAATTTGACTACTGACATACAAAACATTTTGGGACTGTGTCAACAGTGGACTAATGAAATAAATACCAAATATAGTTTTTGAGTGAAGTTCCCCTTTAAGTAAAACACCACTCTACTCATCATACAGACTGCCATTACACACTGTGGTCAGAGCAGGGCGACAGAACACCAGTACTGTCCACCATCAGAAGGTTTGAAGGATACAGAAGCAGCTATTCTACTTTTAAAAGGGCAATCAGCAGTTGCTACATCTATTTTGTACTCAAACTAATGAAATGTTCCCATTGACTCTTTAAGAACATACTGTAACTTATAAATGCCTCATGAACTTAGTAACTGTCGTACCCCATCAAAATGGAAAATATAAGCTTGTTGGAAATAAAATGTCAACAAACACCATATAACCTAAAAAATCTAATTGTATTATATTTTTGGTATCATGGAAGGTCAGTCCTTACATCCATAACCCTGTCGATGAATTTGAGAGTGGTTACATTTCTCCAGCCACATCCCACAGCTTTTTTACTGAAACAGGGGCGTTGAAAATACTTTGTGATTGCCGTTTTAAATGTTATTTACCGTCTTCTGAGACTGACAACCACTGTTGGGGGTCATAAACCACTGTGTCATCGGGTCAAACTAGACCTCATTTAAGGCATAGTTGTTCAAATCTGTCGTTTTTTTTGTATTCTCCAATTTGATAAATAGTAGGCATACCTTTGGAAACGGCTGACTTCATTTATCTGTGTGTGTGCACGTGCACGGTGTGTGTATTTGCATAAAAGAGGAAAGCTTTGCATAACTGTCCTGCCTCATTGTTCCTCATACTTTTAAAACCCCAGTGTTGATCAGTGACTGTTCACTCCTTTCAGAGCCACTGACACGCAGCACAATGATGATGTCACTGATTCTTCTGCTGGGAACACTGGGGCTCCTTGTTCAGGGTGAGAGACACTTTGACTAACTTTGATTCATAATGTGTTTGGCTTCAGACTTAAACTTAATTTGTTAATATTGAAAATAAGGATAAAAACAAATCATCTGGTCTTGCCTGAAGTTGATAGGCGTTTGGATGATTAGCCATGTCTATTTGTTGTGATTACCTTACATACTAATCAATCATTCATTAATTTTGTTTTATTTTTCAGAATCAGCAGCGGATATCATTCTGACTCAATCTCCTAAATCTCAGTCTGTTCGCCCAGGAGAGGTTGTCTCTATCAGCTGTACAGCCAGTTCAAGTACCAGCAATGTGCTTAGCTGGTACCTGCAGAAACCTGGAGAAGCTCCTAAACTCCTGGTTTATTATGCTACAAACCGTCAGTCTGGGATTCCAGGTCGTTTCAGTGGGAGTGGATCTGGTAGTTCATACACTCTGACCATCAGTGGAGTCCAGGCTGAAGATGCAGGAGATTACTACTGTCAGCAGGGTGCCAGCTATCCATTCACACAGTGTTAGAGCGTCGTACAAAAACCTCCTTCAGCTAAAGAGGAACTGCTCTGACTCAACTGCTGCAGAGCTCCCGTATTCTAAAGTATTCTAAACACCAATTCTTCTAAATATGACACATACTGTACATATCTCTCAATATATTCTGCAAAAATTTTAAATCTTTGTAAACACACTAGGACCACTAAGGATACAGTGCTGTAGAAAATGCTTTGTTTTGAAGGACATGTTAAGCAAAATGTATAGGTTTAGATTTTTTTAACGCTTTGATTTCTATTCAAATTGTAAGAAGCACCAATGTCAGTACGCAATAGCAAGAATGTTGACCCTGTCCGAACCCAACTATTCATGCCCTACTCAACTTCTATACCGCTCCAACCTTAACAGAGTGAATACAGTCATATCGGTTGCATTCAAGAAGTACTAGGTTGATATCATCATGATACAGTATATATTTTCATAGGGGACAATGCACATAAATCAACATCAATCTTACAATAATGCAACATCCAGGTAAATGTGCCGGGGTTAGCCAAAAGCTATTTAGCAACTGTACTCCCAGGGCAGGTAAGGGCAATCACACAGACACAATACAAATACTTAATTAAACTATACAAAGTACAAATACATTACATCCAATAATATATCATTCTAACAACAACAAATAATTCGTAATAAAAACACTTTCATCAACTGTCGTCTTACATATAAGGAACTACAGATAACTCTTGTAAAGGTTTGGAAAGATTTGAGCCATGTTTTCAATTTAAATTTCAAAGTACAATAATCAGTGCAGCTTCTCAAGTCCATGGGCATTCAATTCCAGTATATTGTATCTCTAACAGAAAAGGCAGATTGAGCAAATATACTGTGTGAAAAAGGGACAAATGCAATCCCCTCTAGTTACTGCCCTTGTTATCTTGGAGGTGCCTTCCTTGAGCATGAAATGCCAGCATAGGGGTGGAGGGGCAAGACCATGCAGGATCTTAAAAACAAGGCTTGCATCTACATACTGCGTAAACTTATCCAGACTGAAATAATCATGTTTGTGAATGATGTGATAATGGTGGTAACTGCTTGGTTTGTTATCAAAAATATCAAGTGTTTGTTTGCAGAGTAATTCAATTGGTATCAGAATAGTAGCTCCTGCTTGTGAGGCAATATCTCAGATGTGAAAAGATCCTAGCATATATAGTTTGGCGACCTCCAGAAGAAGTTAAGGTTTTATAAACCTAGTGTTGGATAATCCAAACTTGACCGTATTAACCAACCTTCTTCATGTTTCTTAAATGTCAAGTTGGAGTCCAAAATGACGCCGAGATACCTGAAGTTAGACGCAACTTTCAGATTCTCCCCATTAACAAGAACAGCTTGTTGCGAAGAATCAATTGATTTCTTAGAGGAGTACAGAAAAACAGTCTTGTTGATATTTAAATCAGTCATCCATTTAGAAACATATAACATAGCTTCAGTTAACTTGTCAACCATTTTGTGAGTGTACATACATGAATGTATCGTCTGCATACATCTGCAAGTTAACTTGTGGGCAAGCAAGTGGGAGATTATTTATATAGATGGTAAACAGAAGGGGGCCTAATATTGACCCTTGTGGGAACCCAATGTTATAGTAGAGAAAGTCTGACAGTGTCCTCCTGACGAACACTTTGACTTCAGTTTGTCAGATAGATATTAGTTGGATGTATTCCTGTCACAAATAAATGTAGTTTACGTAGCCATAAAAGACCTGTGAGTGAAGTCCCCAACTTGAACATCATGCAAAGTCTAACGATAAGTCTGGTTCCTCAGCCCTAGTCAGACACACACAGCTGCCCCAGTCCCAGAGGGCTTGAGGCTGGGAGATTGTGTTCTGTGGTGAGGCTGGAAGTGATATTTGCATGGGCAGGGTTACTGCAACACTCCCAGAATAGAGCAGCACAGTAGCCAGATGTTCGCCTGTCCCCAGATAGTTCCAGTGAGTTTAGAGCACATGGCTGCAGTATAAGTAACATCATGAAGACCAGTGGGTTTTGAACACATGGTTTCAGTATAAGTAACATCATGAAGACCAGTGGGTTTAGAGCACATGGTTTCAGTATTAGTAACATCATGAAGACCAGTGAGTTTAGAGCACATGGCTTCAGTATGAGTCATGCTGTAGATATCCTTTTGACTGGAACCAAATTTGGCACAATCAGCTAAGCATTCACACACTGGGCTTGCTGTAAGTGTAACAGTATAATTTTAGACCGTCCCGTCGCCCATACCCGGGCGCAAACCAGGGACCCTCTGCACACATCAACAACTGACACCCACGAAGCATCGTTACCCATCGCTCCACAAAAGTCACGGCCCTTGCAGAGCAAGGGGAACTACTACTTCAAGGTCTCAGAGCAAGTGACGTCACCGATTGAATCACTATTTAGCGCGTACCACCGCTAACTAAGCTAGCCGTTTCACATCCATTACACTCACCCCCCTTTTGACCTCCGTCAACAGCATCAATGTAACAGTATAACTTTAGACCGTCCCCTCGCCCATACCCGGGCGCGAACCAGGGACCCTCTGCACACATCAACAACAGTCACCCTCAGCATCGTTACCACCGCTAACTAAGCTAGCCGTTTCACATCTGTTACATAAGTATTCACACCATTTGACTTTTTCCATATTTTGTTTTTTCACAGCCTATATTTAAAATTCATTACATTCAGATTTTGTAGAAAATACCCCATATTGTCAAAGTGGAATTATGTTTATAGACATTTTCACAAATGAATTAAAAATGAAAAGTTGAAATTGCTTGAGCCAATAAGTATTCAACCCCCTTTTCTATGGCAAGTCTAAATAAGTTCAGGAGTAAAAATGTGCTTAACAAGTCACATAATAAGTTGCATACACTGACTCTGTGTGCAATAATAGTGTTGAAAAGGATTTTTGAATGACTACCTCATCTCTGTACTCCACACATATAATTGTCTGTAAGGTCCCTCAGTCGAGCAGTAAATTACATACACAGATTTAACCACAAAGACCTGGGAGGTTTTCCAATGCCTCACAAAGACGGGCATCTATTGGTAGATGGGTAAAAAGAGAAATAAGTGGCAGGGTCTACAGACAATCATGGACCATAAAGGGAAAACCAGCCACGTCGCGGACACCGACGTCTTGCTCCCGGACAAGCTAACACCTTCTTCGCCCGCTTTGAGGATAATACAGTTCCCCGTTGCACTCACTTCTGTCATCATGAAGTGCTTTGAGAGGCTAGTTAAGGATCATATCACCTCTACCCTACCTGACACCCTAGACCCACTTCAATTTGCTTACTGTCCCAATAGGTCCACAGACGATGCAATTGCCATCGCACTGTACACTGCCCTATCCCATCTGGACAAGAGGAATACCTACGTCAGAATGCTGTTCATTGACTACATCTCAGCCATCAACCCCATAGTACCCTCCGATCTCGGGGCCCTGGGTCTGAACACCAACTTGTGCAACTGACTCCTGGACTCCCTGACGGGCCTTCCCCAAGTGGTGAAGGTAGGAAACAACACTTCCACTTTGCTGATCCTCTACACAGGGGCCCCAAAAGGGTGCGTGCTCAACCCCTTCCTTTACTCCCTGTTCACCCATGACTGCGTGGCAACTCAATCACCACGTTTGCAGGCGACACAACAGTAGTAGGCCTGATTACCAACAATGACGAGACAGCCTACAGGGAGGAGGTGAGGCCCCTGGCAGAGTGGTGCTAGAAAAATTGTCAGATTCAGATTGTCAGTGATGTGTACGCTGAGGAACTTGAAGCTTTCCACCTTCACCACTGCAGTCCCGTCGATGTTGTTAGGGGTGTGCTCCCTATGCTGTTTCCTGAAGTCCACGATCAGCTCCTTTCATGTCACTTAATAAAAAACATCTTTGCCATCTGTAAATACGAATTAAAATAGCTAAATTATGATTCCTTTTGGTAAACCACAGAAAAGACAGCAACCTCCCACTAGCCATGATTGGCTGAGATAATGAGTGCGCTGGACATGCCGAGAGAGGGGTTTGGATTGGTCTGCCAAATAGGAGGCTTGTGTCTATTTGAGCTCAGTCTGTGTTGGTAATCTTGTCAAACGTGGCTTTAAAAAAATGTAACTGCATATGTGTTGCTCTCCACTTTCTGGAGGATCGTGTTTTGAAATCAGTGGAATTAGAGTATGACAGCTAAAGAGATGGCAAAAACACCTGTCCGGATTATGTCTTCAAACTAAGGGCATTTGTGGCATGGATCAACGACAGGGCGATGCATCCATCATGCATGATGATGTATATGGGTAAGATAGTCTAGCTAGCTACATTTTCAGATATTACACGTTTCTAATTTTGACAGAAACTGGTTTAATTTCAAGCTAAAGTGTACCGTTAGCAAGCTAACGTTAGCTGGCTGGCTCCCTAGCTAATGCTACGTGTATGAAGTTATTAGTCATTGTTGTTTAACTAGCTAACATTAGCTGGCTGGCTTGTGATATTACACATTGTTTGCCTAGCTAGCTAGCTACTTGTCTTAAGCTAACGTGTACTGTTAGCTAGTGTTAGCCGGTCTGGCTCCCTAGCTAACGTTTGGTGTCTGCCTCATTAACTAACGTTGCATGTATGGCGTTATTATTTTTATCCCAGATCCGTTACCTTTGCTAGTTAGAGCCTAATGTTAGCTAGCTTACATTGAACCCAGCAGATTCATGCAGGGTAGTAATGACATGAATTGGCACTGTTCATTGTTGTTTAACTAGCTAATTTTAGGTAGCTGGCTCAGTAGCTAACATGATCAAAAAAGCAGAATGAAATTGTTGCCAGCAGAGCTGGTTAGGCTGTTTTCATGTTATCCAGAGGTAAACAAATCATCGGCCAGAGCATCAAGTGTGCTCTCTGAATGCTCCGAGAACGAAACGAGATGGGTGGGGCTAAAGCTTAAGAGGTGAAGAGTGAAGACAAAGAAGAGGTCTCTCACCTAAACACTAAAATGATAATTTCTCAAAAGTGAGTTTACAAGCTTATCAACTTTCAAAGCAGAATAACTATCCCATTGTTCCTCAAATGCAGTGTATGATATACCGTTTTGTAGCTCTGAGTCTCTACTTTTATCAAATGTAAATAACAGAAATTCAAATGTTGCTATATAAGACTGAATCCAGGTGGTGAGTCACAGTTGAGAGCGTCCTGTCGGGCTGTATCACCACCTGATACGGCAACTGTACCTCCTACAACCGCAGGGCTCTCCAGAAGGTGGTGCGGTCTGCACAACGCATCACCGGGGGCACACTGCCTGCCCTCCAGGACACCTACAGCACCCGATGTCACAGGAAAGCCTAAAAGATCATCAAGGACATCAACCACCCGAGCCACGGCCTGTTCACTCCACTATCATCCAGAAGGCAAGGTCAGTACAGGTGAGTCAAAGCTGGGACCAAGACATAGAAGCTGTTTTTCAATCTCAAGGCCATCAGACTGTTAAATAGCCATCACTAGCCGGCTACCACCCGGTTGCTCAACCCTGCTCAACCCTGCACCTTAGAGGCTGCTGCTCTTTATACATAGACATGGAATAACTGGCCACTTTAATAATGGAACACTAGTCACTTTAATAATGTTTACATACTGCTTTACTCATCTCATATGTATTTACTGTTTTCTATTCTACTGTATTTTAACGAATGCCACTCCGACATTGCTCATCCTAATATTATATATTTCTTAAATCCATTCTTTTAATTTTATATTTGTGTATTGTTGTGAATTGTTAGATACTAGTGCACTGTTGGAGCTAGGAACACAAGCATTTCGCTGCACCCGCAATAACATCTGCTAAATATGTGTATGCGACCAATAACATTTGATTTTAAATAAAAACAAGCAGACATTGAATATCCCTTTGAGTATGGTGAAGTTATAAATTACACTTTGGATGGTATATCAATACACTGAGTCACTACAAAGATACAGGCGTCTGGACCTTTCTAACTCAGTTGCCGGAGAGGAAGGAAACCACTCAGGGATTTCATCATGAGGTCAATAGTGACTTTAAAACAGTTACAGAGTTTGATAGCTGTGATAGTAGAATACTGAGGATGGATCAACAACATTATAGTTACTCTGTCAATACATAACTAACTGGTGATAGACAGGACTTGCAGGAGGTATGTTTGTAAATTAATTTGATCAAGCTCTGTAGCCTATTGATTCCTTCTTGATGAATAAATAAACATGTGATGTTTCTTTGTTATACTAGCCACCTAGCAATGTTATTAAGTTGGCTTTAGCGAGTCGGCTAGATATTTTTCCAATCTTCCAACTTCACAATTAGCTACCAAGCCAATTTAAGAGAGCAGTTTGCCTAACTATATTAGCTGTCTTGCTTGTTGGCAAGGTTGCTAGACAAATATACTTTAATTCTCTGGTTATAATCCTATACACTGAGGGTACAAACCAGTGGAGGATGGTGGGAGGAGCTATAGGAAGACGGGCTCATCGTAATGGCTGGAATGGTATCGATGGAACGGTGTCAAACATGTTGTTTACATATGTTTGATGTACTTGATAATGTTCTGTGTATTATTTATTCCAATCCTGCCATTACAGTGAGCCCGTCCTCCTATAGCTCCTTCCACCAGCCTCCACTGGTACAAACATTAAGGACACTTTTTTAATATTGAGTTGTATCAAGTTGGCTGGATGTACTTTGGGTGGTGGGACCATTCTTGATACACATGGGAAACTGAGTGTGAAAAACCCAGCAGCGTTGCAGTTTTTGACAGCGGTGCTCGACACCCCGTTCAAGTACACTTATCTTTTGTCTTGTCCATTCACCCTCTGAATGGCACATATATACAATCAATTTCTCAGTAGTCTCAAGGCTTAACAATCCTTATTAAACTGTGTCTACACTGATTGAAGTGGATTAAACAAGTGACATCAATAAGGGATCATACATTTTACCTGGATTCATCTGGTCAGTCTGTCATGGAAAGAGCAGGTGTCCTTAATGTTTTGTACAGTGTTGCAGTTGTACTAAACTCCTAAATCATACAATTTCTTAGTCAATGGTCATCATTAATTAAAATGATAATTTAACTAATATATATATATATATAGATATATATAGATAGATAGAATTAGGCTGAACGATTATGGCTCTAAATTACAGGAAACGGGTGTTTGACAAATGGTCATCATTCATTAAAATGACAATTGAACAGGTAAAAAGGAATGCTTAGATTAGTCACGAGTAAAATTCAGTCTGTGCTGCTGCTCACCTCCAGTTGCTACTGGAACAGTAATATTATCAGATATGCAAGTAAGGCCCAGATGTGACAACATCGAATAAACAATAGTTTAATATTCCCACAGGGGCAGGCAATAGACAGGTCAAGGAAGGCAGGGGTCAATAGTCCAGAGTAGTGGGGGAAACGTACAGGATATCAGGCAGGGTCAGGCAGGCGGGCTCAGAGACAGGACAGGCAAGGGTCAACCAGGAGGGCAAGAAAAAGAGAGACTGGGGAAAAGCAGGAGCTGAGAGAAAATGCTGGTTGACTTGACAAACAAGATGAACTGGCACAGACAGACAGAAAACACAGTTATAAATACACAGGTGATAATGGGGAAGATGGGCGACACCTGGAGGGGGGTGGAGACAATCACAAAAACAGGTGAAACAGATCAGGGTGTGACAGTACTCCCCCTTTAGGGGCGCCACCTGGCTTCTTACAGGGGCGCGTAGCTGGTTGACCGGAGTGCCGGCGATGGAAGTCGACGATGAGGGCTGGATTCAGGACGTCTCTAGCGGGGACACAGCACCTCTTCTCCGGGCTGTAACCCTCCCAGTCCACCAGGTACTGGAAACACCTGCCCCGTGGACGAACACTCAGGAGGTGTCTCACCGTGTATGCTGGATGACCAAAAATATCCTTCTGTCTCACACACACACACACACACACACACGAGAAAGAAGTTGATCGGAGGCAGTTAACCCATATAACTTTCACAGATCAAGTGAGGAGAACAAACTTGTGAGGATTTCAAGTGTTATAACCCTGCCTTTTCTGGGGTGTCCAGCACCTGTAAAAAAAGAGAAACATAGTAGACTTTAGACATCTACTTCTGTTTTCCGGAAAGCTCTTACATCTCTTCTCTTATTATTTCACTGACCATGGAGAACCTCAACTCCTCTAACATCTCCAGCTTGGACCCCACCTCCAAGATTTAGAGCATTGTCCTGGGGCTGTGCTGTGCACTGGGCTTCCCTGGTAACATAACTGTCCTGGTGGTCATACTGCGCCGCCCGCCCCAACGCCCCAACTTTACCCTGTGCCTCATGCTGAACCTGGCGTACTCCAACATCTTGTACATAGCCACGATAACCGTGTGGATCTATACTCTCCTGCACTGCTGGACTGTGTCACCTGCAAGCTAGCCACCTTCCGACTCTACCTCAGCCCACAACTCTAACCATCACCCTACTCAACCAAAACCCTTAACCCTAATCATAAAATATTAGGGTACTCACAAAAATAAAGAACTTTTTAAGGTGTTTTGGCAAAATACAGAAATACTCATAATAATCATTCATAGAAGATACAAGTGTTATACATCGGTTTAAAGATGAACTTCCTGTTAATCCAGCATCTGTGTCAGATTTCAAAAAGGCTATACGGCGAAAGCATACCATGTGATTATCTGAGGACAGCGCCCCGCTTACAAAAGCATACAAACATTTTCATGCCAAGTCGAGGAGTCACGAAAGTCAGAAATAGCGATAAAATGAATCATAAAAATTCATTTGACCGCAACCCTGATAGGTGCAAAACATTGAATCAATATTTGAATCTGAAAACAAAACAAGTAAGGCTTTTATGTTTTTGTATTCACAACTAAAGTCAATTATGTGATACATTTTATCTACAAATGCTAACACACATCCTAACTGTGAGTCGTAAAGTGTGTTTTTGTCTCTGTCTGTGTGTTTCTATCTCCTATTGGAGGTTGTATTCATGGCTGGGATCCTCTGGTCAGTCTGAGTAAGGGAGACTTCCACTGGAGTCCTGCTGGATTGCAACTCTAGTTTGGAACACTCTTCTCTCTGGAGCTTCATTCACAAACACACTGGGACATGGAGGATACTGAGCTGTAGAGGATGCTTCTCTTTTGAAGAAGATGCTGAACAAGTAGTAAAGATTGGGATAAGTTTTCTGTTATGTTCAGGACCAAGATGGACGTGACAGAGATGGTCGCCTCGCTTCAGATCCTTAGAAAACTATGCAGTTACTATTTTTTTTTTTAAATATATGGTTTCTTACATTGTTATTACATACATCTGGGAAGAACTATTGGATATAAAAGCGATGTTAATTTACCATCATTACGACCAGGGATTAGTCTTTTCTGAAGCGGATCCTTTATTCGGACCTCCACCCTGGACATGCGATCTTATCCCAGCGGCCGACCCAAAAAACGCGTTTGCGACAGGAGAGGAAGACGGAGCGGTCGACTGGTCAGACTCAGAAGGCGAGCACACCATCCACCGCTTCCGAGCATATTACAATGTCCAATCTCTAGACAACAAGGTGGATGAAATTAGGACACGAGTTGCCTTCCAGAGAGACATCAGAGATACCTTAGACCCACTCCAATTTCATTACCGCCTCAATAGGTCCACTGACGATGCAATCGCAATCACACTGCACACTGCCCTATCCCATCTGGATAAGAGGAATACCTTATGTAAGAATGCTGTTTATTAACTACAGCTCTGCATTTAACACTATACTACCCTCCAAACTCATTAAGCTCTAGACCCTTGGTCTCAACCCCGCCCTGTGCAACTGGGCCTGGACTTTCTGACGGGCCGCCCCCGTGGTGAGGGTAGGAAACAACTACCCCGCTGATCCTCAACACTGGGGCCCCACAAGGGTGCGTTCTCAGCCCTCTCCTGTACTCCCTGTTCACCCATGACTGCGTGGCCATGCACGCCTCCAACTCAATCATTAAGTTTGCAGATGACACTACAACACTGGGGCCTGATTACCAACAACAATGAGACTGCCTACAGGGAGGGGGTGAGGGCCCTTGGAGTGTGGTGAGGGCCCTTGGAGTGTGTGTGTGTGTGTGTGTGGGGGGGGTAAAACACACACAGACAGACAGACAGCTCATCAGGAGGAATCTGACCAGAGGTAGTAAAACCACACCTTTCACTTATTATCACTCTATGACATGAGATCACGAGAAGGCAAAAAATACTGTACTATACTGTACTAGTGCAGAGACTGTTTAAACAGTATAGATTTTCCTTGAGAAACAAAGATTTAGATGTCTAAAGTCTTCTATCTTCCAGATAGCTCTTATATCTCTTATCTTTCATCGACCACGGAGCATCTGAACTCCTCCAACACCTCCAGCATGGACCCCACCTCCCTGGATTCAGGCCGCCTGATTTCGAACATCGTCCTGGGGCTGTGCTGTGTGCTGGGCCTCCCTGGTAACATAGCGGTTCTGGTGGTCAAACTGCGCAGCTTGTCCCGACGCCCCAACTTTACCATGTGTCTCATGCTGAACCTGGCGTCCTCCGACATCTTCTGTATGGCCACGATACCTGTGTGGATCTATACTCTCCTGCCTGGCTGGATACTGGGCCACCTGCAAGCTGTCTGTATAGCCTGTACTTTCTATGTATCCATAGGGTAGCCTAGATTTGTTCCTTTGGTCATCCAACCCACATTCAAGCTTGACCTCCATTGGTCAAATCCTAAATTCTATTGCTTCTCATATTTCCCATTCATGAATACATTGATTTTGTTTTCATTATTTTTTTTTTCCTCTTGTTTTCGTTCAGACGAGCTAACACTTTTTGGAAAGTTGTAAGTTGCCTCATTCTATGTCAAAATCTAGACAGCATTGAGCACAATGTAAAAAACATATTAGATTTATGCAACAACATTTCTGCCTAAATAGATCAATAAAAGCATGCATTTCAAACCGTACACTACTCTGATGCCAAACATGGGTTCAACCATGTCCATTTCAAGAAGTGAGACAACTTGCAAACACTGCCAAACAAAATGTTTCTGGACCAAATTAAGGTAGACATTGCCCATATACTGTATGTCAGTTGTTACACTTTTGGTACACGGACAACTTTATCCTCACCCAAAGTACAATGTCTTTCGGTTCAAATGAGAAAAAGGCTAAATCCTCAATATGTACACTGTAAACCGTTATTCAACTATATTTCTAAATGAATAAGAAGCCCTCAACACCTCTGACATAACTGATTTTTTTTTACAATTATTTAACTAGTCAGTTAAGGACATATTCTTATTTTCAATAATGAACTAGGAACAGTGGGTTAACTGCCAGTTCAGGGACAGAATGACATATTTGTACCTTGTCAGCTCAGGGATTTGAACTTGCAACCTTTCAGTTACTAGTCCAACGCACGAGGCTACCCTACCACCCCATGATTGTGTCAGACCTCCCTCCTCCCTCCTCCCTCTCCCTCCTGTCTTTAGTCCCCAGTGTAGATTAAAGGATGACAAAACATGAGATCGACATGATACTGTAGTTTAAAACATTTTTTAAAACTATAAACAGTTTTGGGGGATTATGATAGGGTGATAAAAACCATGAGCTAAAGCACATCCCAGTAATGCTTGAATAGGTCCCAACAATTGAATGGTTATATAGACTTTCTTTTTATACGGTTCTGGGGGACCTTTAACTTAAATTAAAACACCCACTCTACTCATCACACAAACTGCCATTACACACTGTGGTCAGAGTAGGGAGACAGAGCTCCACTACTGTCCCTCATGAGAAGGTTTGAAGGACGTAAAGGCAGCAATTATTATTATTATTTACCTTTGTTTAACTAGGAAAGTCAGTTAAGAACAAATTCTTATTTACAATGACAACCTACCGGGGAACAGTGGGTTAACAGTCTTGTTCAGGGGCAGAACTAAATATTCTTACCTTGTCAGCTCAGGGATTCAATCCAGCAATATTTCGGCTACTGGCCCAACGCTCAAACCACTAGACTACCTGCCGCCCCAATTCTACTGTTAAGCTTCATTTACCTTCTCCTGGGACATCAAACATTGTGTGGGCGAGTCAAACTAGGCCCCATTTAGAAATAGTTGTTACAATGTGTGGTTTGTCTATGATTTTAGTATTCTCCGATTTGATATACAGTAAGCATACTTCTGGAAACTGGTAACAAATTTTATCTGTGTGTGTGTGCG
Organism: Oncorhynchus masou masou; assembly: GCF_036934945.1. Classification (NCBI taxonomy): domain Eukaryota; kingdom Metazoa; phylum Chordata; class Actinopteri; order Salmoniformes; family Salmonidae; genus Oncorhynchus; species Oncorhynchus masou. Next base: position 34,518,599 of record NC_088224.1, on the reverse strand, counting down.
TGCAAATGCACGCATTTGCGTAAAAGACATTTGCATATCTGTCCTGCCTCATTGCTCCACATACTTTTAAAACCCCAGTGTTGATCACTCCTAGTAGAGCCACTGACACGCAGCACAATGATGATGTCACTGATTTTACTGCTGGGGACACTGGGGCTCCTTGTTCAGGGTGAGAGACACTTTGACTAACTTTGATTCATAATGTGTTTGGCTTCAGAGTTACACTTCATTCGTTATTTTAACCTGACACGCTATGCTTGATAGGCTATGCTTTACGATATGTTTGTTGTTGTGATAACTTTACTAATCAACCTTTCTTCACTTTTGTTTATTTTTCAGAATCATCAGCAGATATCATTCTGACTCAGTCTCCTAAATATCAGTCTGTTAGTCCAGGAGAGACTGTCTCTATCAGTTGTACAGCCAGTTCAAGTACTAGTAATAATCTCCACTGGTACCTGCAGAAACCTGGAGAAGCTCCTAAACTCCTGGTTTATTATGCTACAACCCGTCAGTCTGGGATTCCAGGTCGTTTCAGTGGGAGTGGATCTGGTAGTTCATACACTCTGACCATCAGTGGAGTCCAGGCTGAAGATGCAGGAGATTACTACTGTCAGCAGGGTGCCAGCTATCCATTCACACAGTGTTAGAGAGTCGTACAAAAACCTCCTTCAGCTAAAGAGGAACTGCTCTGACTCAACAGCTGCAGAGCTACAGAGTCTCCCGTATTCTAAAAGTCATCTAAACACCAATTCATCACAATATGACACTACAATAATGTAATTGGTTAGACGTTTCTATGGACTATGATACTGTACATATCTCTCAATATATTCTGCAAAAATATTAAATCTTTGTAATCACACTGGGACCACTAAGGACACAGAGCTGTAGAAAATGCTGTATTTTGAAGGACATGTTGAACAAAATTCAGAATAGTTTTAGATGTTTTTTTTCAGGCTTTGATTTATCTTGATATTGTAAAAAGCACTCATTTCATTACGCAATGGCATGAATGTTGATCCTGTCCGAACCCAACTATTCATGCCCTATTCAACTTCTATACCCCTCCAACCTTGAAGGAGTGAATAGTCATATCGATTCCATTCAAGAAGTACTACATTAAGATTATTAACATGTCACATACTGTATAAAAAGCCATAAAAGGACTGCAAATTCCCCGATTTGAACGTTATGCAAAGTCCAGTGTAAAGTCTGCTTCCCCAGCCCATGTTCAGTTCTTTAGTCAGACACACAGCTGCCCAAGTCCCAGAGGATTTGAGGCTGAGTGATTGTGAGCTCTGGTTGGGTTGAAACTCAGATTTACATGGGCAGGGTGACCACAACACTCCCAGAATACAGCAGTACCATGGCCAGATGTTCACCTGTTCCCAGAGAGTTCCATTGAGCTTGGAGCACATGGCTTCAGTAATGGTAACATCCAGAGTCATATATTCAGAGACTTAGGCCAACTTTTAGAGTTTGTAATATTGTTCTAATTCTAGACATTCAGTTACACAGCATCGTTGTAATGTTAATGGGGAGCTACTATGCTTGCCACAGAATGTTGAAGTGTCACGTAAATACATCATAATGCAGAAACCTCAATGTCCTCTCTAATACATGGCTCTGGTAACATCATACAGACTGGGGAGTCTAGAAAACATGGCTTCAGTATTAGTATCACTGTAGATATCCTTTTGACTGGTATTATATTTGGCCCAATCAGCCAAACACTCATTGAGAGAGGTTCATTGATTAACATGTATTAGTAAAATCTCTTTCCAGGGCAGAGAGCTCATCATTCTTTATGAAAATGCAATAAATCAACAGTATCTCAATGTCTAATGGTAAAACTCATTAAATAATGATATCCAGGCAAACAGTTTAAAATATTGAACGTCTTTATTATCTCAACATGACAGAACCAACAGCATTACAGTAATTAGGTTCAGAACACATGTGATATGAAAGCCAAACAGATCTACTTGACGTCAGCATTAGACATGTATTCTGTTGTTTGTTCTACTATGCTAAAAGCTCCTGCTGGAGGAAGGATTCCCACACAGGATCCAGCCCAGCATTAGATCAGTGTGCTGGTATTGCTGGAACAGTAAGAAGGAGAGGTGCAGAGTAAATACAGTGGAGTCAGAGGGGGGAGCTCATTAATCAGAACACTGGTCTCTCCTCAGTGTCTCAGAGAGAGGAGACTGGGAGCCCTGGGTGGCCTCACAGGTCACAGAGCCCACCTTCTTCCACTGATCAACAGGGAGGGTCAGGGTGCTGCTCCAGCTGTAGTGGCCGTCCTTCTCCAGGACCCCGGGGCTCCCGATCACCTCCCAGGTGCTGCTGCTGCTGCCGTCCACCTTCCAGCTCAGCTTCCAGTCTGAGGGGAAGCCCTTGTTGGCCAGGCACATGAGAGTGGCCTTCCCCTGCTGCAGCTCCACACTGGAGGGGGGCAGGACTGTCAGGGTGGGACGAACATCACCTAAAAGACAGGTGGGAAGTTATGGAGAGGGGAACTATCAATCAATCATCAGACTCATATGACAATAATGATGCAGCAGTTTAACATCTTAGCTGTAAATTACGTTTTGTTCCATCAGTAGGTTTCTGTTCCTCATACAGACAGTCAGTTTATCACACTTCCCTTTGAGTAGCTACTGAAGCATATTATAACTACATGAGATGACTGAAAATAGAATCAACTATCTTCAAAATTGCACTGTTTAAAATGTGGAATATTCCTCCCTTATTGTAATGGAATAAACTCCTATCAATCAAAATGCATTTCATTATTAATTATTATGATGATTCTTTTAAAGAACATTTCACAGAATGTATGAACAATTATTAAATTATTAATTAAATTACAATTGGTTGATAATATGCCTGTGCTGAAGAAATACATTCCAGTTGACTGTAAACACCTAACAATGAAATACATTTAATGTAAAAGACACACTAAAACATTTAAGTTTTAATTTTTCAAAAAGAAAATGAATAAAGTTACGTGTAATTTACAAGAAATTGTATCAAATTGAAAATAAACATATATTCATATGAACAGCAGAAAAGCTGGACTTCACAAGACAGCAAGTATTTTCAATAGATAGCAAATAAAACAACAAATCGGATCAAATAAGATTACAAAATAGTAAATAGCAAATAGATAGCAAAGCTAAGCAATACCTTGTAGCTGAATGCTGAAGGAGTGAATTAAGTTGAATATAGCCATCTTAAAACAATTATATACATTTAAAATACACATTTAAATAAAATGAATAGTAATATTATTTACGAGACTAGGTCTGTTAACCAAAAATAATAGCTTAATATTTGAAGTTGAACCAAAAGATATTTTCACACAAATGGGAACTCTTATGAAGAGAATAACTCTTTAACCAAAAACATAGCTATGCATAGCATTTATTTCCATTTTAATCTTAGTTTCTTCTCTCACAAGATCATCAGTGCATCTATATGCAAGGTCAGAACATTTTCTTTATTAGAGGTAGGTAAACTTACTTCCAAAATCCAGTCTAGTGCCTCCACCAAAAGTGTACCACAGTGATACAATCTCATTCAGCGGCCGTACAAAAACCTCTGACACTATAGAGACACTGCTTTTGCTCTTTCTAAAGCTACATTCATCTAAACCACTCTTATTTCAACAGTATCTCTCTTCCAAATGAATACACACTGTATAACCTACTTGATATGTTACATCTTGAATAGGCATTTTGATTTAACTAAATTTAATTTAAGGAAAATAAATGCAAAACAAATTCTCCAAAAATAAATATACATTTCGACTTTCTATTTAAGGGAGATGTAATATTGTTAAGACAACTAATTGGGATTTTGATATCAGAGGTCAAGATCAAGAACTGAATACTTACTGCCAACACTCAGTTTGGTCCCTCCACCGAAAGTCCACCACAGTGATAGAGTCTGATTGACTGGCTGGACAAAAACCTCCAGACAGACACAGAGGGGAATGACAACAGAGACATGGAACTGATGCCCCCTACTGGTACACTCTGGAACTCTAGTAGATTGGCCACATTAACATTCCCCATTGAACTATCTACATTTTGAAAATGGCTGGTGGACAGTGTTGATGTGCAGTTCCTTCAGAAAGTATTCACACCCTTTGAATTTTTCCACATTTTGTTGTCAAACAGCCTGAATTGAATGGGGACTTTTTAAGATAGTTACAGAGTGTAACTCGCACACCCCGAGAGCTTCTGGTCAGCGGGGTGGTGGCACCGGGATCCTCATCTCTCCCAAGTGGTCATTCTCTCTCTCTCCCCTTACCCATCTATCTATCGCCTCCTTTGAATTCCATGCTGTCACAGTTACCAGCCCTTTCAAGCTTAACATTCTTATCATTTATCGCCCTCCAGGTTCCCTCGGAGAGTTCATCAATGAGCTTGATGCCTTGATAAGCTCCTTTCCTGAGGACGGCTCACCTCTCACAGTCCTGGGCGACTTTAACCTCCCCACGTCTACCTTTGACTCATTCCTCTCTGCCTCCTTCTTTCCACTCCTCTCCTCTTTTGACCTCACCCTCTCACCTTCCCCCTACTCCACAAGGCAGGCAATACGCTCGACCTCATCTTTACTAGATGCTGTTCTTCCACTAACCTCACTGCAACTCCCCTCCAAGTCTCCGACCACTACCTTGTATCCTTTTCCCTCTCGCTCTCATCCAACACTTCCCACACTGCCCCTACTCGGATGGTATCGCGCCGTCCCAACCTTCGCTCTCTCTCCCCCGCTACTCTTTCCTCTTCCATCCTTTCATCTCTTCCCTCTGCTCATACCTTCTCCAACCTTTCTCCTGACTCTGCCTCCTCAACCCTCCTCTCTTCCCTTTCTGCATCCTTTGACTCTCTATGTCCCCTATCCTCCAGGCCGGCTCGGTCCTCCCCTCCCGCTCCGTGGCTCGATGACTCATTGCGAGCTCACAGAACAGAGCTCCGGGCAGCCGAGCGGAAATGGAGGAAAACTCGCCTCCCTGCGGACCTGGCATCCTTTCACTCCCTCCTCTCTACATTTTCCTCCTCTGTCTCTGCTGCTAAAGCCACTTTCTACCACTCTAAATTCCAAGCATCTGCCTCTAACCCTAGGAAGCTCTTTGCCACCTTCTCCTCCCTCCTGAATCCTCCCCCCTCCCCCCCTCCTCCCTCTCTGCAGATGACTTCGTCAACCATTTTGAAAAGAAGGTCGACGACATCCGATCCTCGTTTGCTAAGTCAAACGACACCGCTGGTTCTGCTCACACTGCCCTACCCTGTGCTCTGACCTCTTTCTCCCCTCTCTCTCCAGATGAAATCTCGCTTCTTGTGACGGCCGGCCGCCCAACAACCTGCCCGCTCGACCCTATCCCCTCCTCTCTCCTCCAGACCATTTCCGGGGACCTTCTCCCTTACCTCACCTCGCTCATCAACTCATCCCTGACCGCTGGCTACGTCCCTTCCGTCTTCAAGAGAGCGAGAGTTGCACCCCTTCTGAAGAAACCTACACTCGATCCCTCCGATGTCAACAACTACAGACCAGTATCCCTTCTTTCTTTTCTCTCCAAAACTCTTGAACGTGCCGTCCTTGGCCAGCTCTCCCGCTATCTCTCTCAGAATGACCTTCTTGATCCAAATCAGTCAGGTTTCAAGACTAGTCATTCAACTGAGACTGCTCTTCTCTGCATCACGGAGGCGCTCCGCACTGCTAAAGCTAACTCTCTCTCCTCTGCTCTCATCCTTCTAGACCTATCGGCTGCCTTCGATACTGTGAACCATCAGATCCTCCTCTCCACCCTCTCCGAGTTGGGCATCTCCGGCGCGGCCCACGCTTGGATTGCGTCCTACCTGACAGGTCGCTCCTACCAGGTGGCGTGGCGAGAATCTGTCTCCTCGCCACGCGCTCTCACCACTGGTGTCCCCCAGGGCTCTGTTCTAGGCCCTCTCCTATTCTCGCTATACACCAAGTCACTTGGCTCTGTCATAACCTCACATGGTCTCTCCTATCATTGCTATGCAGACGACACACAATTAATCTTCTCCTTTCCCCCTTCTGATGACCAGGTGGCGAATCGCATCTCTGCATGTCTGGCAGACATATCAGTGTGGATGACGGATCACCACCTCAAGCTGAACCTCGGCAAGACGGAGCTGCTCTTCCTCCCGGGGAAGGACTGCCCGTTCCATGATCTCGCCATCACGGTTGACAACTCCATTGTGTCCTCCTCCCAGAGCGCTAAGAACCTTGGCGTGATCCTGGACAACACCCTGTCGTTCTCAACCAACATCATGGCGGTGGCCCGTTCCTGTAGGTTCATGCTCTACAACATCCGCAGAGTACGACCCTGCCTCACACAGGAAGCGGCGCAGGTCCTAATCCAGGCACTTGTCATCTCCCGTCTGGATTACTGCAACTCGCTGTTGGCTGGGCTCCCTGCCTGTGCCATTAAACCCCTACAACTCATCCAGAACGCCGCAGCCCGTCTGGTGTTCAACCTTCCCAAGTTCTCTCACGTCACCCCGCTCCTCCGCTCTCTCCACTGGCTTCCAGTTGAAGCTCGCATCCGCTACAAGACCATGGTGCTTGCCTACGGAGCTGTGAGGGGAACGGCACCGCAGTACCTCCAGGCTCTGATCAGGCCCTACACCCAAGCAAGGGCACTGCGTTCATCCACCTCTGGCCTGCTCGCCTCCCTACCATTGAGGAAGTACAGTTCCCGCTCAGCCCAGTCAAAACTGTTCGCTGCTCTGGCCCCCAATGGTGGAACAAACTCCCTCACGACGCCAGGACAGCGGAGTCAATCACCACCTTCCGGAGACACCTGAAACCCCACCTCTTCAAGGAATACCTAGGATAGGATAAGTAATCCTTCTCACCACCCCCCCCCCTTAATGATTTAGATGCACTATTGTAAAGTGGCTGTTCCACTGGATGTCAGAAGGTGAATTCACCAATTTGTAAGTCGCTCTGGATAAGAGCGTCTGCTAAATGACTTAAATGTAAATGTAATGTAAATGTATGCTTGTCATCGGCAAGGACTCTGGAGTTTTTTGGAGGGATAAATGAAATGGAATGGAGCTAAGCACAGGCACAATCTTAGAGGAAAAGTTGGTTCAGTCTGCTTTCCACCAGATACTGTTAGACAAATTCATCTTTCAGCAGGACAGTAACCTAAAACACAAGACCAAATATACACTGGAGTTCCTTACCAAGACGAATTTAATGTATCTGAGTTGCCTTTAAGTAGTTACAGTTTTGAACTTAGATCGTTGACAAAAAATATGACAATAAAATCCATTAGAATCCCATCTTGTTACACAACAAAATGTGGGAAAAGTCACAGAAGTCCACATTTTTTACATTATTATGAATACAAATATCTGCCAGCGGCATTTTGCAGAAGAGTCACACTGTCTGGAACATTCTCCCTAGTAAGTGGTACCTGCTCCATGTGTACATGTGTACATGATTTGTGGCAGATCTGTTTCAATCTTGTCTTTGGTCACTTTCACGTGGGTAAAACAAAAACACCCTAATGATTGGTAGACAATAGAGTCTCACACATTTCAGGTGATGGCTGCAAATTGCAACTGGTGAGGAGAAACTGCAGAAACCTGCAGTCAACTACAGTCAAAACTTCATGACCTTTGATCACATGGTTTTTGTAAAGTTCATGCAGTTGTTAAGTAGGCTCAAGTCAGAATCCCCCCCCCCCCATAATGCCACACACTTTGGAAGACGTGTTCAGTGATGGTCATGGACTTGACAAAAGTGATCTTATAGAACACGCTAATTTTCTCTGTCTTCTGCCTTGTTAACTTAGAACGAATAGATGAGTCTAGAATCTAAATTGACTGCGAATAGTATTGACAGACCCACCCATCCACGTTGTATAGTCAGTCATCTGTGGATCTCGATCAAGTTTACAAAGACTCAGTGAGACTTTATAAGGACTGTGAGTAATGGTTGGAAAGAATGTTTGAGATGTTGACAGTTACTGTAAAAGTTGGAGGTTTCAACTGATAAAAGATAATACTTGGACAGTGAAACTACCTCAATCAAGAAACAAAGGAGAGAATAAATAGAGGGATAGAAGAAGGAAAGTCAATGAAGTGATGAAGGGAGAATGTCGGTAGGCTACATATGAGAACTCATAGTTGCTTCCCACTCTTTATGCAAATGACCAGATATTGTCAATAGCTTCCAAATGAAGATAACATAAGATAGCAGTCATGTTAGATTTATGCTAGAATCTGTGTCAGGTAGGAAATTAGAAGTGCAATCATCCCACTGGGCAGATGTCATTTCAATGTCTGTTCCACATGTGTTCAACATAATTTCATTGAAATTATGTGGAAACGTGGCGTAGCGGTCTAAGGCACTGCTTCGCAGTGATTGAGGCGTCATTACAGACCTGAGGTTGATCCCAGGCTGTGTCACAGCTGGCCATGACCGGGAGACCCATGAAGCATCGCACAATTGGGCCAGCGTCTTCCGGGTTAGGTAAAAGTTTGGCCGGCCTGGATTTCCTTGTCCCATCAAGCTCTAACGACTTCTTGTGGTGGAAAAAGCGCCTGCAAGCTGATCTCGGTTGCCATCTGGACAGTGTTTCCTCCAACACATAGCTGTGGCTGGCTTCCGAGTTCAGTGAGCAGTGTGTCAAGAAGTAGTGCAGCTTCCCAGGATTGTGTTTCGGAGGACGCATGGCTCTCGACCTTCGCCTCTCCTGAGTCCATAGGGGAGTTGCTGTGATGAGACAAGACTGTAACTACCAATTGGGGAGAAAAGGGGTTAAATCTGCAACAAAAAAACACACACACAGCTCATCAGGAGGAATCTGACCAGAGGCAGTTAACCCACACCTATCACTTACTATCAATCTATGACATGAGATCAAGAGAAGATAAAAACTTGTGAGGATTTCATGCCCTCTGTTTACTAGTATAGAGACTGTTTAAACAGTATTCATTTTTTTAGAAACAAATAATTAAATGTCTAAAGTCTACTGTCTTCCAGATATCTCTTAGATCTCTTATCTTTCATCGACCACGGAGCACCTGAACTCCTCCAACACCTCCAGCATGGACCCCACCTCCCTGGATTCAGGTCACCTGACTTCAAACATCGTCCTGGGGCTGTGCTGTGTGCTGGGCCTCCCTGGTAATATAGCTGTTCTGGTAGTCAAACTGCGCAACTCGTCCCAACACCCCAACTTTACCGCGTGTCTCATGCTGAACCTGGCGTCCTCCGACATCTTGTACATGGCCACGATACATGTGTGGATCTATACTCTCCTGCCTGGCTGGATTCTGGGCCCCCTGCAAGCTGTCTGTATAGCCTGTACTTTCTATGTATCCATAGGGTAGCCTAGATTTGTTCCTTTGGTGATCTAACCCCCATTCAAGCTTGACCACCATTGGTAAAATCCATCTTTCCCAAGCATGAATAAATTGATTTCGTTTTAATTAATAAATATATGTTTTATTTCTCTTGCAGTAGGCTACATAGAGGCTACTTCTGCTTTTGTTCAGAGGAGCTCCAACTTGTTCAATTACTTTATCACACTTGTTAATAAAAAAAATTAAAAAAAATCACCTTTATTTAACCAGGTAGGCTAGTTGAGAACAAGTTATCATTTACAACTGCGACCTGGCCAAGATAAAGCATAGCAGTGTGAACACACAGCAACACAGAGTTACACGTGGAGTAAACAATAAACAAGTCAATAACACAGTAGAAAAAAAGGAAAAAATAAAAAAAGGAGTCTATATACATTGCGTGCAAAAGGCATGAGGAGGTAGGCGAATAATTACAATTTTAGCAGATTAAAACTGGAGCGATAAATGATCAGATGGTCATGTGCAGGTAGAGATACTGGTGTGCAAAAGTTGCCTTAAAATCTTGACAGGTATTTTACTATTGAGCACAATGGAAAAACACATTAGATGTTTGCAACAACATTTCTGCTTAAACAGATAAATAAAAGGATGCATTTCAAACCATGTACCGCTCTGATGCCCAACATGAGTTCATCTATGTCCGTTTCATTCGAAGCCACAACAAGAAGTAAGACAACTTGTCAACACGGCCAAACAAAATGTTTCTGGACCAAATGAAGGTAGAACTTGTGATATGTCAGATGTAACACATTTGGTACACAGACAGACAGCGTAATCCTCACCCAAAGGACCATGTCTTTTGGTTCAAAATGAGAGAAAAGGATGAATCATCAACATAAATTGATACTGTAAACCATGTATTCAACACCATAGGCTATATTTCTATATGAAAGAGAAGCCCTCAACACCTCTGACATGAGGTATGACTGCTATGACTGTCAGTCCTCCCTCCTATCTTTAGTCCACAGTGTAGATGCAAGGATTGACACACCATGAGATTGACATGATACTGTAGTTTAAAACATATTTTGAAACTATAAACAGTTTTTTGGGGTTATGACAGGATGGTGAAAAGCATGATCTGACGCACACCCCCAAAATGTTTCAATAGGTGCTGACGAATGGAAAGTAAACTGGATAAAAATAAATAAAGTTGAACTCTACATATGCTCCTAACAACTGAATGGGTATATAGAGGGTGTAACTTTCATTTCATACGGACCTGGGGGAGCTTGTACAGAGCACCACTACTGTCCATCTCGAGAAGGTCTGAAACATACAGAGGCAGTAATTCTACGGTTAAACTTAATTGACCTTCTGAGCCTGACAACCACTGTTGATGGACATAAACCACTGTGTAAGTGGGTCAAAGTAGGCCTCATTTAAGATATAGTTGTTACATTGTGTGGTTTATGATTTCCGTATTCTCAAATGTAATATACAGTAGGCCTGTTGATTTCTTTTGTATGTGTGGTGTATTTGTGTATAATATTGGGATTTTGCATATCTGTCCTGCCTCATTGCACCACATACTTTTAAAACCCGTGTTGATCAGTGACAGTTCACTCCTTTCAGAGCCACTGACACGCAGCATAATGATGATGTCACTGATTCTACTGCTGGGGACACTGGGGCTCCTTGTTCAGGGTGAGATACACTTTGACTAACTTTGATTTATTATGGGGTTGGCTTCAGAGTTACACATTCGTTAATTTGACAGTTTTGTTTTAAAAGGCCATGCTTTACGATATGTTTGTTGTTGTGATTGTTGTTGTGACTTTGACTAACTTTGATTCATAATGTGTTTGGCTTCAGAGTTTCACTTCATTCGTTAGTTTAACCTGACAGAATAAAAAAAAAACATGTTAACATTTAGCTTGATAGGCTATGCTTTACGATATGTTTGCTGTTGTGATAACTTTATTAATCAACCTTTCTTCACTTTGGTTTATCTTTCAGAATCATCAGCAGATATAATTCTGACTCAGTCTCCTAAATCTCAGTCTGTTAGTCCAGGAGAGACTGTCTCTATCAGCTGTACAGCCAGTTCAAGTACTAGTAATAATCTCCACTGGTACCTGCAGAAACCTGGAGAAGCTCCTAAACTCCTGGTTTATTATGCTACAAACCGTCAGTCTGGGATTCCAGGTCGTTTCAGTGGGAGTGGATCTGGTCGTCCTTATACTCATTACACTCTGACAATCACTGGAGTCCAGGCTGAAGATGCAGGGGATTACTACTGTCAGCAGAGTAACAGCTTTCCATTCACAGTGTTAGAACGTCGTACAAAAACCTCCCTCAGCTAAAGAGGAACAGCTCTGACTCAACAGCTGCAAAGCTACAGAGTCTCCTGTATTCTACAGTATTCTAAACTACAAATAATCAAAATATGAAACTACGATACAATAATGTAATTGGTTAGACTACGGATTATGATACTGCACGTATCTCTCAATATATTAAGCAAACATTTTCAATCTTTGTTTACACACCAGGACGATTAAGGATACAGAGCTGTAAAAAATATTTTTTTTAAGACATGTTGAACACAATTTTGAATAGGTTTATATTTTGTGCCCATTTCAGTACACAATAGCATGAATGTTGAACCTGCCCAAACCCAACTTCCCAACTATTCATGGCCTACTCAACTTCTATACCCCTCCAACTCTGAGAGTGAATACAGTCATATTGATTGCATTCAAGAAGTACTATTTTGACATTATGAGAGTGTATATCTGTCACAAGTAATTCTAGTTCACGTAGCCATATAATGACCTGAGACTGAAGTCCCCAATTTGCATGTTATGCAAAGTCCAGCGTGAAGTCTGGTTTCCCCAGCCCTAGTCAGACACACACAGCTACCCTAGTCCCAGAGGGTTTGAGGCTGAGAGAATGTGAGCTTAGGTGGAGTTGAAACTCAGATTTGGATGAGCAGGGTGACACTCCCAGAATAGAGCAGTACCATGGCCAGATGTTCACCTGTTCCCAGAGAGTTCCACTGAGCTTGGAGCACATGGCTTCTGCAATGGTAACATCCAGAGACATATATTTAGAGACTTAGGCCAACTTTTAGAATTTGATATTTTGGCACAAGTGTTGTTAGGGCCGAGATGAAGTTGAGATAACAATGCTGTGTAACTGTAATATTCAGTTACATAGCATTGTTTAAATATCCCCCATGTAATGTTAATGGGGAGCTACTATGCCTGCCACAGAATGTTGAAGTGTCATGTAAATACATCATAATGCAGAAACCTCAAAGTCCTCTCTAATACATGGCTCTGGTAACATAAAGACTGGGGAGTCTAGAGAACATGACTTCAGTATTAGTAACATTATAAATACTGGGGAGTCTAGAGAACATGGCTTCAGTATTAGTAACATCATAAAGACTGGGGAGTCTAGAGAACATGGCTTCAGTATTAGTAACATCATAAAGACTGATGAGTTTAGAGAACATGACTTCAGTAATAGTAACATCATAAAGACTGGGGAGTCTAGAGAACACGGCATCAGTATTAGTAACATCATAAAGACTAATGAGTTTAGAGAACATGACTTCAGTAATAGTAACATCATAAAGACTGGGGAGTCTAGAGAACATTGCTTCAGTATTCATAACATCATAAAGACTGATGAGTTTAGAGAACATGACTTCAGTATTAGTAACATCATAAAGACTGGGGAATCTAGAGAACATGGCTTCAGTATTGGTATCACTGTAGATATCATCTTGACTGTTATTATATTTGGCCCAATCAGTTAAGCTTTCATGGAGAGTAGTTCATTAACAGAAATGTTTCAGTAACATTATTTTCCATGGCAGAGCTCTCCATTTCCTATAGTCCACGATCAGCTCCTGTGTCTTGCTCACATTGAGAGAGAGGTTGTTGTCCTGGCACCACACTGCCAAGTCTCTGACATCCTCCCTATAGGCTGCTTCATCGTTGTCGGTGATCAGGCCTACCACGGTTGTGTCGTCATCAAACTTTTGCCCGGCCATGTAGTCGTGGGTGAACAGGGAGTATAGAAGGGGACTAAGCACACACCCCCTAGGTGCCCCAGTGTTGAGGATCAGTGTGGCAGATGTGTTGTTGCCTACTCTTACCACCTGTTGGTGGCCAGTCAGGAAGTCCAGGATCCAGTAGCAGAGGGAGGTGTTTACTCCCAGGGTGATGAGATTTGTGGGCACTTTGTGGTGTTGAATGCTGTGCTGTAGTCAATGAACAGCATTCTCACATAGGTGTTCCCTTTGTCCAGGTGGGAAAGGGCAGTGTGGAGTGCGATTGAGATTGTGTCATCTGGAGTGGGTCTAGGGTTTCTGGCATGATTGTGTTGATGTGAGCCATGACCAGCCTTTCAAAGCACTTCATGGCTACCGACCTGAGTGCTACAGGGCGGGAATCATTCAGGCAGGTTAACTTCTCTTTCTTGGGCGCAGGGATTATGGGGGTCTGTTTGAAACATGTAGGTATTACAGATTCAGGCAGGGAGAGGTTGAAAATGTCAGTGAAGACACATGGTCCGCGCATGCTTTGAGTACACGTTCTGGTAATCCCTCTAGCCCGCGGCTTTGTGAATGTTAACCTGTCTAAAGGTCTTGCTCACATCTGCTACCGAGAGCGTGATCACACAGTCGTCCAGAATAGCTGGTGCTCTCATGCAAGCTTCAGTGTTGCTTGCCTCGGAGCGAGCATAAAAGGCATTTAGCTCGTCTGGTTCGCTCCCGTCACTGGGCAGCTCACGGCTGTGTTTCCCTTTGGAGTCTGTAATAGTTTTCGAGCCCTGCCACATCCAACAAGCATCAGAGCCGGTGTAGTGGGATTCAATCTTAGTCCTGTATTGACACTTTGCCTGTTTGATGGTTCGTCTGAGGGCATAGCAGGATTTCTTATCAGCTTCCGGATGAGTCTCACGGTAGACCTAGCTTTTGAAAATTGCTGACTTCGTTTATCTGTGTGTGTGCACGTGCACGGAGCGTGTATTTGTGTAAATGATGAAAGCTTTGCATAGTTGTCCTGCCTCATTGCTCCACATACTTTTAAAACCCCAGTGTTGATCATTGACTGTTCACTCCTTCAGAGTCACTGAAACGCAGCACAATGATGATGTCACTGATTCTACTGCTGTGGACACTGGGACTCCTTGTTCAGGGTGAGAGACACTTTGACTAACTTTGATTCAGTATGGATTTGGCTTCAGAGTTACACTTCATTAGTTTATTTGACTGTCTTTTTATTTCACATTTTGCTTAAAAGGCTATGCTTTACGATATGCTTGTTGTTGTGATAACTTTATTAATCAACCTTTCTTCACTTTGGTTTATCTTTCAGAATCATCAGCAGATATAATTCTGACTCAGTCTCCTAAATCTCAGTCTGTTAGTCCAGGAGAGACTGTCTCTATCAGCTGCACAGCCAGTTCAAGTACTAGTGATTATCTCCACTGGTACCTGCAGAAACCTGGAGAAGCTCCTAAACTCCTGGTTTATTTTGCTACATCCCGTCAGTCTGGGATTCCAGGTCGTTTCAGTGGGAGTGGATCTGGTAGTTCATACACTCTGACCATCAGTGGAGTCCAGGCTGAAGATGCAGGAGATTACTACTGTCAGCAGGGTCAGAGCTTTCCATTCACACAGTGTTAGAGCGTCGTACAAAAACCTCCCTCAGCTAAAGAGGAACTGAGTCTCCCTTATTCTAAAGTATTCTAAACAGCAATTCTTCAAAATATGACACTACAATAATGTAATTATTTAGGCTTGTCTATGGATTATGATACTGTACATATCTCTCAATATATTCTGCAAAAATGTTAAATCTTTGTTTAACCTGTTGAAACTCTGGGGGCGCTATATCATTTTGGATAAAAAGACGTGCCCGTTTTAAGCGCAATATTTTGTCACAAAAAGATGCTCGAATATGCATATAATTGGTAGCTTTGGAAAGAAAACACTCTGACGTTTCCAGAACTGCAAAGATATTTTCTGTGCGTGCCCTAGAACGTGAGCTACAGGACAAACCAAGATGAAACGGCATCCAGGAAATGAGCAGGATTTTTGAGGCTCAGTTTTCCATTGTCTCCTTATATGGCTGTGAATGCGAGAGGAGTGAGTCAGCCCTTTCTGTCGTTTCCCCAAGGTGTCTGCAGCATTGTGACGTATTTGTAGGCATATCATTGGAAGATTGACCATAAGAGACCACATTTACCAGGTGTCCGCCCGGTGTCCTGCGCCGAAATTGGTGCGCAAAAGTCAGCTGCAAGTGTTTTTCCACAGAATTCAGAGAAGAATGCAGGCTTCCACGAACGATATATCAATGAAGAGATATGTGAAAAAACACCTTGAGGATTGATTCCAAACAACGTTTGCCATGTTTCGGTCGATATTATGGAGTTAATTCGGAAAAAGTTTGACGTTGTAGGTGACTGAATTTTCGTTTCGTTTCGGTAGCCAAATGTGATGTACAAAACGGAGCGATTTCTCCTACACAAAGACGCTTTCAGGAAAAACTGCACATTTGGTATGTAACTGAGAGTCTCCTCATTGAAAACATCCGAAGCTCTTCAAAGGTAAATTATTTTATTTATTTGGTTATCTGGTTTTTGTGAAAATGTTGCGTGCTAAATGCTACTCAAAATGCTAAGCTAGCTTAGCATACTCTTACACAAATTAGTGAATTGCTATGGTTCAAAAGCATATTTTGAAAATCTGAGATGACAGTGTTGTTAAGAAAAGGCTAAGCTTGAGAGTAGGCGCATTATTTTCATTTTATTTGCGATTTTCAGAAATCGTTAACGTTACATTATGCTAATGAGCTTCAGGCTATAACTGTATACAGGCTTTTTTCATAGCCAAACGTGAACAAAACGGAGCGATTTGTCCTACACAAATAATATTTTTTTGAAAAACTGCACATTTGCTATGTAACTGAGAGTCTCCTCATTGAAAACATCCGAAGCTCTTCAAAGGTAAATGAATTTATTTATTTGGTTATCTGGTTTTTGTGAAAATGTTGCGTGCTAAATGCTACTCAAAAT
Source organism: Oncorhynchus masou masou (assembly GCF_036934945.1). Taxonomy (NCBI): domain Eukaryota; kingdom Metazoa; phylum Chordata; class Actinopteri; order Salmoniformes; family Salmonidae; genus Oncorhynchus; species Oncorhynchus masou. Next base: position 34,502,139 of record NC_088224.1, on the reverse strand, counting down.
GCTAAGCTAGCTTAGCATACTCTTACACAAATTAGTCAATTGCTATGGTTCAAAAGCATATTTGAAAATCTGAGATGACAGTGTTGTTAACCTCTTGAAACTCCCCATCCCGGATCCGGGATTGTGACTAAGCCTCAGGCTCATTAGCATAACGCAACGTTAACGATTTCTGAAAATCGCAAATACATTTACATTTACATTTAAGTCATTTAGCAGACGCTCTTATCCAGAGCGACTTACAAATTGGTGAATTCACCTTCTGACATCCAGTGGAACAGCCACTTTACAATAGTGCATCTAAGTCATTAAGGGGGGGGGGGAGAAGAAGGATTACTTATCCTATCCTAGGTATTCCTTGAAGAGGTGGGGTTTCAGGTGTCTCCGGAAGGTGGTGATTGACTCCGCTGTCCTGGCGTCGTGAGGGAGTTTGTTCCACCATTGGGGGGCCAGAGCAGCGAACAGTTTTGACTGGGCTGAGCGGGAACTGTACTTCCTCAATGGTAGGGAGGCGAGCAGGCCAGAGGTGGATGAACGCAGTGCCCTTGCTTGGGTGTAGGGCCTGATCAGAGCCTGGAGGTACTGCGGTGCCGTTCCCCTCACAGCTCCGTAAAAATAAAATTAAAATAATGCGCCTACTCTCAAGCTTAGCCTTTTCTTAACAACACTGTCATCTCAGATTTTCAAAATATGCTTTTGAACCATAGAAATTGACTAATTTGTGTAAGAGTATGCAAAGCTAGCATAGCATTTTGTGTAGCATGTAGCACGCAACATTTTCACAAAAGCCAGATAACCAAATAAATAAAATCATTTACCTTTGAAGAGCTTCTGATGTTTTCAATGAGGAGACTCCCAGCCACATACCAAATGCGCAGTGTTTCCTGAAAGCGTCTGTGTGTAGGAGAAATCATTCCGTTTTCTACATTGCGCCTGGCTACCGAAACGAACCGAAAATGCAGTCACCTACAACGTGAAACTTTTTCCGGATTAACTACATAATATCGACCGAAACATGGCAAACGTTGTTTGGAATCAATCCTCAAGGTGTTTTTTCACATATCTCTTCATTGACATGCAGTTCTTGGAAGCTTGCGTCTCTCTCTGCCCCATGGAAAAATACTGGCAGGTGACTTTTGCGCACCAATTTCGGCGCAGGACACCGGGCGGACACGTGGTAAATGTGGTCTCTTATGGTCAATCTTCCAACGATCTGCCTACAAATACGTCACAATGCTGCAGACACCTTGGGGAAACGACAGAAAGGGCAGACTCATTCCTCTTGCGTTCACAGCCATATAAGGAGATCATGAAAGACAGAGCCTCAAAAATCCTTGTCATTTCCTGGATGCCAAGTCATCTTGGTTTTGCCTGAAGCTCACGTTAAAGGGCACGGACAGAGAAGATATTTGTATTTCTGGACACGTCAGAGTGTTTTCTTTCGAACAGTAGCAATTATATGCATAGTCGAGCATCTTTTTGTGACAAAATATCTTGTTTAAAACGGGAACGTTTTTCTTCCAAAAATGAAATTGCGCCCCTAGAGTTCCAAGAGGTTAAGAAAAGGCTAAGCTTGAGAGTAGGCGCATTATTTTCATTTTATTTGCGATTTTCAGAAATCGTTAACGTTGCGTTATGCTAATGAGCCTGAGGCTTTAGTCACGATCCCGGATCCGGGATGGGGAGTTTCAAGAGGTTTTAACACACTGGGACCACTAAGGATACAGAGCTGTAGAAAATGCTTTCTTTTGAAAGACGTTGAACAAAATTCAGAATAGGTTTAGATTTTTTTTCACGCTTTGATTCATCTTATTATTCATCTTATTAGAAGCACTCATTTCATTACAATTACAGCATTACAGTAATTAGGTTCAGAACACATGTGTGGCAGGTAGCCTAGTGGGTTGAGCATTGGACTTTAAACCGAAAGGTTGCAAGATCAAATCCCTGAGCTGACAAGGTAAAAATATGTTGTTCTGCCCATGAACAACGCAGATAACCCGCTGTTCCTAGGCTGTCATTGAAAATAAGAATTTGTTCTTAACTGACTTGCCTAGTGAAAGCCAAACAGATCTCTCATTGTTGTTTGTTCCATAATGCTACAAGATCCAGGTGGAGGAAGATTTCCCATACAGGGTCCAGCCCAGCATTAGACAAGTGTGCTAGTATTGCTGGAACAGTAAGAAGACGAGGTTCAGAGTGGGGAACTCCTTCAGAACACTGGTCTCTCCTCAGAGAGCGGAGACTGGGAGCTCTGGGTGGCCTCACAGGGAGGGTCAGAGTGCTGCTCCAGCTGTAGTGGCCGTCCATCTCCAGGACCCCGGGGCTCCCGGTCACCTCCCAGGTGTTACTGCTGCTAACTTCCAACTTCCAGCTCAGCTTCCAACTTCCAGCTCAGCTTCCAGCTTCCAGTCTGAGGGGGAGCCCTTGATGGCCAGGCACATGAGAGTGGCTTTCCCCTGCTGCAGCTCCACACTGGAGGGGGGCAGGACTGTCAGGGTGGGAAGAACATCACCTAGGAAACAGGTGGGAAGTGCGGGCAAGGGAACTATCAATCACCAGACTGATATGACAATAATGATGCAGTTTTACATCTTAGCTGTAAATGAAGGCCTTGTCCATCAGTAGGTTTCTGTTCCTCAAACAAAGTTAGTTTCACTGTCACTCTTTCAATTCCCTTTGACTAGCTACTGAAGCTTATTATAACTACATGAGATGACTGAAAATACGTTAAACTATCTTCAAAATTTTACTATTTAAAATATGTTAGCATACATCCTTTATTATAATGGAATAAAATCATATGAATCAAACTGCATTTCATTATTAATTCATATGATTGTTTTGAAGAACGTATGAAAAATTATTAAATTATACATTTATTTAAAACCGGTTGATAAAATGTCTGTGCTGAGGAAGTAAATCCCAGTTGACTGTAAACATCTAACAATATTATACATTTAATTTAAAAGACTCACTAAAATGTTTTAGAAAATTAATAGTGTAATTTACAAGACATTCTATCACAAATTGAAAATAAACGTATATTGATATGAACAGCAGAACAGGCTTTCTTCGCAAGACAGCAAGACTTAAACAGATAGCAAATAACATTTAACATAGCATATAAAATAGAAAATTAGAACAAATAAGATAGCAAAACAGGAAATAGATAGCGAAACTAAGCAATACTTTGCAGCTGAATGCTGAAGGAGAAAATGTAAGTTGAATATAACCATCTTTCAACAATTATATACACTTAAAAGACACATTACTGTGACGGTTTTCATGCGGTGAAAGAGAGTCGGACCAAAATGCAGCGTGTAGATTGCGATCCATGTTTAATCAACAAACGTAAACACGAATCAATACAAATACTACAAAACAAAGAACGTAATGAACGTAACGAAAACCGAAACAGAATCACCCACCACAAATGGACCAAGCAGCGTATCAACAGGCAGGAGCCACAGGAGAAACAGCAAAGGCAGCAGCTGGAGCAGCGTAAAAAGGACTTTTGGACTTGGGAGGAAATCCTCGACGGGAGAGGACCCTGGGCTAAACCAGGGGAGTGTAGCCGCCCCAAGGAGCAACAAAAGGAGGTATCGACATGGGAGGACGAATTGTTTGGAGAAGGACCCTGGGATCAGCCTGGAGAATATCGCCGCCCCAAAGAAGAACTGGAGGCAGCCAGAGCTGAGAGGCTTTGGTATGAGGAGAAGCAACAGCAGCAGCAGGAGCAACAATATCGGGACTACACTACTTGGGAGGAAATAGACAGGTGGGCGGTCGACCCAGGGAGAGTGCTGGAGCCCGCCTATGATTCACTGGAGCAGTGCGAAGAAGGTTATAGGAGAATGGAGATGGCGAAGCAAGCACGGCGGCGCGGAAGGAAGCCCGAGAGTCAGCCCCAAAAATTTCTTGGGGGGGGCTCACAGGGAGTATGGCTACGCCAGTTAGGAGACCTGCGCAAACTTCCTGTGCTTACCGGGGGGCTAAAGAGACCGGGCAGGCACCGTGTTATGCTGTGGAGCGCACGGTGTCTCCAGTGCGGGTGCATAGCCCGGTGCGGTATATACCAGCTCCTCGTATTGGCCGGGCTAGAGTGGGCATCGAGCCAGGTAAAGTTGGGCAGGCTCGGTGCTCAAGAGCTCCAGTGCGCCTGCACAGTCCGGTCTATCCAGTGCCACCTCCACACACCAGTCCTCCGGTGGCAGCTCCCCGCACCAGGCTTCCTGTGCGTGTCCTCGGCCCAGTACCACCAGTGCCAGCACCACGCATCAGGCCTACAGTGCGCCTCGCCTCTCCAGCGCTACCGGAGCCTTCCTCCTCTCCTGCGATGTCGGAGCCTCCCGCCTGTTCAGCACAGCCAGAGCCTTTCTCCTCTCCTGCTCTGCTGGAGTCTCCCGCCTGTTTAGCGCAGCCAGAGCATTTCTCCTCTCCTGCGCTGCTGGAGTCTCCCGCCTGTTCAGCGCAGATAGAGCCTTCCTCCTCTCTTGCGCTGCTGGAGTCTCCTGCCGGTTTAGCGCAGCCCGAGCTGTCAGTCTGCATGGAGCAGCCGGAGATGCCAGTCTGCAAGGAGCTGTCAGTCTGCAAGGAGCTGTCAGTCTGCATGGAGCTGCCAGTCTGCATGGAGCAGAAAGAGCTGTCAGTCTACATGGAGCAGCCAGAGCTGTCCGTCTACATGGAGCAGCCAGAGCTGTCAGTCTTCATGGAACAGCCAGAGCTGTCAGTCTGCATGGAGCAGCCGGAGATGTCAGTCTGCAAGGAGCTGTCAGTCTGCAAGGAGCTGTCAGTCTGCAAGGAGCTGTCAGTCTGCATGGAGCTGCCAGTCTGCAAGAAGCCGCCAGAGCTGTCAGTCTACATGGAGCAGCCAGAGCTGTCAGTCTTCATGGAACAGCGAGAGCTCTCAGTCTGCATGGAGCAGCCGGAGCTGTCAGTGTGCAAGGAGCTGTCAGTCTGCAAGGAGCTGTCAGTCTGCATGGAGCTGCCAGTCTGCAAGAAGCCGCCAGAGCTGTCAGTCTACATGGAGCAGCCAGAGCCGCCAGTCAGCATGGAGCAGCCAGATCTGCCAGTCAGCCAGACTCTTCCAGATCCGCCAGTCAGCCAGACTCTTCCAGATCCGCCAGTCAGCCAGACTCTTCCAGATCCGCCAGTCAGCCAGACTCTTCCAGATCTGCCAGTCATCCAGACTCTTCCAGATCCGCCAGTCAACCAGATTCTTCCAGATCTGCCAGTCAGCCAGGATCTGCCAGAACCGTCACCAGCCAGGATCTGCCGGATCCAACTACCTGGCTGAGCTTCCTCTCAGTGCTGGGCTTCCTCTCAGTGCTGGGCTTCCTCTCAGTCCCGAGCTGCCCCTGTCCCGAGCTGCCCCTCTGTCCCGAGCTGCCCCTCTGTCCCGAGCTGCCCCTCTGTCCCGAGCTGCCCCTCAGTCCCGAGCTGCCCCTCTGTCCCGAGCTGCCCCTCTGTCCCAAGCTGCCCCTCTGTCCCGAGCTGACCCTCAGTCCAGTGGGGTTCTGGGTAAGGACTACTAGGCCATGGTCGGCGGCAAAGGTGGACTATCCTAGGACGCGAGGAGGGGGGACTAAGACATTTATAGAGTGGGTTCCACGTCCCGCGCCGGAGCCGGAGCCACCACCATGGACAGACGCCCACCCGGACCCTCCCTATTGTTTTGATGTGCGTCTGGGAGTCCGCACCTTAGGGGGAGTGGGAGTGGATCTGGTTTTCCTCATACTCATTACACTCTGACCATCAGTGAAGTCCAGGCTGAAGATGCAGGAGATTACTACTGTCAGCAGGGTTTGAGCACTCCGTTCACACAGTGTTAGAGCGTCGTACAAAAACCTCCCTCAGCTAAAGAGGAACTGCTCTGTCTCATTAGCTGCAGAGCTTCGGAGGCTCCCATATTCTAATAACAAATTCTTTGAAATATGACACATATGGTTAGACTGTCTATGGACTATGATAATGTACATATCTCTCAATATATTCTGCAAAAATGTTAAATCATTGTTAACATACTGGGACCACTAAGGGTATAGAGCTGTAGAAAATGCTTTATTTTGAAGGACATGTTGAACAAAATTCAGAATAATTTTTTTTTAACCTGTTGAAACTCTAGGGGCGCAATTTCATTTTTGGATGAAAAACGTTCCCGTTTTAAACAAGATATTTTGTCACAAAAAGATGCTCGACTATGCATATAATTGATAGCTTTCGAAAGAAAACACTCTGACGTGTCCAGAACTGCAAAGATATTTTCCGTGCGTGCCCTAGAACGTGAGCTTCAGGCAAAACCAAGATGAGACGGCATCCAGGAAATGAGCAGGATTTTTGAGGCTCTGTTTTGCATTGTCTCCTTATATGGCTGTGAATGCGAGAGGAGTAAGTCTGCCCTTTCTGTCGTTTCCCCAAGGTGTCTACAGCATTGTGACGTATTTGTAGGCATATCGTTGGAAGATTGACCATAAGAGACCACATTTACCAGGTGTCCGCCCGGTGTCCTGCGCCGAAATTGGTGCGCAAAAGTCAGGTGCAAGTATTTTTCCATGGAATTTAGAGAAGAATACAGGCTTCCACGAACGATATATCAATGAAGAGATATGTGAAAAAACACCTTGAGGATTGATTCCAAACAACGTTTGCCATGTTTCGGTCGATATTATGGAGTTAATTCGGAAAAAGTTTGACGTTGTAGGTGACTGAATTTTCGGTTCGTTTCGGTAGCCAAATGTGATGTACAAAACGGAGCGATTTCTCCTACACACAGACGCTTTCAGGAAAAACTGCGCATTTGGTATGTAACTGAGAGTCTCCTCATTGAAAACATCTGAAGCTCTTCAAAGGTAAATGATTTTATTTATTTGGTTATCTGGTTTTTGTGAAAATGTTGCGTGCTAAATGCTACTCAAAATGCTAATCTAGCTTAGCATATTCTTACACAAATTAGTGAATTGCTATGGTTCAAAAGCATATTTTGAAAATCTGAGATGACAGTGTTGTTAAGAAAAGGCTAAGCTTGAGATCAGGCGCATTATTTTCATTTTATTTGCGATTTTCAGAAATCGTTAACGTTGCGTTATGCTAATGAGCCTGAGGCTTTAGTCACGATCGCGGATCCGGGATGGGGAGATTCAAGAGCTGTGGCTTTGATTTAAATTCATAGCTATATAAAGACCTGAGAGTGAAGTCCCCAACTTGAACGTTATGCAAAGAGTAGCGTGAAGTCTGGTTCCCCAGCCCTCGTCAGCCCAATTCAGACTCACATAGCTGCCCCAGTCCCATAGGGTTTCAGGCTGGGAGAATGTGAGCTGTGGTATCGTAATATTTGCATGGGCAGGGTTACAGCACAGAAGCCAGATGTTCACATTTCCCCAGAGAGTTCCAGTGAGTTTAGAACACATGACTTCAGTATTAGAAACATCATGAAGATCCATGGGTTTATAATGTCTTCAGTAGTAGTAACATCATGAAGACCAGTGGGTTTAGAGCACATGGCTTCAGTATTAGTAACATCATGAAGACCAGTGGGTTTAGAGCACATGGCTTCAGTATCAGTAACATCATGAAGACCAGTGGGTTTATAGCACATGGCTTCAGTATTAGTAACATCATGAAGACCAGTGGGTTTAGAACACAGCTTCAGTATTAGTAACATCATGAAGACCAGTGAGTTTCTCTTAGGGGTTCCAATGTATCATTGGATCCCCTAAGAGAATACATTCTAAAGCTTTAGGAAGAACATTACATCGTTGAGCCATTGAGAAGTAGTGCGGGACTGAGCAGACTTCCACTGGAGAAGAATTCCAATGTGAGCTAATAAGGATGTAAAAAGCAACAACATCGCCATGTTTGGGATCCAAGGAGAACAAGTCTCCTAGAATACCAAAATGAGCTATCAAGGTACAGTGCTGCAGGTTCATTTCAAGCACCTCAGATAAAGTTTTTTTTAAAGAATTCCAGTAATTTAAAGCATTGAATGAACATGTGACTAAGGTCATATGGTGAGACATGACATCTATCACACTCATCATTTACATTTGGATATATTTCAGACAATCTGGATTTGGAAAAATGCACTCTATGTAAAACCTTACATTGTATGAGACCAAGATGAGCTCAAGATGCAATGGAGCGTTCCCTATCAATAGCCTCGTCCCACCACTCCTGTTTAAATTCAACACCCATTTCCCATTGCCAAGCAGATTTAGTTTTGTTGGTGGAGTGTTTGTCCAATGACAAAATACACAGATAGATCTGAGAAATGACTGCTTTCTGTCGAGGTAATAGAGTCAATATACCATCCCAGTGTTAGCAAGGGGGTGGAGCAGGGAAGCCAGAAAATTGGGAGGAGACACAATGCCTAATTTGAAGGTAACGGAAAAAGTGAGATGGAGGCAAATAGTATTTAGAGTGATTCCTGTCTATAGGACCCATAGTAGATGCAGAGGAGAATTTAAAATACAGTCGAAACTGGTACCAAATCTTAAGTGTGGAAAGCACTACAGGTTTGCGAGTATTGAGAGAGGGGGATGTTGGTAGAGAAAAGCAGAGTAACGCAAGAAGAGAAGCAAAAATACAAGAATGTGCCTTTTGGTGGCACTATGAGGTATCTGGAGCATGTAACCAGAATGGCAATTTCTGAAAGCTGGCTGCCCAGTAATAGTATAAAACGCTGGGTAGTGCCAGCCCTCCACTAAACTTGAATCTCTGAAGTAAAGATCTATTGACTCTGGGTACCTTTCCTCCCCAGATAAATGTGGTAACCGCCTGATTGATTGACTTTTAAAAAAACAGTTTGGTAAAAACAATGGGATAGATTGAAATAGAATTTGGGTAAACTGTTCATTTTTACAGCATTTTAATCCTTCCTATAAGTGATCGTGGTAAGCTACCCCATCTCTGAAAATCAGTTTTCATTTGCGCAAGAAGGGGAGGAAAGTTTGCAGAACAAAAGAGCATATAATGAATTTCAATCCAAGGTATTTGAAACCAGAGCGGCTAACCTGAAAGAGCAAATTGAACTGCTGGAGCTGCAGCGCTGCTGGATTGCACTCACTTTTCTGGAGATTCCGGTTGGAACCGGTTGGAACCGGAGAAGGAGACAAAGTTCTCCAGAATAGAAAGGATAGAAGGCAAACAGGGCTACTTTACGTTACAGGGCTACTTACATAGAGTAACAAATCATCTGCATATAATGATAACCTATGTTCAACTCCTTCCCGTGTTACACATTGGAAAGAGGAAGATGTCCGTAAAGCTACTGAAAGGCGCTCAATGGCGACGGCAAATAATAAAGGGGACAGTGGGCAACCTTTGCGTGTCCCACGTACCAGAGCAAAATAATCAGAACGGGTGTCCTTGGTACAGACACTGGCCTGGGGAAATGTATACAAGAAATGGATGCATGAGCTACATTTTTCCCCAAATCCATTTTTTTTTAAGAACAGCAAATTACTGGAGAAGACATTAAATGCAATATTTACTCACTTATTCATGAACCAGATTGGCAAAGTTATTCTTCAGCTTTTCTTGCTCTTTCATATCTGTCAGTGTCTTGACTCTCTCGGGGTTGTGATTCCTTTGCGCTTTTTCAATCAGGAGGTCAAGGTATTTGGCTGCGCTCATTGGATTTGGTCTCAGAGCGATCTGATCCAGTATTTGAACAATGCTGTATATTTTAAGATTTAAGATTAAGCTGGCAATGAGTTGCAGGTGAAGTTCATTCAAAAAGATGATGAGGAACATCGTTGCTGTCAGAGATTGACCTTCCAATTCTTCATACTTTCTCTTTAGATCTAGGTACGTTGATTCAACTTCTTCAGTTTTGAAGACATAAATGAACTTCTCTTTACAATGATCGTTCCAGCTGCATTTCTTTATGCAGACGGTACATCTGTCTTGCTGCATGCGTGTACATCCAAAATATTCTGTGCAAGGGTGATGACAAGTTTCCCTGCAAGAATTACAATTGTTTGCCTTCTTGTTTACGGCACATTTCTCCTTCAAACTTACATCTAAAAGAATGGAGAAGTTTCTGTTGGCTTCCATGTCCTCTTCATGTTGTTCTAATTGTTCGCTGACCCTCCTCAGTGCTTCTACCCGCTGCATTGCAACTTGTAACTGCTTTGTTAATGTCTGGATTTCCATTTCCAGTTGTTTGCGTTTCTCTAAAACTTGCCGTGTTAATACCAAGCTTTTTGTTTCCATTGTACATAGTGATTCAAAAAACATGGCCATGTTTTTCATGCTCATTTTCCAAGATGATTGACACACCTCATCATTTTCCTCCTCCTCTTCATCCTCTTCATCGTTATGTTCTTCATCATCTTCATCCATTTGTAAACCAGAAAACAAATTGTTGAATTTGAAGTAAACAGGTGTACCAAGTTCATTTCTGACACATGGAACTTCTGCCATTACCAGTGCTTGAAGGACTAAAGGCTCCCCACTATCTGCAAAAGTACTGAGTTCCACAATGTTATTTTTTATGTCCTTTCCAAAAATTGAGAGGTCAGAATCAAAAATGTACCGCTGTGTAGGTGTGAGGCGCACTTGTGCAGCTTTTACAACAAAGCACACTGCATATCAATGTGGTTGACTCATTTTGGAGATTGAAACAGCTCCTGTAGATTTTTTGTGATGAGTTTGTCTTGCTCTATTCCGCTTGTGTCACCAAATCCTGGAGTGTCGATGATGGTTAGAGAAAATGGAATGTGATCACCTTCATGACCAAAGATCTCATACACAGTGATGGCAGTTGTTTGTGAACTAGTTTGACTTTGACTCTCATCAGCAATGATTTCAAATCTGTATTTATCCTCCCAATCAACGCCAAGGATGTAGTTCACCATCACATTGATGAGGGTTGATTTTCCTGCTCCTGTTTCTCCCATCATCAATATTGTTCGGTTCATTTTGCTCGGGTCCTTTTTACCAAAAGTCCATCGCCTGATATTTTCACTGTCATGCAGAATCTCTTTCTCTGTCATTAGCAGATACTTTGTTGGAGGTCCTGGACTGGTTTGTTTACAATCTTTGATAATGTCAGCATGCAGAAGCTTGGATCTGGGTTTATATTCTGAACTCATTGCGCTTGCTGATTGCCTGTAAAAAAAATATATAAAAATATAAATTAAACATGAAATACCAGGGCAAAAATGGTATGTAGCAGGCCTACACATATTTAATACAGAACACACTATATTGCGCTTATGGTAGAGCTGTGTTTTATTCTTCCTGGTATTGCATCCTAAAAAATTTAATGCTTTTGTTAAGAATTTAACTACATTTAGGGATTGTGGGACGTCTTCTACGTTAATCTTGATTCGTATAATCTTTTTTCTAAAAGTACAAATTAAACCCTGAGTATTTTGAGTAAAACAACAGTACTATCTGATATTCAAGAAACCTCCGAGAATCACTACCAAAGCTGTTAAATATGCAAATAGAAAAAGTTTAAATTCCTGTTGGTGTATGGTGACCCCTGGTATGTCCTTATCTTTTCTAATTATCTGTGCTAGCATGATGACTCATGGAAAATAAGAGTGGGGAGAGCGGTCAGCCTTGTTTAGTCCCTATCTGAAATCGGAATGGTTCAGAAGTGCTTGCGGTGCTTATATTGTTTTAAGCAATTCTAAAGGGAAAGTAAATTTTTAAATAAATTAAAATTCTAAAGTCAAATTTTAAAGTAATATAAAGTAAAATTATTTCAATCACCACTGGGCTTGACAACCTAAAAGTGCTTTCGTCGCGTTAAGAAAAAGGGATCCAGATCGATCGCTGTAGACCTCAGCAAAATGTAGTGTAAAAATATTCTTAATTTTCCTGGACTGTTAGGCTGTCCATTAGACCTTCCAAACAGGTGGTCCTCTGCGATTAGATGCAGACACTTGCGAGGCATTATCAGTCAAACTTCACTTGCAATATGCAAGATGCTCATATGCATATATGATCTAAATTAGATATAATGTTGGTTGAAAATAAAACCATTTTTAATAGAACATGGTCATGACATACCTGGACTGATGCATTGCTATACATGTGAAAACAAAAAAAGACAACATTCCATGATGTGGATAGATGTGGATGTAATCCACCCGGATCTTAGGCTGCATTTACACTGACAGCCCAATTCTGATATTTTTTCCACTAATTGGTCTTTTGACCAATCACATCAGATCGTTCCATCAGATATTTTTCAGAGCTGATCTGATTGTTCAATAGACCAATTAGTGAAAAAAAAGATTGTGCTGCCTTTGTAACCGCAGCCTTGGTGATCTAATTTGAAATCACAAGTTTACTAAAATTGTTTGTGCAATAACAGTGCCGATTCTAAAGCCTGTTATGTTCCATTACAGTGCCTTTAATTGTTATGCATGTTCTTAAGAGTGATTGATTCAATACATGGAAATGAAAACAATTGGTAAAAAAACACCTACTGAAACAAAACATACAATGACCATTACACTGCAATGTCTCCCCATCACCACTGCTCTATATTCTGTTTGACTGTTAAATATAAAGTAAAAGGTATTGCACAATCAACATTACTACTACAGTATAGGAACCAACTTAATAGTTTCAAGATACATTTTGTGACTTAGTATTTAACTAACTAATGATGTTTGATACACAAAACATTGTCAACTGTTAACCTATTTTTGCAGTCCAATATGCTCCTATTGGATATTTTCATTATGAGCATAATCACATAATCACGTTGCAGTAAAGATGTCCCTCGACATAGTGCATCTTGTAAATATGTTGAGTTGCACCCACGTTTGCCCTCAGAACAGCTTCAAATCGTCGGGGCACGGACTCTACAAGGTGTCAAATGTGCTCCACAGGGATGCTGGCCCATGCTGACTCCAATGCTTCCCACAGTTATGTCAAGTTGGATGGGTGTCCTTTGCGTGGTGGACCATTCTTGATACACACTGCTGAGCATGAAAAACTCAGCAGTGTTGCAGTGTCAGCGTTGCAGTGTCAGCGTTGCAGTTCTTGACACTCTAAAATCAGTGCGCTTTGCACCTACTACCATACCCCGTTCAAAAGCACTTACATTTTTTTTGTCTTGCCATTCACTCAATTGTCTCAAGGCTGGAAAATCCTTCTACTCCCCATCCCGGATCCGGGATCGTGAATAAAGCCTCAGGCTCATTAGCATAATGCAACGTTAACGATTTCTGAAAATCGCAAATAAAATGAAAATAATGCGCCTGCTCTCAAGCTTAGCCTTTTCTTAACAACACTGTCATCTCAGATTTTCAAAATATGCTTTTGAACCATAGCAAATCACTAATTTGTGTAAGAGTATGCTAAGCTAGCTTAGCATTTTGAGTAGCATTTAGCACGCAACATTTTCACAAAAACCAGATAACCAAATAAATAAAATAATTTACCTTTGAAGAGCTTCGGATGTTTTCAATGAGGAGACTCTCAGTTACATAGCAAATGTTCAGTTTTTCCAGAAAGAATCTTTGTGTAGGAGAAATCGCTCCGTTTTGTACATCACATTTGGCTACCGAAACGAACCGAAAATTCAGTCACCAAAACGTCAAACATTTTCCGAATTAACTCCATAATATCGATCGAAACATGGCAAACGTTGTTTAGAATCAATCCTCAAGGTGTTTTTTCACATATCTCTTCATTGATATGCAGTTCATGGAAGCCTGCTTTCCCCTCAGAATCGCATGGAAAAATACCAGCAGCTGAAAAAGACGCACCAATTTCGACGGAGGACACCGGGCGGACACCTGGAAAATGTAGTCTCTTATGGTCAATCTTCCAATGATATGCCTACAAATACGTCACAATGCTGCAGACACCTTGGGAAAACGACAGAAAGGGCAAGCTCATTCCTCTCGCATTCACAGCCATATAAGGAGACAATGGAAAACGGAGCCTCAAAAATCCTGCTGGTTTCCTGGTTGCCGTTTCATCTTGTTTTTGCCTGTAGCTCCCGTTCTAGGGCACCCACAGACAATATCTTTGCAGTTCTGGAAAATTCAGAGTGTTTTCTTTCCAAAGCTATCAATTATATGCATAGTCGAGCATCTTTTTGTGACAAAATATCTTGTTTAAAACGGGAACGTTTTTCATCCAAAAATGAAATTGCGCCCCTAGAGTTTCAAGAGGTTAACCTGTCTCCTCCCGTTCATCTACACTGATTGAAGTGGGTTTAACAGGTGACATCAATAAGGGATCACAGCTGGATTCCCCTGGTCAGGTAATGTCATGTGAAGAGCAGATGTTCCTAATGTTTTGTGCACTCAGTGTCAATGTCAGCTTTTGTTTGAGGACCTCTTCTGTCAAAAAATACTTTTGAATTGGTTCTCTATCATGATGGCCTGACAACAGATAATGTGCTGGGCCAGATGATTCCATCAATCCTTACACAATCTTACTGGTTTGTATAGCTAATCATGCGATGTACATCCTTTCATTTTTTTAAGAACCCATCCTGTGCCTTGTTCAAGTTTTTCTTGGTCATTGAAGATATCAGCAGAGCTTTTGCCTTCATTTCCTGAAGTTTCTTTACCCTGTCGATATTTTCTGTTTCTCTATGAATCAGAAGATCAATGTATTCCTCTGCTGTCAATGGATTGGGCCTTAGTGAAATCTCCTGCAGTCTTGCAAGCAGTTTGTTTCCTTTGTCTTCTGATTATTGTTTCTCAGACTGAATCTTTTCCTCCACATCCACCGCTATGATTTTTCCACCTCGTCCCTGTCCATACTCAACTTTTATATTATTGTATGTTTTCTTCACAACTTTTGGAGTCGTCTGGTATACCACCTTTTCTTTGACATGATCTTTCCAGGAACATTTTCCAGGGCAAATTTTACACTGGCGGTTTCTCATGGCTTCACAAAGAAATAACAGCTTCTGTAAGGCTAATGGACACCTTAGATGACAAGTCATTTCACAGTTGTTGCAGTTGGTTGCCATCTTTTCAGAATCAACCCTTACAAGCTCATTAGTGGTGACCAGAAATTCAAAATCCCTTTGAGCATCTATCATTTCCTTGTTTTCTTTCAAGACATTTTGAATTTCTTTAAGTTCGATCTGTTTGTCAAGGGTTATCTTTAGCTGATCTTCTATCCCATCAATACAAGCCTCAAGATGTCTGCGTTCCACTAGCACTTCTTGGGTCAGCTGCAAGCTTCTTGTTTCCAGCGTTTTCGTAGGTTGATGAACTTTGTCATGCTTTTCTCTCCCATTGCCCAACTTCTTTTGTTATCTGTTATAATTTGTGGATCAGCTGATCTGTTTGTGAAAGATGTAATGTTGAATTTCAGTTTCCCTTTTGAACATGGAATCCCTGCTTCCTTAATGGTTTTAAGAGCAGGGGGAGGATGCTTGCCTCCTCTTGCAAATGTGATAAGTGCAAGGACATTGTTTTCAATGTCTTTTCCAAATATGGAAAGGATGGACTCAAAGATGAAGCGTTGGGTGAGGGTGAGACGAACCTCATCCTCTCTAACAACAAAACACACAGCATCAATTTGGTGCACTCCATTTTTGGACTCAAACAATTCTTGAAGGTTTTTAGTAATGAGTTGATCTTGTTCAATCCCATTTGTGTCTCCAAATCCTGGAGTGTCGATGATTGTAACTGAAAAAGGAACACGGTCCCCTTCATGGCCAAAGATGTCATACACAGTGATGGCAGTAGTTTTAGATGCAGTTTGACTCTTTTTTTCATCTGGGATTAATTGGAATCTTTTGTTGTCCTCGAAATTGACCCCAAGGATGTAGTTGGCAATATAATTGATGAGAGTTGATTTTCCCACTCCAGTCGCTCCCATGAGTAACACTGTTTTGTTTGCCTTCAGATTATTTGTGCCTACTGTCCATCTTCTAACTGTTCCCTCCTCATTCAGGTCAACATTGATATTATCCAATGGATGAATTTCAATCGCCTGGTGTCTAGTTAGCAAAGGGTCTACATTTGATCCAGTGCTACCGCTTGTGGCCCTGTAATGAGAATATACATACAGGACTATCAATCAGGAGAAAAGTATTGTCACCATGGAAACTCATACAACCATACTATGTGCCAACTTCATAAGGAATTTGGGTCATTCCACGTGATAATTAAACATATATTTTCAGAACATTTGATATTTTTCTGAAATACAGTACAAAAACATATAATTTAGATGAAAGATCTTTAATTAATATTCAGACTTCTTCTTCTGTATCTAAAATGGTTATCGAGAAAAAGTGTATCAAAGTTTGTATAATCATTACAACACAAATCGTGGAGCAAAGTATAGTGAGTTTTGTTGTTTCAACTTGGCATATCAGTGTCGGAAACACGTTTTGTAAGGATGGGCATCGTTTTGTTTCATTATCCAATGACCGTTTCTGTGTGAGAGGTGCAGCTGTGGTATTTTTGTCTCGTTGTTTTGTTTCATTATCCAATGACAGTTTCTGTATGAAAGTTTTCTGCGTTAGAGGTGCAACTGTGGGAGGGGTAACATTTTACTTTGAATGAAAATGTAACTTTTTCAAAAGACATGCTATAACAATCAAACGTTTGGACATACCTACTCATTCAAGGGTTTTTCTTATTTGTACTATTTTCTACATTGTGTGCAAAGCTGTCATCAAGGCTACTTTGAAGAATCTCAAATATAAAATATATTTGTTTAACACGTTTTTGGTTAATACTGTACATGATACTATATGTGTTATTTCATAGTTTTGATGTCTTCACTATTATTCTACAATCTTGAAAATAGTAAAAAAATAAAGAAAAACCCTTGAATGTGTGTCCAATCTTTTGACTGGTACTTTATGTGAATATGTCAATATACTGACTTGATACCGTTCTTTAACCAGGTAAGTCTGTTAAGGATAAATTATTATTTACAATGCCTGCCGACACCAGCCAAACTTGGATGATACTGGGCCAATTGTGCACTGCCCTATGGAACTCCCAATCACGGGAGTGATGCCTCAAGCACTGAGATGCAGTGCCTTAGACCACTGTGCCACTCAGGAGTCCTAATATACCCGAATATAGTCACATAATGTTTCTTTCTCTTAGAACATATTCTAGATTTTACAGGTTTCACCCTAATTAGGTGTGCAGCCAGCAAAAAAACTGTTTTGTGAAGACAGGAAGGTAAGCTGAGTGACTCGTCGGGCAGTGACTGTGGCTGCCATTGTAAAAAGTATTCATAAAACATCTGACTTAATTATCTTTGCAAATGCAAGGGCTGATTAAAATACTAATGATTACTTGCATTCACTGGCGCAACAGTTTTTTTGTAAAAAAATGTAAGACTCCAAACAGCCTACCCGACTGTCCTAAAGCAGACCATTGCCTCATTTTGTATCACATGCAATGATGTCATTTCTGAATGTGGGGGGGGGACATGTCGACCCTGTCCCCAGTGAATGTTGCGCCCGGCTAGCGTTGCTAAATACACTGCTCAAAAAAATAAAGGGAACACTTAAACAACACAATGTAACTCCAAGTCAATCACACTTCTGTGAAATCAAACTGTCCACTTAGGAAGCAACACTGATGGACAATACATTTCACATACTTTTGTGCAAATGGAATAGACAACAGGTGGAAATAATAGGCAATTAGCAAGACACCCCCAATAAAGGAGTGGTTCTGCAATTGGTGACCACAGACCACTTCTCAGTTCCTATGCTTCCTGGCTGATGTTTTGGTCACTTTTGAATGCTGGCGGTGCTTTCACTCCAGTGGTAGCATGAGACAGAGTCTACAACCCACACAAGTGGCTCAGGTAGTGCAGCTCATCCAGGATGGCACATCAATGTGAGCTGTCAGCGTAGTGTCCAGAGCATGGAGGCGCTACCAGGAGACAGGCCAGTACATCACGAGATGTGGAGGAGGCCGTAAGAGGGCAACAACCCAGCAGCAGAACCTCTACCTCCGCCTTTGTGCAAGGAGGAGCAGGAGGAGCACTGCCAGAGCCCTGCAAAATGACCTCCAGCAGGCCACATGTGTCTGCTCAAACGGTCAGAAACAGACTCCATGAGGGTGGTATGAGGGCCCGACGTCCACAGGTGGGGGTTGTGCTTACAGCCCAACACCGTGCAGGACGTTTTTCATTTGCCAGAGAACACCAAGATTGGCAAATTCGCCACTGGGTAATCTCCGAACAAGCTTTTGTCCGGATGCCCCAATCGGAAAGGGGATTCATCAGAAAAAAGGACTTTACACCATTCCTCAGCAGTCCAATCACTGTACTTTTTGCAGAATATCAGTCTGTCCCTGATATTTTTCCTGGAGAGAAGTGGCTTCTTTGCTGCCCTACTTGACACCAAGCCATCCTCCAAAGGTCTTCGCCAAAATGTGCGTGCAGATGCACTTACACCTGCCTGCTGCCATTCCTGAGCAATCTCTGTACTGGTGTCGCCCTGATCCCGCAGCTGAATAAACTTTATGAGACGGTCTTGGGCACCCTGAAGCCTGTCGTGGAAATTTCCTCTTTTTACCAAATCATGGGAGCAAACCACACACACAAGTCAGAGTTAGTTATCAAAGTCCATCTTTAATTATATGAGCTCTATCGCAAACCCTGTGACTCTCAGATCAATTCAGTGTCTATCAATGAATTCTCTGAGAGTTCCTTCCACATTGCAATAGCATTTTGACTTTCAACAGTTCAGTATCTCTAATGAAAAGTTGAGAGTCCCAACATAATGGCAAATGGGATCCTTTATAGTGAAGATCCACAGGATAAGACAGCATCGGCATAATTCATTGTTCAGCTTTGTCTCCTTTCTCAAACTCAGAACCATAAACCAACCCCCCATATCAACAGGCATATATCAAATTGTCATTTAGATACAACCAATTATAAATACAACCAATCCTGGACAAACTCACGGAGAGCATAGAATGATTCCAGACACTGCCATCCTCCTTTCCCCGATGGGAAAAGTAGGGAGTGACTGGCACACCGACACAGTGGAGCAAAAGATATGTTTACACATGATGACCCCTTGACCTCTCTTCTCTCTGCGGTCTATACAACTTAGTCTTGACATAGAACAGATAGCTGCAACCTCGCCACAGTATTATACAAAAATACCATTCTGATGAGAAGTAACTTACAGACATATGATGAATATAAAACATCTTACCTATGTTAGCAACCAATTCTGATTATTCCCCAACAAGCCTTCTGCAGAAATGCAGTGGAAATGCTTTTTTGGGATTCAGTTCATTTGCATGGCAGAGGGACTTTGCAATGAATTGCAATTCATCTGATCACTCTTCATAACATTCTGGAGTATATGCAAATTGCCATCATACAAATTGAGGCAGCAGACTTTGCGAAAATTAATATTTGTGTCATTCTCAAAACTTTTGGCCACGACTGTATTTAGTGCATTTTATATTTTATTACCATTTTCATTTTTTAAATTTCACTTAGTCCTGCATGTTGAAGCTCAGAGCCTAATATTTTTTACTGTACCCCACAATCACACCTGCAACCCTGTACATGTGACTATTAAAAACTCTGAATCTGGTCAGGTCCAGGATTTTTTAGTGAGTCCTGCTTATCATCTTTGTTCTATCCTGTCAAATATTGACCCGCATAACGTGAGAAGCAGAGAATGAGAAAACACTTTAGTGTTTACTGTCATACCATCAACCCATCTACCTACAGGAGAGATAAGATATCCCTCCACGTGACTTTTTATCTCAAACATCCAGGTAGGGCATGAAAAATGTGTTTTGACTCATTGCTCCACATACTTTTAAAACCCCAGTGTTGATCAGTGACAGTTCACTCCTTTCAGAGCCACTGACACACAGCACAATGATGATGTCACTGATTCTAATGCTGGGGACACTGGGGCTCCTTGTTCAGGGTGAGAGACACTTCGACCAACTTTGATTTATGTTTGGTTTAGCCTCCAATTTAAACTTAGTTTGTGAATATTGCTGAATAAAAAACATAAATCATGATTTTGCCTGATATGTTTCATGGTAGGCGTTGGAAAAGTGGCAATGTCTATTTTTTTGTGATAACCTTCCTAATCAGTCATTCTTCACTTTTGTTTCATATCTGGAGCTTCATTCACAAACACACTGATATACGGAGGATACTGAGTTGTAGAGGATGCTTCTCTTTTGAAGAAGATGCTGAACAAAGTGTTATAAGTAAAGATTGGGATGTGTTTCCTGTTATGTTCAGGACATCAGGTTCTGATTTTACACCTCTGTTTATGATTGACCTCTGAACGTTTAACCTGTCTGACCAAATTCAACTACTCATCTCACAGTCCATATTCAACTTCTATACCCCTTCAAACCTGAAAGAGTGAAGTAAGTCATATTGATTCCAATTTAAGAAGCACCCTTTTCATTTGACTTAACAGTGCATACTAGTAGTCATAAATACACAGTTAACCACACAGTATAAAACCCATAAAAATCCCCTTTAGTAGAATTCCCCATTTGAACGTTATGCAAAGTCCAATGTAAAGTCTGCTTCCCCCACCCATGTTCACAGCTGCCCCAGTCTTAGAGGATTTGACTTCAGGACATTGTGAGCTGTGGTGGAGTGGAACTCAGATTTGCATGACCAGAGTGATTTCCACACTCCCAGAATAGAGCAGTACTGTGGCCAGATGTTCACGTGTCCCCAGAGAGTTTCAGTGAGTTTTTAAGTATTAGTATCACCATGATGACCAGCGAGTTTAAAGCACATGACTTCAGTATTTATATTATAATTAAGACCAGTGAGTTTAGAGCACATGACTTCAGTATCACTGCAGGTATCACTTTGACAGGTAACAAATTTGGCCCAATTAGCCATGCACACTATGAGAGGTTCATTGACTGAAATGTATAAGGATTTTTTTTATACATAAGATACATTATACATAAATATATACATATATAATGGTAAAACCATTATAAGGATATCCAGGCAACAATATTAAGGATGGGAAAAGTATTTATTATCTCAGCATGTCAGAACCAACAGCATTACAGGAATAAAGATTATAACAAATGTAAGAAAGCCAAGCAGAACTTTGAAATCAGAATCAGACAGCTATTCTGGAATAAGGCCCAGCCCAGAACCAGACCAGTGTGGTAGTAGTGCTGGATCAGTAAGAAGGAGAGATGCTGAGTGCAGAACAGAGTAAAAAAAGTGGAGTCAGAGGGGGGAGCTCATTAATCAGAACACTGGTCTCTCCTCAGTGTCTCAGAGAGCGGAGACTGGGAGCCCTGGGTGGCCTCACAGGTCACAGAGCCCACCTTCTTCCACTGATCAACAGGGAGGGTCAGGGTGCTGCTCCAGCTGTAGTGGCCGTCCTTCTCCAGGACCCCGGGGCTCCCGGTCACCTCCCAGGTGCTGCTGCTGCTGCCGTCCACCTTCCAGCTCAGCTTCCAGTCTGAGGGGAAGCCCTTGTTGGCCAGGCACATGAGAGTGGCCTTCCCCTGCTGCAGCTCCACACTGGAGGGGGGCAGGACTGTCAGGGTGGGACGAACGTCACCTAGGAGACAGGTGGGAAGTTATGGAGAGGGGAACTATCAATCAATCATCAGACTGATATGACCATATTGATGCAGCAGTTTAACATCTTAGCTGTAAATTACTTTTTTTCCATCAGTAGGTTTCTGTTCCTCATACAGACAGTTAGTTCATCAGTCTTTCTGTCACTATTTCACTTCCCTTTGAGTAGCTACTGAAGCATATTATAACTACGTGAGATGATTGAAAATACATTCAACTATCTTCAAAATGTAACTATTTAAAATGTGGAATATTTCAGTATACTTCTCACTCATTGTAATGGAATAAACTCTTAAGAATCAAACTGCATTTCAATATTAATTACTATTATTATTTTAAAGAACAATTCTTAAATTATGAATGTATTTAAAATGAGTTTAAAATATGCCTACTTGACTGCAACCATCTAACAATGATATACATTTCATTTAAAAGACACACTAAAACATTTAAGTTTTAACTTATCGAAAGAAGGTGAATGAAGTTGTGTGTCATTTACATGATATTCAACCACAAGTTGAAAATAAATGTACATTCATATGAACAGCAGAACAGCTGGACTACGCAAAATAGCAAAACGTTTCAATGGATAGGAAAGCTAAGCAATACTTTGCAGCTGAATGCTGAAGGAGTCAATTTAAGTAGAGTAAAACCATCTTACAACAATCAAATACATTGAAAAGACAAATTCAAATAAAATGAATAGTGATATTATTTACGAGAAAGGGTTACTTAACCAAAAACAATAGCTTAATATATGAGGTCTAACCTAAAGGTATTTGGTGACTCGTATGAAGAGAATAACTACTTTAATTCAAACATAACCATGCATAGCATTTCTTTCAATGTTAATCTTTCTCACAAGATCATCAGTGCATCTATATGCAAGGTCAGAACATTTTATATATTAGAGGTAGGTAAACTTACTTCCAACGTCCAGTCTAGTGCCTCCACCAAAAGTGAACCACAGTGATACAATCTCATTCAGCGGCCGTACAAAAACCTCTGACACTATAGAGACACTGCTTTTGCTATTTGTAAAGCTACATTTTTCTAAACCACTGATTTCAACAGTATCTCTGTCCCAAATGAATACACACTGTATAACCTTGTTTGATATATTACATCTTGAATAGACTTTTTAATTTAACTATATTTACATCTAAGGAAAACAAATGCAACAAAAATTCAGAAAAAATAAATAGACATATCTGCTTTCTATTTAAGGGAGTTGTAATACTGTTAATAAAATTTATTAGACCTTGATTTCAGAGGTCAAGGTCTAGAATTGAATACTTACTGCCAACACTCAGTTTGGTCCCTCCACCGAAAGTCCACCACAGTGATAGATTCTGATTGACTGGCTGTACAAAAACCTCTAGACAGACAGAGGAATGATAAGAGAGACATGGAACTGATGCCCCCTACTGGTACACTCTGGAACTCCAGTAGACTGGACACATTCACGTTCCCCATTGAACTATCTACATTTTGAAAACTGTTTTGGACTATGTTGATACACAGTGCCTCCAGAATGTATTCACACCCTTTGACTTTTTCCACATTTTGTTGTTTAACAGTTGAATATTATTTTTATTTTATTTATTTTTTTACAAATTATTTAAAAATGAAAAGCTGAAATGGCATGAGTCAATAAGTATTCAACCCCTTTGTTATGACAAGCCTAAATAAGTTTGGCAGTAAAAATGTGCTTAACAAGTCACATGACAAGTTATAATAGTGTTTCAAATGTTTTTTGAATGACTTTCTGTCCTGAATACAAAGCGCTATGTTTGGGGAAAATCCAACAAAACACATCACTGAGTACCACACTTCATAATTTCAAGCATGGTGGTGGCTGCATCATGTTATAGGTATGCTTGTCATCGGTAAGGACTAGGGAGTTTTTGTGGGGATAAATGAAATGGAATGGAGCTAAGCACAAGCATAATCCTAGAGGAAAACCTGGTCCAGCCTGCTTTCCAATAGACACTGGGAGACAAATTCCCCTTTCAGCAGGACAATAACTTAAAACACAAGGCCAAATATACACTGGAGTTGCTTACCAAGACAACATTGAATGTTCCCGAGTGGCCTACATATAATTACAGATTTGACTTAAAATTACAATTAAATCCATTATTCACTTAGATTGTTGACAAAAAATGACAATTAAATCCATCTGAGTCCCACCTTGTTACACAACAAAATGTGGAAAATGTCACAAGCCCAAATTCTTACATAGTTATTTATAAAAAAGATCTGTCAGCGGTATTGTGGAAGTGGCACTCTGACTGCAACAGCCAAATAGTCCCTCCCCCCCACCACTGTCCCTAGTAAGTTGTTCCTGCACCACGGAGCACACATATGCTAGGCAGGACCCTAGATTCTCTACTGTGTGAAAACAGTATCATCATCATTTTATTCGATTTTAGCTCTCCTGTGATGGGCAGGACTCGCAGGATATATGTTTGTAAATGAATTCGATCAATGTAGCCTTCATGGATTAATAAATACAACTAAAATGTTGTATTGTTTCTTGGTAATACTAGCCACCTATCAATTGTATTACGTTAGCTTCAGTAAGCCAGCTTCATGGGTTCCTAATCTCCCAACCTCATAATTAGCTACCAAGCCAGTTCAGGCTATCAATGAAGTTAGAGCAGCTAATCTTACTATTTTAGCTGGCATGCCTGCTGGCAAGGTTGCTGGACATTAGAATTGCTTTAATTCTTGGGTTATGACACTATACACTGAGTGTACAAAACATTAAGGACACTTTCCTAATATTGAGCGGTAAGGCGAAAGCAACCAACTGTGAACAAAAGTCAAGGGGATTGTTCGAGAGGATCAAAACCGTAATGTATCATGGGTAAATTGTGACTGACTGACCAACAAATAATAATGAGACATTATTTATGATGGAAGGTGATTTGTAGATCAGTCAGTTGGCAGTCGCCTAAATGTCGAACAAGCCCAAGGAGTGAAGTTGGGGAGAGGTGCATCTGCAAAAGTTTTTCTTCATAATGTCAAAATAAACATAATGTCTCTAACCCACATATCACACAGTCACAACCTGAACATGTACAACCAATTGGTGTGAGAGACTCAAATATCACATGAATTGTGGAAATGCTGTTTCAGTCATGTCTTTGGTCACATTCATATGGGTCAAACAACAACACCCTAATGATTGGTTGACAATAGAGCCTCCCACAACGCAGGCGATGGCTGCAATTTGCAACTGGTGAGGAGAAACTCCAGAAACTTGCAGTCAACTACAGTCAAAACTTCACAACCTTTGATCACATGTTTTTTGTAAAGTTTACACAGTTGTCATGTAGGAGGAAATCAGATTTTTTTATCCCCATAATACAACAGACTTTGGATGGTCAACCGAAATCACAAAAGTGATCCCCTCGAACACGCAAATGTTCTCTTTTCTGTATTCTGCATTGTTAGCCTAGTACGACAGACCCACCCATCCATATTGTATACTGGGCACAGATGTCAATTCAATGTCTGTTCCACATTGGTTCAACATAATGTCATTGAAATGACGTGGAAACATAGTTGATTCAACCAGTGAGTGACAAGTGGCATGTTTGAAATGTTCTTCTACCCTTATCACCCTTACCTTACCACTAGATAGCAGCATTGAAGCATGTCCATACATTCACTGACAAAGGCGGATGAAATGCATGAAGAATTCATTACTCATCCATTTATCTGTCAAAAGTTCAGATCAACTTTTTACACACTGTTAAAGTCAAAGGAAAATTATGAATTCATAATGGTGGTAAAATATACAAAACGTAGAGGCTGGCCCCTAGACACATCCACAATCTGCAGTAGACGTTTTGCCCATATACTGTATATTGAACAAAAATATAAACGCAACACACAAAGTCCCGGTCCCATGTTTAATGAGCTGAATTAAAGGATTACAGAAATTGTCCATAAGCACAAAAAGCTTATTTCTCTCAAACGTTGTGCACAAATTTGTTTACATCCTAGTTAATGAGCATTTTTACTTTACCAAGAGAATCTATCCACCTGACAGGTGTGGCATATAAATAAGCTGATTAAACAGAATGATCATTACACAGGTGCAGCAATTGCTGGGGGAAATAAAAGGCCACTCTAAAATGTGCAGTTTTGTCACACAACCAAACGTCTCAAGTTTGGGGGACCGTGCAATTGGCATTCTGACTGCAGGAATGTCCACCAGATAATTAAATGTTCATGACTCTACCATAAGCTGCATCCAATGTAGTTTCAGAGAATTTGGCAGTACTTCCAACCAGCCTCACAACTGCAGACCACGTGTATGGTGTCATGTGGGCGAGCGGTTTGTTGCTGTCAACTTTGTGAACAGTGCCCCATGGTGGCAGTGGGTTTATGGTGTGGGAAGGCATAAGCTACGGACAACGAACACAATTGCATTTTATCAATGGGCATTTGAATGCAGAGAGATATCGTGATGAAATCCTGAGGCCCATTGTCTTGCCAGTCATCTGCCAACATCACCTCATGTTTCAGCATGATAATGCACGACCCCATGATGCAAGGATCTATACACATTTTCTGGAAGCTGAAAATGTTCCAGTTCATCCATGGCCTGCATACTCATTCACCAAACAGGTCACCTATTGAGCATGTTTGGGATGCTCTGGATTGACGTGTATGACAGCGTGTTCCCACCAATATCCAGCAACTTTGTACAGTCATCGAAGAGGAGTGGGACAACATTCAACAGGCCACAATCTACAGCCTGATCAACTTTATGTGAAGTAGATGTGTCATGCTGGATGAGGCAAATTGTATTTTTTACCACAAACGGACTGGTTTTCTGATCCACTCCCCTACTTTTTTTAAAGGTATCTGTGACCAACAGATGCATATCTGTATCCCTAGATTAGGGTCTAATTTATTTATTTCAATTGACTGATTTCCTTATATGAACTGTAACTCAGTAAAATATTTGAAATTGTTGCATGTTGCGTTAATGTTTTTGTTCAGTGTATATATAGCTTGAAACTATCTTCTCAGTGTCCTATGTAGGGCATAAAATGAACACCAGCCACCTGCCAAATGTGGGTAGAGTAACGCAAGAATGTGTATTTCACCAGTCACATTGGCTGGTGGTTAATTTGTTGGGCCTGTCATGCCAAATAATGTCCCCTAGCCAAATAGGGTCCCCCTCTACGTCACGATGGGATTTGACAAACTATTAGCGTCCGTTGCTATATCAAAGGTGTAATTACCTAATGATTCAAATTTTGGAGATCATTACAGCCTAAATGACGTTCTTTTCATCATCGCTATGCAAACAAGGCTGATTTATTCACTGTTTAAACAAGTTTTGTTTAGCCAATAAAATGAAAACATTCATTCTAACTACTTTTTGGTACCTTGTTAACATTACAACATGAAATCCATGTCTTAAACACGTTGCTATGTTTCGGAAATGGCAATGAAAACGTGTAATCTGCTTGACACATTAAAGTTAATTTCCACTCTATTCATATGCAAATCCGTTTGATTCATACACTGGCTTGTCTTTTTTTATGAGCTCAGCATAACAACCATTTATTGCTTTCTCAAATGTCAACCAAGGCTTAACATACTTTGTCTCACGGGCTTCACCGAAGTGTAAGGCGTCAGGGATTTCAGTGGTTGACCGTTGATTTTGGCAATCATGCGATTCTCTCCGAAATGTCCAGCATGCATCTCTGTCAGCACGGCCTCCATTTCCTCCTTGGTGAAAATCACTCTCCTATGTGGCTGGCCATCCTTCCCCGGTAGGTACATGTGATTGCCTAACAAATTGGAAGAGAAGTGTTGTTGAAATACTAAAGTCTAAGTAAGTTTGCACTGATGTCTTTCTCTTTCTGTTTCTCTCGCTCTTCATTTCTCTCTCTGTTTTTCACTCTCTTCCCACCTCTCTCTCTCCCTCTGTCACTTTCTTTCTCACTTTCTGTATGGGTCTCGCTCTGTCAAACAAAGACACCTAAATTTAGTTAAGGGCAGTTGGAGTTACCATAATTGTTTACACCTATCCATTTGATTGATCAGGGTTAACTTATAGCTATATACCTAAATCTGACTGACATATAACTAAATGTATAGCTAGCAACATGTAGATGACCAACTAACGTTAGCTAGATGAAAAATAAATTGTTGTTAAATGGTTGTTCATAAATACTTCCAGTTATCTAACAGTAACAGAAATTAACTGCTTAACGTTACACTGAATTGTGAATTTCTCTGCCCCCCTACGAATGATGCGCCTCTTGTCGAGATCAGTGCCTTCATAGTACTTTGCCTGGTTGGAAAGATACAATATTTTCGAGGATGCCATTAAAGTACAAGCTACATACAAACCGAAAGCAGCTACAATAACAGTTAGCTAGCTAGAAAAATAAAACATATTTAGCTAGCTAGACAAACAGAAAGCAGCTACAATAACAGCGAGCTAGCTAATTTAGATAAAGACTTTAGCTAAATAAAACTGTCTGGCTGAGGTAAATAAGTAGCTAGCAATGTCACTATAAAATCTATATAAAACACCTTCAAATACAGCTTTATTCCTATTAAACAATATGCACTTATTTATATAAAAGCAAATATATGGTAAAGAAATAGTGTTCTCTTTCCAGTCTCTGCGATCCACTGAAGCAGCAGGTAGTCAGCAGGTTGTCACCGTCAAAAACACCGTCCTTGGAGAGCAATTCGGAGGTAATCATTTCTGCGCGGACGAAGCGAGCGCTTCTGAGGTGAAATAGAACTGGAACTGTCTGCGTCCTCCTTCCTTCGCGACCGCTACGAGGTAACCAGGCAACCAGCATAGCAACGGACGCTTTGATTCATTACGTATTCCGGTCAGAATGTTTCAAATTCAAGCAACAGCCCGAGCAGCAGAAGCCAGAACTCATCGAATCCAATTGAGACGTAGAGGGGGACACTATTTGGCAAGGGGACACTATTTGGCATGACACGCCCTATATTAGGGTTAGAAAAAAACTGCAGTAGCTCTTTTCAAAGTATTTCTGCTGTTTCGTTTCATAGCCGGTTGATTTTACGAATACGGGCACGTTTGGATGTTAAATGTTTTTGAAAATTAAACCTCTTGAAACTGCTTTTTGTCTTTCTGAAAATGTTCGTCACTCTGTCTGGAAACAAGATCTACTAGTGGCTAAGACCATACTATTTAAGAATATAAAGCTTTTTATCAGTTTCCCCAAATACCAGAGGGGAAATGTCATTACCACCACGTCATAACATTTTCTATTTTAGCTGAAAGGGAATTTACAGAAATTGTGCCTAAGGTATTTTGTATAACATTTCACACAAATTAGAATTTTTTTCATGTATTTTTTTTACCATTTGGAAGTTTTCTTAATTAAATGTGTTCATCATTGTCATGTCAAATGTCCATATGTGCCTTAATAATACTTAGAAACCAGAATTTACCACATTAAAATCGTAATATTTTACATTATTTTAGGAGTTATCTTAAGAACACACATATGGGAAAAATAGTCAATATCAATTGTATTTTAATACACCTTTGCCTCAAAAATATGTACTGTGATGGTGATGAATTAGCATTGTGGCAATGACAGAGTGTGGTGTGAGTGTGGAGTGTGGAAATTACATTTCATATAAAACAACTGATGAAAAATACCATTAAACATTGTAATGTCACAGTTGTACATGTTTAATTTGATTGAAGATATGGAACAGACCATTCCTTCCAATTCATCCCAAAAGTGTTCGGTGGGGTTGAGGTCAGGGCTCTGTGCAGGCCAGTCAAGTTCTTCCACACCAATCTCAACAAACCATTTCTGTATGGACCTCACTTTGTGCACAAGGGCATTGTCATGCTGAAACAGGAAAGGGCGTTCCCCAACGTTTTGCCACAAAGTTGGAATCGCAGAATCGTCTAGATGTCATTGTATGCTGTAGATTCGTCTGTCGGACTGCCAGATGGTGAAGTGTGAGTCATCACACCAGAGAACGCTTGGAATTGAGCATGGTGATCGTATGCTTGTGTGTGGCTGCTCAGCCAAGGAAACCCATTTCTTCAATCTCCCAACAAACAGTTATTTTGCATTGCTTCCAGAGGAGGTTTGGAATTCGGTAGTCAGTGTTGCAACCGAGGAAAAGACTATTTTTACGCGCTTCAGCAATCGGCGGTTCCATTCGGTGAGCTTGTGTGGCCTATCACTTCGCGGATGAGCTGTTGCTACTCCTAGACTTGTCCACTTCACAATAACAATACTGAGCAATCGTGGGAGCAGGGCCTTGGTCAGGGTGGTGACCAAGAACCCAATGGTCCCAAAACCTTGCACCATCTCCACGGTGAAGCACGGTAGTGGCGACACCATGCTGCGGGGATGTCTTTCAGCGGCAGGGACTTGGACACTAGTCAGGATCGAGGGAAAGATAACTGGAGCAAAGTACAGTGAGATCCTTGATGCAAATCTGTTCCAGAGCACTCAGGACCTCAGACTGGGGTGAAGGTTTATCTTCCAACAGTAAACAACCTTAATTAAGCACACAGCCAAAACAACATAGGAGTGGATTCGGGACAAGTCTCTGAATGTCCTTGGGTGGCCCAGCCAGATCCCAGACTTTAACCCGATAGAACATCTCTGGAGAGACCTGAAAATAGCTGTGCAGTAACCTTCCCCATCCAACCTTACATAGCCTGAGAGGATCTGCAGAGAAGAGTGGGAGAAACTCCCCAAATAAATATGGGCCAAGCTTGTAGCGTCATACCCAAGAAGACTCAAGGTTGTAATCGCTGCCAGTGCTGCGTCAACAAAGTACTGAGTAAAGGGTTTGAGTACTTATGTAAATGTCATATTTACATTTCTAAAAATCTTTTTTTGCTTTCTCTTTATGGGGTATTGTGTGTAGATAGATGAAGAAACAAAACAATTTAATCAATTTTAGAACAAGGCTGTAACGTAACAAAATGTGGAAAAAGTCAATGGGTCTGAATATTTTCCGAATGCACTGTAGCCCGTTTATTGTTATTTTATTGTGTTCATTTTTTTAAACTTTAGTTTATTTAGCATTTTCTTACTCTGCATTACAATAAGTGAGAAGTATGCTGAAATATTTCACATTTGAAATAATTCAATTTTGAAGATAGTTGATTGTATTTTGAGTCATCTCATGTAGTTATAATATGCTTCAGTAGCTACTCAAAGGGAAGTGAAAGAGTGACATAAGGAATTATAAATGAACTGTCAGTTTGAAGAACAGAAGCCTACGAATGGAAAAACCTTAATTTACAGCTAAGATTTGAAACTGCTGCAGCAATATTGTCGTATCAATCTGGTAATTTGATCGTTAGCTCCACTCTCCCTAACTACCTGTCTCCTAGGTGACGTTGGTCCAACCCTGATAGTCCTGCCCCCCTCCAGCGTGGAGCTGCAGCAGGAGAAGGCAACTTTCATGTGCCTGGCCAACATTGGCTTCCCCTCAGTCTGGAAGCTGATACTCCAGATACTCAACTAGTCTAAAGAAGGCCAGTTTTATTGCTTCTTTAATCAGGTCAACAGTTTTCAGCTGTCTTAACATAATTGCAAAAGGCTTTTCTAATGATTTATTAACATTATGAACTTGAATTAGCAAACACAACGTGTCATTGGAACACAGGAGTGATGGTTGCTGATAATGAGCCTCTGTACGGCCATGTAGATATTCCATAAAAAAATATCCAGTTTCTAGCTACAATAGTCATATACAACATTAACAATGTCTACACTGTATTTCTGATCAATTTGATGTTATTTTAATGGACAAAAAGACAAAAAATTAAAATAGCTTTTCTGTAATGCTGTTGGTTCTGTTGGTTGCGATAATAAATACTTTTTCCATCTTTAATATCGTTGCCTGGATATCCTTATCAAATGAGTTTTACCATTACACATGGAGATATTCATGACCCATAGTAAATTATTTTACTAATACATTTCAGTGTATGAACCTCTCTCAAAGAATGCATGGCTTATTGGGCCAAATTTGGTACCCCTCAAAATGATATCTGCAGCGATAGTAAAGCTATGTGCTCTACACTCAATGGTCATGATTATACCAAAACTGAAGCCATGTGCTTTAAACTCACTAGTCTTCCTGATTTTACAAATACAGAAGCCATGATTGATACCTACACTGAAGAATTCACTGATTACTCTCTGGGGACAGGTGAACATCGGGCCACGGTACTGCTCTATTCTGGGAGTGTGGCAGTCACTTTGGCCATGCAAATTTGAGTTTCCACTCCACCACAATCCCCTGAAGTCAAATCCTCTGCGACTGGGGCAGCTATATATTTGAATAGAGAACTGAACATGGGCTGTGGAAGCAGACTTTACACTGGACTTTGTATAATGCTGAAATGGAGAACTTTACTCAAAGGTTATTTTGATGGGTTTAATACTGTATGGTTAGCTATGTGCATTTATGTAGGTACTGTTTAATCATATGAAAGGGGTGCTTCTTAAATTGGAATCAATATGACTTCCTTCACTCTTTCAGGGTTGAAGGGGTGTAGAAGTTGGGTTGGGACAGTCTGATGAATAGTTGAGTTGGGTCAGACAGGTTCTACTTTCAGAGATCAGTCATGAACAGCAGTAAATCAGTACATGATGTCCTGAACATAACAGAAAACTTATCCCAATCTTTACTTCTAACACTTTGTTCAGCATCTTCTTCAAAAGAGAAGCATCCTCTACAACTCAGTATCCTCCGGGTCCCAGTGTGTTTGTGAATGAAGCTCCAGAGAGAAGAGTGTTCCAAACTAGAGTTGCAATCCAGCAGGATTCTACTGGAAGTCTCCCTTACTCAGACTGACCAGAGATCAGAGGAGCCCCAGCCATGAATACAACCTTCAATAGGAGATTGAAACACACAGACAGAGACAAAAACACACTTTACTTTACGACTCACAGTTAGGACGTGTGTTAACATTAGGAGATCAAATGTATCACATAACTGACTTTAGTTGTGAATACAAAAACATAAAAGCCTTACTTGTTTTGTTTTCAAATTCAAATATTGATTCAATGTGTTGGACCTATCTGGGTTGGGGTCAAATAGTATTAAATGCAACACTCCTCTTCATTTACGTTTTATAATTTAAATTCTAATTTTTTTAATTCATGAGATGTGCAGTATTCATATTAATTGACCAAATTATACAATTATTGAATCTATGAAAATAAACGGACACTTAGCTTGATTGCAATGGTTTCCATTTCTTTGCATAATATCTTGAAAGAGAATCCTTTATAGTCTAGATGCTAAACAAGTTATATAGTATGATTGATAATGTGTCATATTTTGATAAAGTTTCAGTAGCTCTGCAGCTGTTGAGTCAGAGCAGTTCCTCTTTAGCTGAAGGAGGTTTTTGTACGACACTCTAACACTGTGAGAATGGATAGCTGACACCCTGCTGACAGTAGTAATCTCCTGCATCTTCAGCCTGGACTCCACTGATGGTCAGAGTGTAATGAGTATGAGGACTACCAGATCCACTCCCACTGAAACGACCTGGAATCCCAGATTGGCGGGTTGTAGCATCATAAACCAGGAGTTTAGGAGCTTCTCCAGGTTTCTGCAGGTACCAGCTAAGCACATTGCTGGTACTTGAACTGGCTGTACAGCTGATAGAGACAACCTCTCCTGGGCGAACAGACTGAGATTTAGGAGACTGAATCAGAATGATATCTGCTGATGATTCTGAAAAATAAAACAAAAGTGAAGAAAGTTAATTAGTAAGGTTATCACAAGAAACAGACATTGCTAATCTTCCGAAGCCATCATGAAACATATCAGTCAAAAGCAAATGATTAAATATGAAGCTAAACCAAACATGAATAAAAGTTGGTCAAAGTGTCTCTCACCCTGAACAAGGAGTCCCAGTGTTCCCAGCAGTAGAATCAGTGACATCATCATTGCGCTGCGTGTCAGTGGCTCTGAAAGGAGTGAACAGTCACCGATCAACACTGGGGTTTTAAATGTATGTGGAGCAGGCAGGACAGCTATGCAAATGTCCCATCTTTTACACAAATGCGCACATGCATTCATGCACATACTCTAATGCCCTCATGTGGTTGCATATGCAGCTTTCTTGATTTGAGCAAAGCAAGGCCAGACAGAGTTATGAAGCGGGCCACTTAAAGTTGCCTCGCCCTTGAGCTACCTCTCTAGCATAGGTCTATTCGGTCAGTCTTTAACCTTATATATAGAGGTTATTTAAAATGTGTTTTAACATAGATTTTTCATGAGTTTGTAAAGCCACAACCAATGTTTATTTTAAGTGTGTTTGTGTTCGGAAACAGATACAGTGTAGCTGAGTCGGTAACACCACAACTCTAGTCCACATATTGTCCCTGAGCCGGAGGCCGGCATTCACCTGTGGCACATTATAAACTTTAATTTGAAGTCTTGGTCGTAGTAACCTCACGATGGGTATAGGGAGAATTTGAGTATCATGTAGTATCCTAAACCTACACCGAGCTGGGTTAATTAAATACTAATGACCATCTCTCATCATCAATCAATCAATTCCTAGCTCGTGCTGCTAGGTGACCTAAACTGGGACATGCTTAACACCCCGGCCATCCTACAATCTAAACTCGATGCCCTCAATCTCACACAAATGATCAATGAACCTACCAGGTACAACACCAAATCCATAAACATGGGCACCCTCAGAGATATCATCCTAACCAACTTGCCCTGCAAATACACCTCTGCTGTCTTCAACCAGGATCTCAGCGATCACTGCCTCATTGCCTGTATCCGTAATGGGTCTGCGGTCAAACAACGACCCCTCATCACCATCAAGCACTCCCTAAAACACTTCAAAGAGCAAGCCTTTCTAATTGAAAAACACTGTCACCATCAATAAATCCACGATAATTGAGAATTTCAATAAGCATTTTTCTACGGCTGGCCATGCTTTCCACCTGGCTTACCCCTACCCAGGTCAACAGCCCTGCACCCCACACAGCAACTCGCCCACGCCTCCCCCACTTCTCCTTCACCCAAATTCAGATAGCTGATGTTCTGAAAGAGCTGCAAAATCTGGACCCCTAAAAATCAGCGGGCTAGACAATCTGGACCTGCTCTTTCTAAAATTATCTGCAGAAATTGTTGCAACCCCTATTACTAGCTTGTTCAACCTCTCTTTCGTATCGTCTGAGATTCCCAAAGATTGGAAAGCTGCCGTTGTCATCCCCATCTACAAAGGGGAGACACTCTAGACCTAAACTGCGGCAGACCTATATCTATCCTACCCTGCCTTTCTAAGGTCTTCAAAAGCCAAGTTAACAAATAGATTAATGGCCATTTTGAATCCCACCGTAACTTCTCTGCTTTGCAATCTGGTTTCAGAGCTGGTCATGGGTGCACCTCAGCCACGCTCAAGGTCCTAAACGATGTCATAAACGCCATCGATAAGAGACAATACTGTACAGCCATATTCATCGAGCTGGCAAAGGCTTTCGACTCTGTCAATCACCACATTCTTTTCGGCAGACTCAACAGCCTTGGTTTCTCAAATGACTGCCTCATCTGGTTCACCAACTACTTCTCAGATAGAGTTCAGTGTGTCAAATCGAAGGGCCTCTTGTCCGGACCTCTGGCAGTCTCTATGGGGGTGCCACAGGGTTAAATTCGTCTCTGTATAAATCAATGATGTCTCTCTTGCTTCTGGTGATTCTCTGATTCACCTATACGCAGATGACACCATTCTGTATACTTCTGGCCCTTTTTTGGACACTATGTTAACTAACCTCCAGACGAGCTTCAACGCCATACAACACTCCTTCCATGGCCTCCAACTGCTTTTAAATGCTAGTAAAACTAAATGCATGCTCTTCAACCGATTACTGCCAGCACCCTCCCGCCTGACTAGCATCACTACTCTGGACGGTTCTGACCTAGAACATGTGAACAACTACATATACCTAGGTGTCTGGTTAGACTGTAAACTCTCCTTCCAGACTCACATTAAGCATCTCCAATCCAAAATGAAATCTGGAATCCTATTTCGCAACAAAGCCTCCTTTACTCATGCTGCCAAACATACCCTCGTAAAACTGACTATCCTACCGATCCTTGACTTCGGCAATGTCATTTACAAAATAGCCCCCAACACTCTACTCAGCAAACTGGAAGTATTCTATCACAGTGCCATCCGTTAAGTCACCATAGCCCCATATACTATCCACCACTGCGACCTGTATGCTCTCATTGGCTGGCCATCACTACATATTCGTCGCCAAACCCACTGGCTCCAGGTCATCTATAAGTCTTTGCTAGGTAAAGTCCCGCCTTATCTCAGCTCACTGATCACCTTAGCAACACCAACCCGTAGCAGGCGCTCCAGCAGGTATATTTCACTGGTCATCCCCAAAGCCAACACTTACCTTTGCCGCCTTTCCTTCCAGTTCTCTGCTGCCAATGACTGGGATGAATTGCAAAAATCACTGAAGCTGGAGTCATATCTCCCTCTCTAACTTTATGCATCACCTTTCAGAGCAGCTTACCGATCACTGTACCTGTACACAGCCAATTTGTAAATAGCACACACAACCACCTCATCCCCATATTATTACTTACCCTCTTGATCTTTTGCACCCCAGTATCTCTACTGCACATCATCATCGGCACATTTCAAGTGCTAATGCTAACTTGTGATTATTTCGCCTCTACTGCCTATTTATTGCCTTACCTCCCGACTCTTCTACCTTTGCACACACTGTACATATATTTTTTCTATTGTGTTATTGACTGTATGTTTGTTTATGTGTAACTCTGTGTTGTTGCATTTGTCACACTGCTTTGCTTTATCTTGGCCAGGTGTAGTCGTAATTGAGAACTTGTTCTCAACTGGCCTACCTGGTTAAAT
Organism: Oncorhynchus masou masou; assembly: GCF_036934945.1. NCBI lineage: Eukaryota > Metazoa > Chordata > Actinopteri > Salmoniformes > Salmonidae > Oncorhynchus > Oncorhynchus masou. Next base: position 34,465,667 of record NC_088224.1, on the reverse strand, counting down.
ATTTGTATTTATTTAAATGAGCTACCACTACCAGCCATGGCTAGCTAATTAGCTATTATTTATATATTATAATAACTGTATTCCCCAGTATTTGCGTGATATTTGTTAACTAGCTAGCCTAAATGTAAAACCTAACACGTAGCCTACCTATCCATACTGTAGATGTTTACATTTACATTTAAGTCATTTAGCAGACGCTCTTATCCAGAGCGACTTACAAATTGGGTTAGTACTACTACTGCTGTAGACATAGATCACAACGTGTGTCTACAACATGAAGTTGAAACAGCGGACCTTGGAGGTGAGGCAGTCGTTTTGTAGCAGCAGCAGCATAACTAGACCATTTTTAAATTGTAAAGTTAGGCACATGATGACTTAGACACGCTTAAATATGCATTCTATTTGATATGTATACTGTTAAACAGTATAAATATAGAGCAGCAGAAGTGTATAGTTAGTACATTTAATGACACATATTGTTGAGTACATTATTTTAATCAGAAGCATTCTGATTTCTATGTTAGGGGCCGGTATTTTTTTTTTTTCATGGGGCCCCAAAATTCTGGCAAAGGCCCTGAATGTCACATGTCAAGCTTCAAATGAGACAGAGATGAACCAATGCAAATTAGCAACATCCTACAGCAATGACTTATAGAATGATTGAGCTATGTCAGAGGTGTAACTGCTGTGGTATGTTTATGTCGTGTCTGAGGTTTAATAGGCGTGGATTAAAAAATTCCACAGCTGCACATCTTATGCAGAAACATTTATACAGAAACTGTCATTAAATTGCGAAACAAAACCACACCCATCCTTCAAATATGTGTTAGATTGCAACCCTGATATGCTACGTTGAAACTCACTATACTCTGCTTCACAATTTGTGTTGTGTTGATTATACAAACTTTGATACACTTTTTCTCGATAACCAAATTAGATACAGAACAAGAAGTCTGAATATTAGTCAAAGATCTTTCTTCTAAATGAAATGTTTTTGCACTGTATTTCAGAAAAATATCTAATATCCCATGAATATTACTTTAATTATCACATGGAATGACCCAAAATCCTTAGGAAGTTGGCACATGGTATGGTTGTATGAGTTTCCATGGTGACAATACTTTTCTACTGATTGATAGTCCTGTATGTATATTCTCATTACAGGGCCACAAGCGGTAGCACTGGATCAAATGTAGACCCTTTGTTAACTAGACACCAGGCAATTGGAATTCATCCATTGGAAGATGTCAAAGTTGACCTGAATGAGGAGGGAACAGTTAGAAGATGGACAGTAGGCACAAATAATCTGAAGGCAAACAAAACAGTGTTACTCATGGGAGCGACTGGAGTGGGAAAATCAACTCTCATCAATTATATTGCCAACTACATCCTTGGGGTCAATTTCGAGGACAACAAAAGATTCCAATTAATACCAGATTTTTTTTAAAGTGTCAAACTGCATCTCAAACTACTGCCATCAACTCATTACTAAAAACCCTCAAGAATTGTTTAAGTCAAAAAATGGAGTGCACCAAATTGATGCCGTGTGTTTGTTTTTAGAGAGGATGAGGTTTGTCTCACCCTCACCCAACACTACATATTTGAGTCAATCCTTTCCATATTTGGAAAAGACATTGAAAAAAAACATCCTGGCACTCATCACATTTGCAAGCAGAGGCAATCATCCTCCCCCTGCTCTTAATGCCATTAAGGAAGCAGGGATTCCATGTTCAAAAGAGACTAAAATTCAACATGACATCATTCACAAACAGATCAGCTGATCCACATATAACAATAAATAATAAAAGACATTGGGCAATGGGAGAGAAAAGCATGACAAAGTTCATCAACCTACTAACAATGCTGGAAAGAAGAACAACGCTGGAAAGAAGAAGCTTGCAGCTGACCCAAGAAGTGCTAGAGGAACGCAGACATCTTGAGGCTTGTATTGATGGGATGGAAGATCAGCTAAAGGTAACGCTTTACAAACAGATCGAACTTAAAGAAATTCATCACTATCACATTTGTAAGAGTTGAATCTGAAAAGATGGCAACTAATTGCAACAACTGTGGAATGACTTGTCATCTAAGGTGTCCATTAGCACCACAGAAGCTGTTATTTCTTTGTGAAGCCATGAGAAACCGCCAGTGTAAAATTTCCCCAGTAAAATGTTCCTGGAAAGATCATGTCAAATAAAAGGTGATGTACCAGAGGGCCCCCAAAGTAGTGAAGAAAACATTCAATAATATCAAATTTAAGTATGGACAGGGACTAGGTGGAAAAATCACAGCAGAGGATATGGAAGAGAAGATTCAGTCTGAGATAAAAGAAGCAGACGACAAAGGAATCGAACTGCTGGAGACTTCATACAAATGTGTGGCAAGACTGGAGGAGATTGCACTGAGACCCAATCCATTGACAGCAGAGGAATACATTGATCGTCTGATTCGTAGAGAAACAGAAAATATCTACAGGGTAAAGAAACTTCAGGAAATGAAGGCAAAAGCTCTGCTGATATCTTCAATGACCAAGGAAAAACTTGAACAAGGAACAGGATGAGTTCTTGAGAAAATGAAAGGATAGAAATTCATGATTAGATATCATACAAACCAGTAAGAGTGTGTAAGTGTGGATAAAATCAGCTTGTCAGCACATTGACTGTTGTCAGGCAATCCTGATAGAGAACTGATTCAAGAGTATCTGCTGTCAGCAAGAAGCGTTAGACAGAAGAGATCCTCAAACAAAAGCTGACACGTATGTCTACATTACTAGGTGCGTTCAATGGAAATGAAAATATGTATAATGCAGCAACTTAGCTGTATTCTTAGCTGTATTCTCTACACCATCGATGCACCAACATATCCACAAGCTGCGCTATACCAAGGGACATTTTTATTGCAACGTTTGATTATGCTCATACTGAAAACATCCAATAGTAAGTATTGGACTGCAAGAATAGGCTAACAGGTGACAATGATTTGTGTATCAAACATTAGTTTGATATTTAGACACTAAACCAAATGTATTTTGAAAGGACCAAGCTTTGTTTCCACTATATGTTAATCATGTTGATTGTGCAATTTATTCAATACTTTTCACTTTACATAGTTAATGACGTCATTTAATTGGAATGTTGGAATGTTGTCTTTTTTTTGTTTCCACATGTATAGGAACTCATCAGTCCAGCTGTGTCATGACTGTTCTATTGAAAGTGGTTTCATTATCGACTAACATATCTAATGTAGATATGGTTTTTTTGCACAGCAGTGGCTTCTTTTGTGGTGTCCTCCCATGAACACCATTCTTGTTTAGTGTTTTCCGTATCGTAGACTCAAAAGAGATGTTAGCATGTTCCAGAGATTTCTGCAAGTCTTTAGCTGAAACTAGGATTCTTCTTAACCTCATTGAGCATTCTGCATGGTGCTCTTGCAGTCATCTTTGCAGGAAGGCCACTCCTAGGGAGAGTAGGACAGTGCTGAACTTTCTCCATTTATAGACAATTGGTCTTACTGTGAATTGATGAACATCAGGGCTCTTAGAGATACTTTTGTAACCCTTTCCAGCTTTATGCAAGTCAACAATTCTTAAACTTAGGTCTTCTGAGATCTCTTTTGTTCGAGGCATGGTTCACATCAGACAATTAGTTAGGTTTTCTCTGCTTTAGACCACCCTTACATTTTGCAATGTCTTCTATCCTGGATGAATACGAGGACTCGCTGAATAGCAGGCACCCTGTGCAACACAGTAGCCGCCTGTCTGCTGCCAACATCGGCATGACACACTCCGGTACTGGGGCAAGGCTACATCTCTGTCACGGCAGATTTCCTCCTCTTCGTCTGAAGAGGAGTAAGGATTGGACCAAGATGCGGCGTGGTAAGTGTTCGTCATTTTAATGGAAAAACTGAACACTACAAAACAACAACGTGACAACCGTGACGCTAATGAAACTGTGCTAACAAGCAACATAACATAGACAATAACCCACAATGACAAAACAGGTTACCTAAATATGGTTCCAATTCAGAGACAATGACTAACACCTGCCTCTGATTGAGAACCATATCAGGCCAAACACAGAAACAAATAAACAACATAGAATGCCCACTCAGATCACACCCTGACCAAACAAAACATTTAAACATACAAAGCAAACTATGCTCAGGGTGTGACAATCTCCAATCTCGTCTCATTGATCGGACTCCAGGTTAGCTGACTCCTGACTTCAATTAGCTTTAGGAGAAGTCATTAGCCTAGGGGTTCACATACATATTCCAACCTACACCTACATACTTTTTTCTTTCAACTGTACATACATCTGGAATAATTAAATGAAGACATGTGCATAGTGTGAATATCAAATGAAAACATGTATAATTCCACTCATTGAATCATATGCTCATTGTACAATTTATATGACTATGTATAGTTCCCAGAAAAACAATACTTACAGTTGTAAGATGTCTGTGTATGTGTATGTGATATATGTTTTTGTGAGATAAATACATTAATACTTTCATTCTATGGATGTAATATGTGTTGTAAAAAATATGCTTTTCCATGCGTGTAATTTGATTTCCAATTCAATGATACTTACATTTTTTGTTACAATATTTTTATTTAATTTAAATTTGACGATAGTTTGAATAAAATACAAATATGATGGTAATTCAAATAATATTTAAAATTACTACTATACATATTTAAGGCAGAATCAATGTCATCCTGTCTGGTACCAATGAAATCCTATTTTATGTTCATATTTATATACAGTACCAGTCAAAGGTTTGGACACATCTACTCATTCAAGGGGTTTTCTTTACTTTTACTATTTTCCACATTGTAGAATAATAAGGAAGACATCAAAACTATGAAATAACACATGAATTCATGTATAACCAAAAAAGTGTTAAACAAATCAAAATATATTGTATAGTTGAGATTCTTCAAAGTAGCCACCCTTTGCCTTGATGACAGCTTTGCACACTCATGGCATTCTCTCAACCATCTTCATGAGGAATGCTTTTCCAACAGTCTTGAAGGAGTTCCAACATATGCTGAGCACTTGTTGGCTGCTTTTCTTTCACTCTGCGATCCAACTCATCGCAAACCATTTCAGTTGTGTTGAGGCCGGGTGATTGTACAGTTCGGTTGAGGTCGGGTGATTGTGGAGGCCAGGTCATCTGATGCAGCACTCCATCACTCTCCTTCTTGGTCAAATAGCCCTTACACAGCCAGGAGATGTGTTGGGTTATTGTCTTGTTGAAAAACAAATGATAGTCCCACTAAGTGCAAACCAGATGAGATGATGTATTGTTGCAGAATGCTGTGGTAGCCATGCTGGTTAAGTGTGCCTTGAATTCTAAATAAATCACAGACAGTGTCACCAGAAAAGCACCCCCACACCATCACACCTCCTCCTCCATGCTTCACGGTGAGAACCACACATGAGGAGAGCATCTGTTCACCTACTCTGCGTCTCACAAAGACACGGCGGTTGGAGCCAAACATCTCAAATTTGGACTCATCAGACCAAAGGAAGGATTTCCACCGGTCTAATGCCCATTGCTCATGTTTCTTGGCCCAAGGAAGTCTCTTCTTCTTATTGGTGTCCTTCAGTAGTGGTTTCTTCACAGCAATTTGACCATGAAGGCCTGATTCACGCAGTCTCCTCTGAACAGTTGATGTTGAGATGTGTGTTACTTGAACTCTGTGAAGCATTTATTTGGGCTGTAATTTCTAATGAACTTATCCTCTGCAGCAGAGGTAATTCTGGGTCTTCCTTTCCTGTGGCGGTCCTCATGAGAGCCAGTTTCATGATACCGCTTGATGGTTTTTGCGACTGCACTCGAAGAAACTTTCAAAGTTATTGAAATGTTCCTCATTGACTGACCTTCATGTCTTAAAGTAATGATGGACTGCCGTTTCTCTTTGCTTATTTGAGCTGTTTTTGCCATGATATGGACATGGTCTTTCACCGAGTAAGGCTATCTTCTGTATACCACCACTACCTTGACACAACACAGCTGATTGGCTCAAACACATTAAGGAAGGAAATTCCACAAATTAACTTTTAACAAGGCACACCTGTTAATTGAAATGCATTCTAGGTGACTACCTCATGAAGCTGTTTGAGAGAATGTCAAGAGTGTGCAAAGCTGTCATCAATGCAAAGGGTGGCTACTTTGAAGATGCTCAAATATTAAATATATGTTAATTATGTGTAGATTGCTGAGAAAAATATTATATGTAATCCATTTTAGAATAAGTATGTAACATAACAAAATGTGGAAAAAGTCAAGGAGTCTGAATACTTTCCGAAGGCACTGTATATACCGAGTGTACAAAACATTAAGAAACCTGCTCTTTCTTTGACTTAGACTGACCATGTGAATCCAGGTGCTATGATACTTTATCACCTGTTAAATCCACTTCAATCAGGGAGGAGACAGGATAAAGAAGGATTTTTAAGTCATGAGACAATTGAGACATGGATTGCATATTAGTATCATTCAGAGGGTGAAAGGGCAAAACAAAAGATTTAAGTGCCTTTGAACAGGGTATAGTATGGTAACAGGCGCACCAGATTGATTGTGTCAAGTACTGGGTTTTTCACGCTAAACAGTTTCCTGTGTGTATCAAGAATGGTCCACCACCCAAAGGACATCCATCCAACGGCAGGCCAGTGGTCAAATATGGTAATTGATGAAAGAGGACAAAGGAGGCTGACACGAATTGTGCAGAGCAACAGACGGGCTACTCAACTGACTGTCCAGTACAACAATGGTGCCCAAAGACCCATAAAAGAAGGCACAACTCGTCGTACCATGACACGAATGGAGTATGGCAGCCGACGACGTTACAGAGATCCACTTCTTTCAGCTCATAGCAAGAAACTGCAGTAGTAGTGGGCTGAGGAATGAAAACACTGGAGAAGTGGAAAAACTGCTGTTTCACTCTGATGGGAGGACTAGAATATGGATAAAACCACATGAATACATGCATCCATCATGCCGCTTGTCAACATTACAGGCTGGTGGTGGTGTGATGGTGTGGGGTGTGTTTTCATGGCACACATTGGGCCCCTTGATAAAAGTGGAGCAATGTTTTAATGCCTCACGATATCTGAACATCATTGCCATTCAGGTGCATCCCTTCATGGCAGAAGTGTATCCATCTGCAAATTTATTTTTTAAGCAGGATAATGCCCCATGTCACAAAGCTACGATTGTCCAGGAATGGCTCCATGAACATGGCACTGAATTCATCTTACTGCAGTGGCCTGCCCAGTCACCAGATCTCAATCAGGTTGAGATTCTGTGGGATGAGTTGGAGCGAGCTATTCGGATTAGGGATCCATTACAGCCGACTTGACACAACTCCGTGAAGTATTGGAGTCAACATGAGCCAGCATCCGTGTGGAACGCTGTCGAACACCTTGTAGAGTCCATGCTCCAACGAATTGAGGTGATTGTGATGGAAAAGGGGGTGCAACTCAATTTTAGAAAAGTGATCCTAATGTTTTTTATACACTCAGTATAGATCCACACGGGCACCGTGGCCAGGCCACAGGATGTCGGAGGACACCAGGTTCGGCATGAGGCACACGGTAAAGTTGGCGCGTCGGGACGAGCAGAGCAGAATGACAACCAGGACAACTATGTTACCAGGGAGGACCAGTGCACAGCACAGCCCCAGGCTCAAAATCAGATGGCCCTAATCCGGGGTGGTGGTGTCCAAGAGTGAAGTATTAGAGGAGTTATGGTTCTCCACGGTCTGTGAAATAAAAAGAGAAAAGATCTAAGGGCTATCTGGAAGACAGTAGACTTTAGACATCTAAGGTGCTTGACACCCCAAAATAGATACAGTTAAAACAGTCTGTGCACTGCTTGAAATCCTCTCAAGTTTCTTCTCTTCTCTTACCATAAGGAATGATATGTGTTAACTGCCTCTGGTCAACTTTCTTTCAATGAGGTGTGTGTGTGTGTGACAGAGGGGGAGAGATTTGTTTGGTATCTAACCATAAACAGTTAGATGCGTCCTATTTTGTCATTCAGGCTACGGCCAACCCGATTCTCACAAATAGATATTTCAAAATGTAGCACACGACACTGAGACCCCTCCAAGAGGTGCACGTTTCAGTTTTTGCACTAACACTAAACAGCTGAGTCAAATTATGAAAGCTTGATGATTAGTTGATTATTTGAATCAACTGTGTAGTGCTAGGGCAAAAACCAAAACGTGCAACCCTTTGGGTCCCGAGGACCGAATTTG